>NC_090855.1:1450000-1750000 GCF_024217435.2 Syngnathus scovelli | reverse complement strand
TGGAGTTGACTTACTCATTGAAAGTCAACAAATGGGCTTTCTTCACCGTCTGTATTCCCGCCCTGCGCAGATCCGGCCTGCTGTTCGTGATGAAGACCTCCAACGCGGCGCGGTAGCAATGCGTCCTCAATAGCGGGCTCTCCTCACGCAGCCTCTCCACGTAGTCTTCCATGGCGTGACAAGCCGCCTCCCGTGCCTTGTAGGGCAGCTGGTGTCCCTCCAGCCCCCGTACGTGCGCGCTCATCGGGTAGCCAAAATCACAGGGCTCGGGGTTTGGCGGTGACGTATCGGGAGGTCCGAGCACGCCCGGAGGGAAGGGCTCCTCTTTGGTGGTGAGCTTCATGTAGCAGCATGCCACGGAGGTGATGGCGCGTACGTGAGGACATTTGACAAAATGGCGGAGGAGAGTGGGGCTGAGGTCCCCGCACGCGTGCAGACCAGTGAGGACTAGGTTTTCCCAGACGTCCCCCTCGAGGACTGCCGCCTCAGGGCACCGGAGTCTCTTGTTATGGGGTGAGAATGGACCTTCGCCAACAGCGTGGCCTGTGCCCAGCTGCTGCATGAAGGACTCCCAGGAGGCCTTGGGGTCCACCCAACCTGTCACGTGGCGAGGACACGACTCGGATGATGGCGGATCAGAGGAACATTTCTGATTGGAACAAAGGAAGGACAGCAGCATTTAAGATGTTATGTTATTTGATGAAAAGTCTAAATTCTAATTAATCATGTGTGATGTGGTATTTTTTAATTTAATTTAAAAAAGATTTAATTAAACAAAGTAATATATTTTTTAAAATTAATTCAGAACAATTATCATAGTCATTTTAATTTACATTTAATTTTAATTTTATTTATTTTATTTTTTTCAAATAAAATCAGCACTATATAATACGGTCAATATTAAATTAAGTTTTAATTGAAATTACCTGTTTTTTCCGCCTCTCCTTGTCCAAGGCGCAGAGTAGCTGTTCATCAAACTTGGTTGCCGTGGCAACCAGCGCAGGGTCAGCCTCGACGGCCGTTACCGACAAGCCGAGCCCGAATGACAGAAAGCGAGTCAGGTGACCCTGTGGCCAGAGAGATGTTGATTATAATGGCAGAATTTGTTTTATCAATTTTATTGACATCATACTACCTGTCCAGAACCAACATCTACAACGCGGTTGCATTCCGTCCACTCACAAAGTTCCTTAACCAACTGAAATAAATTTAAATAATACAAATGTATATATATTTTTTTAAACATGTTCAACAAATATTCTTGAGTACCATGCCCAGTTCATGGATCTCATGTTGCTTCTTTGGCTTGACGTGCTTGCGGAAGGCATGTGCCAACAGCGAGCTCTGGTTCAGGTTCTCCTGAAACTCTTTGGGTTTGGCTGAAGTCCAGGTTCGTGACCGCCGGGAACTTCTGGGAAAGGCGAGGGAGTGAGCGGTGGCACGGAAAGCCAAGAGGGACAGCGGCCACACGTGGGGATACCTGAAGAAGACAAGTATTCATAAATATGGATTCTGTATATTTTCAAATACACAGTGTACCTCCTGTGTCCATGTCCAGCATCCAGAAGCAACTCTGCTATCTGAGGATAAGACAGATGTTCCAGAACAGACTGCCAGCTGATTGGCAACTTATGCCACAAATCTTCAGTGAAGAACTCCTTCAATTAAAAAAGCCAATTTAAAAGGGATACTTAAAATCTTCAAATAAATGTCACTTACAATGATGTATGACTCTGACAGGTATCTGTACTGTGATAAAAAGCAAATGATTCTTTTGGCCAGCTCTTTCTGCTCCTCCGCAGAAAGACTAAGATTTGAAGTTTCCCATATTTTGTCTTCTTGCTTCATTTCACGTGCAATTACGAAGCTAGCGCGATGCTAACTACCCAAGAGCCATTCTCGGAGCTAAACGTGAGTTAAAAAGCTTAGTACATTAACCCACTAGTTCCCTATATTATTCACATACATCTCTGGAATATTATAACTCAGTTTAAGCAGTCATTATAATGATAATTACGCGGAGTTGGTATGACTTTAGTGGTAGTTCGGCAAGCTAACTTTCAAAACAATGGTGCGTTCACTGTCTTTTAAGAAATTTAAGTTGCTTAGCATTTGAAGGCAAAGCAAAGGGAGACTCAAATCCACTACAAACAGAACACAAACTACGACTCTACATTTATACTATATTATTACAATGTATTAAAATTACATAATTTCTGTGCGTCCAACGCGTATTTATATTTATATTAAGTTATCGAACATGCAAAGTTCTTTTTCTACCTGAACGCACCTTAACCTGGAAGTAGATGTTTGTTGTCAGTTAAAAACACCGGGTCCACAATGTGCTACAGGTCTGTTTTGTCTTCTTTATTTAATCGTTTAAAGGAACACAGTCGACGTTTTATTTATGTTAAAACATGTTAAGATGTCGTCCGTTGTATGTTTGTGTCATATGCAACCGTTAATCATCCGTAATTGTGGTTAGTAGTACGACCGTTAGCATTAGCTAGCATAGATGCTGCTAGTTGACGTCAGAACCTCAAGTTAATAAATAAAGGCCTTCTTAACAGTAGTTGTAAAGGATAATCATTAGGTGGTTTTGCAATATAAAAGTAGGAAAATTATAAGAAACGCCTCAATTCACTTCATCATAGTTCCTTTGATAAAGTTTGAATATTGAAACGTTCAATGTATTGTTAAGGGGAAATTTGCATATGGAATGTTAATTGTATTTCTTTTCTCTCATTTTTGTCACAGCTCATATCCTCTAAACTGCTGTCTGTCGGCGTGGAAGTGATCAAATAGCTACTAAGAGGGCACACCAAAATGTGTGCCTGTGTGGGAACATCAGGAACGAAGACGACAAGCAAAATGCGTGTGAACAACATCCAACAACACAACAAAAAGAAAAAAAATCACAAAAGAAAGCTCACACAGACAACAGAGCAAAGCATCATGTCAGCTCAGCATCCCTCCTGTCATTCCACCACACCAAACCAGGTTTTAACCCATGCAGGGAGCTCCACCAAGCCTTCATCTCCCCCACACCAGCAGCTTATTTTAAACGTGATCAACACCAAAACATCAAAACAACACTCGAAACCAATCCCAGTCGCCAGCAAATTCCTCGCCATGGACTGTGAGATGGTGGGCACGGGTCACAAGGGAAGCGTTAGCCACCTGGGACGTTGCAGCATCGTGTCCTACGAGGGTGACGTGGTGTACGACAAGTTCGTTAACCCCTCGGTACCTGTCACCGACTACCGTACGCGATGGAGCGGCATCCGGGCCCGGGATCTCAGGAAAGCCACGCCCTATTCCCAAGCCAGGAAGGAGGTGAGGGAAACTCTACTTCCTTAATCATTGAATGATATCTTGATCTTTTTTTTAATAATCTTTGGCAGATCCTGAAGCTGCTGGCGGGAAAGGTCGTGATCGGCCACGCCGTCCACAACGACTTCCGCGTCCTGCAGTACTCGCACCCGCCTTCCTTGACCCGGGACACATCACGCATCCCGCTCCTCAACAAGCGGGCCGGGTTTGAGGAAAAGGGCTGCGCTTCACTCAAGAGACTCACCAAGGCCATCCTTCATCGAGACATCCAGGTTGGAATTTCACAAAATGAATTAAGCGATAATAATTGATCAGATCGACCGATCTTTGTGCCTTCAGACAGGACGCGGCGGCCACTCGTCGGTAGAAGACGCCCGAGCCACCATGGACCTCTACAAGCTGGTGGAGGACGAGTGGGAGAAGAAGTTGGCGTCGGGTAGTGGTAGTAGCTGATTGGCTCATTCCATAGGCTCCACCCACTTCCTGCTCGAACCGCTGACGCCTGAAGGTGATCAATAAGTACCGTATAACTTAGTGTGTACTCACTAGGAAAAAAAAGTACAGATAAATGTGTGACCGAGCACCTATCGATGCCTCTTTTAGATCACACTGAAATCTATTTTATTCCTATATCGGGAAAAAAAGTGACATTTTTTTTTTAAATACTTTTTGATTAATGTTTCTCCACTGTAGCAAGTGTTTGTAAGGTAAAAAAAAAAAATCATTCATAATAACAATTATGATGAAAAAAAATACTCCAAAAAATAAATAGAAAAAAAAAAGTGTTTTCTTCTTTGAATGTCCTTACTCAACGTTTTTACAAATTCTTTCTTGAGTGATTTCCTCCATTTTAGGAAAGCAGATTAAGCGCTCGCCTGCTGCGTTTAGTGGAATAACTTGATTTAAATATAATATGGATTCATGCTGGGTTAACTTATTAAGAGCTTGAATAATTGCCACATACAGTGCGTAGCCCAGCATTAGCGGCTAATTCGCTTTTTATTAGCCTTGCACAGGAATTTGTTCATGTTGCACATTTTTAGCCGTGCAACTCACCACTCGGACTGATTAAAAGTCACTTTTCAATACCTGCACTTGTTCCAATATTTTTGTTCAAACTCAGCATTTTCTTTCATTTTACTACGTACGCAGTCATTACTAACAATATTTCCATACACCATATTTTAGTTTTCTCCACATGTCCCAATATTTCTGTCCACACGTCCTGTCGGTGTCCAAATACTTTTGACCTAGACTTTTTTTCCCCCCCACTTGTATACTTTGAAGTATTTAATCAGATTAGTCCCCCCCCCCCTGTGTTGTTCCTATAAGGCAATTTCCCAGCAAGCAGAAAGTAAAGCTGTGGGTGAGGAGTTTTTCGGGTACTCCACACCCACCCATGCCCCCCCCCCCCCCCCCCCCCACATTTCTCTCCTTTATCTCCACTCTCCGGAGCTGTCTGGGTGGACATAACCAACCTCCCTCCATTTCTTTGACTCTGGATCTGGAGCTGCGCCTGAGCAAGATGAAGTGAGTAATGCACTCCATTTAATATTTTATGTGATGACATTAATATTTTGACATCCAAGATACATTAAAATACATCGAAATTCAATTTCAATAGTATCTACGTACTGAAATTATGTCATTGGTTTATCCCTTTTGTCATATTGAGGGTTAAATTGACATGTCAGATTTTTAAATATTCCTTGAGAATAAATAAAAATACATCGGCCGTGATAAAATTGGTTCAAAAAGAATGTAGAATAATGTAGGCATATTTTGTTGTATTTACATTACATAAATATATATAGTAATTTAGTAAATAAGAATAAAAAAAATGGTTTATTGAGAGTTGTGTCACCTAGAAGTGTCTTGGATGATTTTTTTTTTTTTTAACAAAAAATGTTCTTTATCTTTAATTGTTACTTTTCAATAAATGAAAAACTTTTTTGGAAGTTGATCAAAAAATTTAACCTATTTTCCTAACATGCTAATGATGTTTGCTATTTAGCTAGACGTCTCTTGAATTACAACACAATCCCATGACAAAACAAAGGTTGTAATTCTTAACTCTACAATTGAAGTGATATATAGTATTTGTTTTTTTCTCACATGACAGTTCCTGGCAAAGTGTGATTGGCCTCTTGGTTTTCTTTTCTCTCTCTTTGAAAAAAGGGACTATTCAACC
Source organism: Syngnathus scovelli (assembly GCF_024217435.2). Classification (NCBI taxonomy): domain Eukaryota; kingdom Metazoa; phylum Chordata; class Actinopteri; order Syngnathiformes; family Syngnathidae; genus Syngnathus; species Syngnathus scovelli. The sequence goes on along the minus strand of NC_090855.1, from coordinate 1,744,476 downwards.
TGCTGTGATGTTTGCTTGCACCACCATGTTGCCTGGATGCAACCTTTCTTCTGCAAACATTCACACATTAAAAAAAAGAAAACCAACATTTTTTTAAAAAACTAACATCTTTATGAATTTTTAGATTTGCCCATTATATCAGCTGTCTCGACTTTTTCATAGGTGCACTGCTGCCACCAAGTGGTCCGGAGCTGCATGACTTTAAAAACAAAATCAGTGCTTTTCACAAACTTCAATCCAGTGGTTTTAAAAAAAACAAGCACTAATGAATGTCTTTCTGAGCACAAAAGCACAAAGAACACCCTGAGCTTCTTTCAGAGCAGGAGAATAAACGGAGGGGGTAACTTCTGGGAAAACGGGAGAAGTTAAAAGAACCACAGGGCAGTAAATGTCGTTTTGTCCTTCAATCGCTCGAGTCAACTCTTACGGTTAGCGCCTCTTGAGAATTTTTACGACCAATTAGGATTCATTGCACACAACCAAGAACATTTAGGATTTTTTTGTGGTGGGTGTTTTTGTATCCAACTATTATATCACCAATGTCAGGGAAAAACTTTTTTCTGTCTTCAGACAGGTGCGTCCCCTCGTCATGTTGACCGCCATCGCTCTGCTGGTTCTTCCACGATCCTCCACCGCCCAGACCCCATCAGGTAGAATCACATAACCAGAAACGAATCAATCCACATCATCTAAATAATTTTTTCCTCGCAGATGACACAAACCTCCTACACATGACCATCACATCTGGTCCGAACGCTACGGGCGAGCTGGGCGCCTCGCTTATATTACCGTGTCTGGTGTCGCTGGCCCGTCCACCGCCCGCCCCGGCCACCAACGGCCGGCACGCCGCTCTCTCTCTACCTCGCGTCAGGTGGAGCCTAGTAGGCCACGATAACGAGACGGAGATCCTGGTGGCTCGTGGGGATAGCGTGCAGGTGAGCGAGGCCTACCGGGGCCGGGCCTCGCTGCCGCGTTACGCCGTCTCCCCCGCTGACCTGACGCTTCAACTGGACGGGCTGAGGTACGGCGACGCCGGCGAGTATCGCTGTCATGTGCAGCAGGGACCCGACCAAGACCACGATGCCACGAAGGTCCAAGTCAAAGGTAAGACACAGGGTCAAATAAACAGAACTCAGAATAATCCAGTCTACGTACACTCAGGTTTGGTGTTCCATCGCGGAGACCCGTCGAGAAGCTCGCACGCTTTCACCTTTGAGCAGGCCCGCGAGGCTTGTACGGGGATCGGGGCCCAAATGGCCAAGCCGGAGCAACTGGTGGCGGCTTACCACAGCGGCTACGAGCACTGCCGAGCGGGTTGGCTCTCGGACCGCTCGGTTAGGTAAGGACGAGATGAATCCATCAGGATTCAGTCTGAACATTTCCATTTAAAATTATAATTGCATTATTTTGAATCGATTTAAATCGATTTGGAATAGGTTTAAAAAAATCCCCATTTGATAGTCGTCCCTCTTGTCAGATATGCGGTTCAGAAGCCAAGAGAGGACTGCTTGGGTGTCATGGAAGGACTTCCAGGAGTGAGAACCTTTGGAACGTTAGAGCCCCAACAACTTTTTGATGTCTACTGCTACGTGGGCCACATTGCAGGTATTAGATTTCATCTTATCTGGAAATAAGTTGCCATTACAAACATTTCCATAAATCCATATCTACCAGGTGAGGTGTTCCACCCCTCGACTCACCGCGGTTTTACCTTCGGGCAGGCCAAGGCGTACTGCCAGAGCGAAGGGGCGGAGCTAGCCACCCTCGCTCAATTGTACGCAGCCCAGCACCAAGGACTAAACCACTGCGGCTCAGGGTGGCTGAAGGGCGGCAGGGTGCATCAGACCATAGTGACCTCCGGAGGGCGCTGTAGGGAAGCGCCAGGAAACATGACCGAGTTCCCCGAAGCTCACAACCACCATGACGTCTACTGCTTCAGAAGTATTAAAAAAAGCTTGTCAAGTCTTTTCAGTCACTGGCTAGTACGTATAAAGTTCCTCTGACGTCTTCTCTCCAGGTGACTTCACTCCATCTCCGCTATCTCCTCTCACCGCTGAGTCAGAGGACGTCAGCCGTCTTCTCTCCACAGCAGAAACAGCCACCAGTAGTGAGGTTCAAACGGTCCACCCTGTCACGCAAAACCCACTTAAGACCGAATCGTGGACTTCGGATGATCCTGAGCCTGAAGGTCACACAGCATCTTGCACCAACTTCCTTACAAAGACAACATCTGGACCTGATGACATCACCAGCCACTCGGAGGAACACAGGAGCACTTTTAGTGCTAGTACCGTGGATTCAACGTCATCTCACAGCACTGAACCAAGCTCCACTGTCTCACCCACTTTTGACCACAACAAAACAGTTGAAGATCATGCAGAGTCTGGAGAAGAAAAGACCCACCCTTTGGTTACTATGGAAACCAACTCAATCACCTCCTCCGAGCCACCTTTGGATTCAAGTAAGTCATTATCTTGGACTTATGGAGCAAAATATCGGTGCCTCCAGTTGAACTTTTGTGGTTTTCTGGTCAGGTGAGGAGCTTTCTGGTGTGGCATCCATCACGCCAGACTCACCCAAGATCCTACCAGCTGAGGTCTTGACAGTCTCTACGACCCCTTCCGCCAGGACCTCATCCTCTGGGATCCAATCCAGCTCTCCTCCGGAGCTGCTGACCTTCATCTCACACAGTACGACGCACCAAGAAGCAGTTCAGAATACCACACCAGAAGATGGAGACGACGCTAGAACAGAAACCTCCGCCAAAGAAAGTCCAGAAGTAAAACCAGAATGGAGATCAAACCTGAGGGACCTACCAGATCACACAACTGATTCCGTAACACCTCCATCAACATCTACTTCCTCCACACATCAGTCTGGATTCCACATGTTGTCCAGCTCTCCACTTCCTGTTGCATGGAAAGAAGCCACTAGCATCACCAGCAAACCAAAGGGAGGACAAGAGGAGACCGGCTCTCAAAAATGTTCCGGGTGTCTCCTTGAAGACCAAACCAAGGAGACCGTAACCAACCCGATTGTAGACAGAGAAGAACCCACGGTCAAGGCTGAAAGACAGGAAGTCATCCTTGGTAAAATAAAAAAAAAAATCACTGCCATCCCAGTTCAAATTGATTTTGACGCTGTTCTCCGCAGACCTTTGCGGGGAGAGTCCATGTTTGAATGGCGGCACATGCGTAGACGGCGAGACACCCAAATGCCTCTGCCTGCCCGGGTACAACGGCGCCTCCTGCCAGTCAGGTAAGGAAGTACATCCTCACTTGAATTTGCACGCCTCCATATTATTTGTCACTCTCCAGATGTGGAGGCTTGTGAGGCCGGCTGGGAGAAGTTCCAAAGCTTCTGCTATCGTCATGTGACCGCACGGCAGAGCTGGGAGGGAGCAGAGCAACACTGCCGGACCATTGGAGGACATCTTATGTCCATCATGTCCCCTGAGGAGCAACAGCACATCAATGGTAACGAGAAGGTCTTCCGGCATATCGGTTTGACAAATCTTCACAACTTTGTTTTGGAAGTGTTGTTGAGGAGACACAACATGAGACAACATGTGACAAGGGGGCGCTTGGTGTTTGGTCTGCACCACAGGAAGCTCAGATTATATCAGATGTTCTTCTCCCACCATGGAGTTATTCTTAGAAACATTTTTTTGTTTATCATCCGTATTTCCTTTATGTTAGACAAATATCGAGAGTACCAGTGGATCGGACTGAACGACAAGACCATCGAGGGAGATTTTCGCTGGTCCGACGGAAACCTTCTGGTGAGGACATTTTTTTGTCTTTGAGGATCTCCAGTAAGTAAAACTGATTTTTTTTTTTGTTTCAGATTTACGACAACTGGCACAGAGGACAGCCCGACAGTTACTTCCTGTCCGGCGAGGATTGCGCCGCCATGGTTTGGCACGACGGAGGACGCTGGAGCGACGTGCCTTGCAACTACCATCTTTCCTTCACCTGCAAGAAAGGCCTCTGTGAGTTCTGCACCTGACTTTTTTTAAATCTTATTTACAATCAGGAAACCATTTTTTAAATTAAATCAATGAATAAAGAACTGAATATTAAATGTGTAATTATAACGGTTTATTTCAAATTTTCAATTTCTTTTTATCTATTTTATTTTTATTTTCTACATCACATTTAATTGAATAATTAAAGGAACATTTAAAAAAAATTAAATCCAGGATCTGAATAAATAAATAAATAAATAATAAATGAATAAAAAAAGTCAATATTAAATGTGTAATTAGCACTGTTTATTTTCAATTAAAAAATAAAAATGTGTATGTATTTTACTTTTATTATTTCTTACATCTACCTCACATAAACCATTTAATTGAATAATTAAATATAAAAAATATCATAAATAAATCCAGCATCTTAACTGCTTGTCGTCTTCCAGCATCCTGCGGCAAGCCTCCGACAGTTCCCAACGCCACGCCGTATGGTAAGCCGCGGACGCACTACGAGACCTTCGCCAAGGTACGCTACCGCTGCCACGCCGGCTACGTCCAGAAACTGAACCCCATCATCAGCTGCCTGCCCAGCGGCCGCTGGGAGGACCCCTTGATCTTGTGCATGCCAGGTAAGCAACATTTGGGATTTTTACTAGCATGCTTCAAAAAGTCACATGATGCCATCACCAAGACGTGATTACCGGGACAAAAATCGACATTTCGTTTTTCTGCACACCCAATTATAACGATATAAATGTTCCGTCTTCACATGCAGACCTCAATTCAACTGCTCGCCCCCATCCCGATGCGGTGGAGGAGGTCACCGTAGAGGTCCACACACAAAGCAGCGCCCCGCTCCAGACACATTGAGAAAATCACTCTCTAAACATCTTCAGAAACTAACCTTAGGCTCCGCCCCCTCCCAAAAATACGCTGTAATCCAAATAATACAGCCGAGTCACACAAACAAGCAATTTTAGCGTCGCTTTGGTGTTTGTATTTTTTGATTTCGAAAAGTGATGTATTTTATTAAAGCAAACATGGCGGGGCACTTGGACTTAACTTCTTCTTATTTCCGATATTTAGTGTGTTTTTATTTTATAACATTAAAAAAAAGCCATAACAGGAAGAGCAAAACCTTTTAGCTTTATTTTTTTATTTTTTTTCAAGCTCATTCATATACAAATACATTAAAATAATGCGCAATAAAATGCAATATTTTTTTATTTACAACAAATTATTTACCAATTGTTTAATAAATAAAACAAATGAATAAAAATGCACTGATATATTTTAATGAAACAATTTTGCAGCTTAAATGAATGCAACAAATATGCTTGGAGGCTTTACTATTTACAATATATTTTTTTTAATGTACAGATAAATTTGAATTAACCGGTATTAGGCACAAAAATTGTCTATATAAATGCAAAAAAATTGTAGATAATGTAAATAATTGATCGGCCGAATTAAATAATGGCAACTGTCCGACTACCTATAGCAATAAGCTCCGTAGAGATGCGACGTCTTATTGGGGAACCCAAAAGAGCGTACCCCGGGTTCGGGGACGCCCCCACATCGTGTCCTGGGAGTACCGATGGGGAAGCGCACGCTGCCGTCTCGCAGCCAGCCGCCGTCGCATCGGTCGTAGCCTCGAAAGTGCCAGGCCGCGTACAGCTGGCCGACCAGCGCCAGCTCGCCCGCCCGACGTCCGCATGCCTGCCCGGCCTCCTCCAGGGAAAATGCGCCCGGAATATAGAAGACGGAACCTGTGATGGCGTAAATTGGAAAAATATGTTAATTTTTAATTTAATCTTAATTTTCTGATTTTAAAAAGATTTTTAGCAGCAAAAGTTTCATTTTAAATGCATTTTCCAAGAAAAAGTATTTATTTTTCCAAAGCCCCAAAAATTTCCCAAAAAATACAAATTTTCTGAAGAATTTTCTTTTCTAAAAACAAAATGTTTTAGATTTTTTTCCCCCCAAACTCACCTGTAGTCAAAGAGGTAAAGCAGAATGCATCAAAGTGGTCTCTGTTCTTATCTTTGGGCGAGTAGGTACGAATACCCGGTTGCGTTCGTGCCCCGCAGGCGGGGCGCGGGCTGATGATGGGGTAGCGGACGCTTCCGTCCCGAAGCCATCCCGCTTTGCACCAGTCCAGACCTTCCGTCCAGGCTGCGACACACAACACACGCAAATTGCACCAACCCAAATCCAATCAAACTCAAACAATGTTGGGCAACACAATAATTATACCTCTGTAAAGTTCCTCGTAGGAGGCCAGGATTCCATCCTGCTCCTCGCACGCCTCTTCAGCCTCTTGGAAAGTCAATTTGTAACGCCCTTTTGGACTCTGATACGGAAAAACCACACCTGACGATAACCCCCCCCGTCAATATCTCAACAATGGAACAGTCCAAACCTTGATGAGGTCACGGGTTACCTTCAATCCTGAGCGTGACCTCCACACTCTCATCCTCGATGTCATTGATGAGCTCGCATCGGTACCTTCCGCCGTCTCGCAGTTGCAGTTGGCCCAACCGCAGGGAGGCGTCCATGTTGTGGGCCCGCCGCAACGACGCCCGCGGGCCGACTTGACCGTGCCGCTTGAAAGCGTGAGCGTTGGAAATCATCACGATGTTCTCCGGGCCCACCTGGCCCGGTTCCAGTTTGGTCCACTTGATCTTATAGTGGTCGGGCTTGATCTTCATGATGCACGGTAAGGTGACGTTCTCGCCCCGACGCCCGACCACCTCGGCGTAAACGGGCGGATCCAGGAGGTACTTCAGCTTAGACGGAGATCCCGTTTGTGTCGCGATGTTATTGGCTGGTTAAAGAAAATTAAAAGGAGACTCAACAGAGCGTCAGATTCCAAGTGGTGTTCTTCAAGTGGCGCCATGACACATCTTTGTAGTGTTTACCTGAGAGCAGAGCCACGCTGGCAGTCAAGCAGCTCACCAGAAGAACCAGGGAGGAACTCATGATGATGGAAAATCCACACAAGTCACAAACAATCGGTCTTAAGAAGTTTACAATGAGAGATCATGGCGATATCTCACATGGTGAAGATCTCGGACTCTCCATTAAGTCCATTTTGGCTGCGAAATCCTTGAAATCTCCAAAAGTCTCCCCGTGCTTGCTTGTTTATTCAAGTCGTGAATGTTCAGCTGTCCTCAAGCACGTCAGTTCGGTCTTGCCCTTTCTCTCGCTCTCTCTCCCCCATCACGCTGGTCGCGTGGTCAAGCGAGCACCATTGTCATCCTCCAGATGTTAATGACCACCAGGGCGGGACCTTTGTGGTTCTTCGCTTGTGTTGTGCCAGTCCAAGCAGAAACCATGAGACCACAGAAAACATTTTGACGCTGGACAGCACCAGAATTCCTTCTCTATTGACTTTTAATTCAAAACTCAACTTTAAATAAATAAATCTTGGCTGAATAAATAAACATTAGAGCGTGATAACTTGCAGCCAGCACTGAAGCTGCCATTCAAGCATCTTTATGGCCGCTGGGTGAGAGGAAGCTGTGTTGGCTCAGTGACACAACGACCGCATTGTGATACTTTCATTGTGTGTACACAACACACACACACACACACACACACACTGAGGTGGACACAAGAGGAAATAATAGGAGTCTTTTTTTGTATAGCCTAACCATTGTTCTCATTATCAATGAACCTCTTTATTGGCCTCCAATTAGTATTCACCCCAAAACATCCTGCTGCACTCTATCTATCTATCTATCTATCTATCTATCTATCTATCTATCTATCTATCTATCTATCTATCTATCTATCTATCTATCTATCTATCTATCTATCTATCTATCTATCTATCTATCTATCTATCTATCTATCTATCTATCTATCTATCTATCTATCTATCCAGCTAGCTAGCTAGCTAGCAAGCTATCTGTCTCACTGTCTCTCTCTCTCTCTCTCTCTCTCTCTCTCTCTCTCTCTCTCTCTCTCTACTTAGCTAGCTAGCTTGGTAGCTTGGTAGCTAGTTAGCAAGCTATCTTGCTATCTGTCTCACTGTCTCTCTCTCTCTCTATCTACTTAGCTAGCTAGCTTGCTAGCTTGGTACCTAGTTAGCAAGCTATCTTGCTATCTGTCTCACTGTCTCTCTCTCTCTCTCTCTCTCTCTCTCTCTCTCTCTCTCTCTCTCTCTCTCTCTCTCTCTCTCTCTCTCTCTCTCTCTATCTATCTATCTACTTAGCTAGCTAGCTTGCTAGCTTGCTAGCTAGTTACCAAGCTATCTTGCTATCTGTCTCACTGTCTATCTCTGTCTCTGTCTCTCTCTCTCTCTCTCTCTCTCTCTCTCTATCTCTCTCACTCTTTCACTCTAATCTTGAGATAAGGTCAAATTAATTTCCTCTGTAAAGGTTACAGTGCATTCCAAATTAACTGCCTTTGAAATGAATTCCTGAAAATTTAATCAGAACGTCCTCTACCGTAAACCTTTTGCGAGTCGGGTACAGTCGTTCAAGACGGCTCGAGAAACACAACCTCAAAGACGTTCGGTTCAACATAGAGGCCGCCGTGGCGCTACCGTCGCTCGGGTGGGGCCCCACTCGGGGCGAGATGAGCCAGACCGATAGGGCGACTCCCGATCCCCTCGCTCAAACCATGCGTGACTCCAATGATGAAAGGCGTGACGAGCATGGAGGTCATGAAGCATGTATGACGGCCAATAAGTCAAGCATTCTTTTCTTGGGAGAAACATTTTGCTGAAAGCTTGAGGGCCCTCACCTGTCACACTGTGTACCTGTTCCTGCAGCAACATGCAGATCCTCTTGACAAATGCATGATTGCAAACATACCAGAAGTTACTAAATAGGACCTTCATTCACATTTACTGTTTTGTCTAATGTTCCATTAAAGTCTTCTGTTGTTCTCGTGTTATTTAACAGAAACATGCCCGGACCTGTATTTATCTTTTTTTTTTTTTTTTGGTGCCATTGATACCTCAGATGAAGAGATTGTCTTGTCAGTACCGAGGCCCTGCAGACGCCCCCCCTAGTACTGATGAACCGATTAGCATTTGCGCTAAACTAGCGTCAGAAACACTGTTACAAGAACGACATAAAATACGTTAAATGAGTTAACATGAATTAATAGGGAGTTAAGAAACTAATTCAATAGAATGTAAGCGATTAAATAATTATGCCAAAAGTAGTAAGGGCAAATAGTTTGAGTTATCTGCAGGTATGATCAGTCATGTGGGGCGGGTGAGAGGTATGCATCATGTGTGTGCGTGTTTGTGCACGTGTGTCATCACAAGACTAACTTGAGGTGTCACCTAGCGAACAGTCAAACTTGTCACGAGGTAGATTAGCGTTGTTGATTTAGAAAAAAAAATTGCTGTGGTTAAAGGAGTGTGTTTTTTGGTATTATGATTTTTGTCTGCAGCCTCTGATTGGCTGATCAATCGGGTCATGGGGGGGAGGCGGGTTCAATAATTTTGATAGACGTATTTTGAATTCTCAAGATATTATTGAGGTCTCTAAAATTAAACGTAGGCCTTGAAGAGACATTTTAAAGCCACTTTTTTTTGTAATGTATTATTTTAAAAATATTTTCAAGTGGTACTCTAAAAAAACAATTGATCATTTTTGAAGGCTCTTGGATCTATTTGAAGACATTTTTTGTTGTACTTTAAATACTTTTTTAAAACAACCACCACCAAATTTAAGATGACATTTTTTATTTTCGAGACCTCTGATTGGCTGAAACGGTGAAGGTGTCCCTCAGGTGTGTGATTTCTCTTTCCAGGTAATAGTTGACATTCCTCCAAATCATAACAACATTCTTGCCTTCGCCCTTGGGGGGAGATGAGGAGGCTGATATTGGTTTGACTGACATCTCTTATCGAAATGCTACTATTTGGTAAAAAAAAAAAAAAAAAAAAAAAAACAGCACACGTATGTAGTATGTAGTTTGCACTTTTGTACTTTTTTTTAATATATCAAATTTAAGACCTTTTTGAGGACACGCATCAATTTGAAGGACCCCCACCAAAAATGAATAAATAATTTAAAATATTTTCTGAAAATATATATATCTAATTCAAGACGACCTCAATAAGACAAATTCTAAGTAGAACCCAACCAATAAACATGAAACATTTCTTATGTAACTTTTAGAGATAAAAGTAATTTAATGCTTCCCCATAAGAAGCTTCAAAGTTGAACTTTACCTGCAAGCTACTCAGAGGCGGGGCTAAAGGTGACCCCGCCTTTTTAATCGAGGAGGTGTGTACACTTTAAAACTCACATGAAAGAAAAGCTCACTCATCTAATTCTTTTCACTCTCACACACACACACACACTCAGGATTTTGGCAGTTCTGGCTACACCGACACCAGCAGGTCCACATTTCTCCAGTAATCCAGGAGGGACACAGCAACAATGACGGACGTGTCCACCAACATGCGGCTGAAGCTGCCCATCGTCTGCTTCATCCTGCAGATCATCCTCATCATCCTCTTCGGCGTGCTGGTCCAGTACGACCACGAGGTGGACGCCAAGGAATGGCACAGCCACAACCGCTCAGACTACGAAAACGACTTCTATTACCGCTACCCAAGTGAGTCACCTTTTTTTTATTTGTCCAAAAGTATTTCAAAAACTTTTGATTCCTGACCTACTTTGAATTCCTCTAATTGGAATCGAATGGACTTCATTCCATCAAAGCCTTTTTTCTTCCCTCTTTTAATTTAAACAAGATGATCCATTGTTGTCTTCTTTTTTTTATTTTAACGCTAAAGTTGACCCACATTTGCAGCCTCTAATGTAAAACACACATTGAGAATCAAATTTCATTGATTTACATTCAAACCTGCGGACAAAATGCAAGAGAGATTCGAACCTGAATCCCAATGTATGTGAGCCAGACTTGATAACCACTAGGGCAATGCGTTGCCACAAAACAAGAGTCAAAATAATCAACCAATTAAAAGCAAGATGATTGACAGCATGATTAATTGAAAAGGTCAAATGTCGTCCTTTCAAGGGGTGTGGCCTTTTGGATCATGTGACATGAAAACAGGAAGTGCTCCCCCCCCCACTCCTATCCACAACTTCAATCATGAAACACTCAAACATGTCCGTCAAAGTGACGAGTGAGTACTTGTTGCTTATCTGACTTCCCTGCAGGTGGGAATGATGAGAATGTCGAGAGACAAACATTTTGGTCTTATCGCAGTCTTCATCTGCTATGTGCTAATGAGCTAACTCAAGCTGCTTAACCTTTGACCTCACAAGTTAAACATTGATGTTATACAGGTGACCTCTACGCAAACGTTCTGGAAAAAAAAAAAGAATTGTGTAAAGACAAAGCATGTCAATAGTGGGCTATGGACTTGCGTGTAAAACAAAAACACAAAAGTCCATCCGGTTTGTGTAATGTCAACACTAGCCAGTATTTTGAAACTTTTCAATGATGGCACGTGAAGTGAAAACAAGAATAATTTTATTTTGAGTCAGATTTCTACTGTTTCGGTAATGTGTGCAGAGAAAGATGTGTTTTATTTTGAAAATCGGTTAATATATATTTAACAAAATGTGTTTTTGAGGAACTGTGTTAAGAGTTTAAAAAAAATATCCAAAGTATCTTGTTAACGTTGGAACAAACGGTATGACTACGCCCCTAGTGGCCAAAATGGGTACACCAGAAGCAATTTAATAAAGTACCATTTTTCTAATTAAAATTGGCAAGGCAAGAAAATATATATTTTGAGGGTGGAATAAGCCTTTTTTAATCTATCTTTTTTTTTTTAAACATTTCTCCTTCAGCATTTCCATCCCGTATCTCTCGATCACATTTTTTTCTTCTTCTGTCATGCTTCTTTTAATCTGTTTCTTTTTCAGAATGTTGTTTTTAATGTTATGACTCGTAATACGTAATCTAGGACTTTCTAAAGGCTACTGTCCCTCGCACAGCAGATAAGATCAAGTGTTGACACACACCGGCGCCTTCCTGGTTTCTTACGTTTTACTAGATGGTCACATGTTTAGCGTGATTGCATCACCGGAGATAAGACGACGCCCTCGCCGTCACCCAAAATGAAAGGAATTTTTACGATTCAGCGTTTTTTAATTTTAGCAAATTCAGAGAGGTCAACAGGTCAACCTTCGCTTCATAAACACATAGTTAGATTTGGTGAAGCAGCATGTGGCTCTATTTTATTCCTGCGGGATATAAACTTTACAACTGAATTTTGTTAGGTGTTGTTTATTCATGCATTTTGTTTTGGGGCCAAGAGGGGGGGATGCTGGCACCACTCACAAGCGTGATTAATTGGGCCAATGAACTGTTGCCATGGCGATGGTGGCCACCGGACCGTTTATTATTGTTTTGCTGGAACATTTAGTGTCACAGTATAGGTCATTATAACTTCAGTAAGAGGTCAAATGAGATTCTAAATATTATTTAATAAAATTAAAATAAATAAATTAAAATTGAATATTATTACATTTATATCCGGTCATCATTGGGAAAAAAAAAAATCTGTAAAGTGAAAGTAAAACAGGCAAAGAAGTGAGCCTTGTGGAATGCCAGCTGATATCAATCCAATGTGTCTGTACAGGCTTCCAGGATGTTCACGTGATGATCTTCATCGGTTTTGGTTTCCTGATGACATTCCTGCAGCGCTACGGCTTCAGCAGTGTGGGCTTCAACTTTTTGATAGCCGCCTTTGCGCTACAATGGGCCACGCTCATGCAAGGATTCTTCCACGGCATGCACGGTGGAAAGATCCACATCGGAGTTGAGAGGTAACCAGTTTTTTTTTTTTTTTGACAAAAACTCCCAACACTACTTCCCAAAACTTTATTTTTCCAGCATGATCAACGCTGATTTCTGCACGGGCTCCGTGTTGATCTCCTTCGGAGCGGTTCTGGGTAAAACCAGTCCTATCCAGCTCCTGGTGATGGCGCTATTTGAGGTCACCCTATTTGCGGTGAATGAGTTCATCCTGCTCTCACTTCTGGGGGTGAGTTTTTTTTTCGGCCTCAACCCAAGCCTGATTAGAACTGCTCCATGAAGACAAAGTATCTTCTAACCAGGCCAAGGACGCGGGAGGCTCCATGACCATCCACACCTTCGGGGCCTACTTTGGGTTGGTAGTGGCTCGAGTCCTTTACCGACCCAACCTGGACAAGAGCAAACATCGGAACAGCTCGGTGTACCACTCGGACCTCTTCGCCATGATCGGTAAAATTAACCGTTAATTGATAGAGGAGATAAAATCCATGCAGATCATTGTGTGATTGTCCCACAGGTACCATCTACCTGTGGATGTTCTGGCCCAGCTTCAACTCGGCCATCACGGCCCACGGCGACGACCAGCACCGTACCGCCTTGAACACCTACTACTCGTTGGCCGCGTGCACCTTGGCCACTTACGGCATGTCGGCCTTCACGGCGCACGATGGAAAGCTGGACATGGTGAGTCAACGCGTCAGAAGATCGGCAAGTTCTCAGTGGAGATGAAAGCTGATAGTCATGAGGCGCCGTGCTGCCTCTGATAGGAATCACTGATCTTCTCCGATAAAGCAGGTGACATAGTAGAGTGGTGCTATGTGGGCGGAGCTTATCTGATGTGGGCATCATTCTTCTGATTTTTTTTTTTTCCCCACATGAAAGGCTGAAATATGTAGTTGAGGACCACAGTGAGGGTTTCAACAAATGGTTTCCTTCTTCTGTTGTAGGTCCACATCCAAAACGCAGCCCTGGCAGGAGGTGTGGCTGCAGGCACGGCGGGGGAGATGATGCTCACACCGTTTGGCTCCATGATCGTCGGATTCCTGGCTGGAATCATCTCCGTGCTGGGATTCAAGTTCCTCTCTGTAAGTCTGTCCACTAGATGGTGCTAATGTGCCCATCGGTCATACCTGAACTGAGGTGTGCTTGTTTTCAGCCCATCTTGGAGGAGAAGCTGAAGATCCAGGACACGTGTGGCGTTCACAATCTCCACGGCATGCCCGGAATCCTGGGCGCCATCGTGGGAGCCGTCACCGCCGCCGTGGCCTCCTCAGACGTTTATGGAGGAGGGTAAATTCAAACGCCATTTGTCACTATCTTGACATTGTTTGGGTGGTCACGTGATGGCTTCTGGCAGCATGGCTGATGTATTTCCGGATGTGGCGAGTGGCGAGGTGGAAGCGTCTTTCCAGGGCGTCCGGCAGGCCATCTCCTTGGCGGTCACCCTGGGCATGGCCCTGTTGGGGGGGCTCATCGTCGGTAGGCTCACATTACAGTTCTCTTCACACGTCATGTATAAAAATAATAATAATATAATACCATCTTGGCATGTCAGGGTTCATCATGAAGTTGCCCGTTTTTGGTGCACCTCCTGACACCCTTTGCTACGAAGACAGCATCTATTGGGAGGTGAGTGGACATGAAATAAAAGTTCTGAAAAATATTTACAAAGATAATAAAACATTTTATACAGTCACTGGTGTGCTCAAATGTTTTTACTAGTGAGGTCAAAATATATTTAAGACGATAATAAAATAGACCGGTAGGTGGCGGTGCTGCATCACAGTAAATAAATTAAAGGCTGGAAAATGAAATGACGTCATATTAGCTTTAGAATGTGTTGTGTAATTGACACATTAGGAGCAACTGTGTTGCCCTAATTGAATTTTACTTTTTTAAAATATTTTTGTAATGATTGTATTTTTAAAGTTTGCACGCGGTGATATTTTTAAATGCAAATTCACGCGTGTTTACCTTTTTTTCAGTGTGTTTCATGCATTGTAATTACAAATGTGTCTTTTTCCTTTTATGAAAAAAATTATTTGTGGTCTGTTTCAGGTTCCTGGTGACGAGGAGGGTCACGAATCCCAACTGACCACTGTCGTCCATTCTGCAGAGACCGAGAAACTCAACAGCTAAACACGCACACACACACGCACACGCACGCACACACACGCACACACACACACATAAAGGTCATACTGCCAGTCCTTTGGGACATTTTCGAAGAAAAACAGCATCCGGCTTTCACCGCTAGATGGCGCTGTGCTGCAGGCCTGCGTGGGAAGTGAGCCTCTTTAAGAGACGATGCCAGTCAATCAGCAGGCCACAGCATCATAAATGCTAACTCTTGAATTTCCACACCAAAGAGCAGCCAATTTCCTTTAAAAATTTTCATACGATTTTTTTATTATTCCTTGGGTTGGGGTTTTTTCTTTGATATTATTTTCCTGTTGAACTATTACAGTCATTTTTGATTGACCCTTAAGTTTTTTTAGTCTCTGAATATCCCCATTTCCTTCCTAGCATGTTTTTTAAAAGACACATTATTGTATCATTTTGGTCCAAATAAACCTTTTTAATGTGTGATAACAACTCCTGACTATTACTAAATCCTATATTGCATCTTTTTCAACTTTCTGATTCCACTAAATAAGCTCAGTGCTGCCTGACATTTTATGGGCACCATATGGTACTACACCAAAACTCTGACACCAATAGAAAATATTTTTTAAAAAATCTACGCATGTTACATGTAGTTAAGAAAGAAGGCAATGCAATCAAGTTTTTAATCCTTTCGGTCTTAAAGACTTAATGAGTGCGGAAGGGGTTAATGCAAGTGTTCCAGATGGGCTTTGTCTCTCGCCGCTTAATTAACACACTTTCATTTTTGGGGGGGGGGGGATCAAACAAGCCCGAGAAGCGCTCGTCCTCGTTATAGATATATACGCCGTCCTCGGGGCCCCGAATGCGAGAGATGATTAGTGCCGCTGGGGGGGGGGGGGAGTGGATGGATGTGATTTGCATGGTCATAATCATCAACAGCATCTCAAAAATTATTTATTTCAGACAAATATTTATAAAGTGTTTGGAATCTTGTTCTCAATATCGATCACATGACTACATTCTGCGGCGGCACTGATACCAGGACGGCCCCAGGGGTCCCCCCCCCCCAGAGTGGCTGCATGAGTGTGAACAAGCTCTGCATTCTTTTCCCAGGACATGGCGGACATAGAGGACAGGTGGTCAAGGTGGTCAGATATTGCCTGAATGGTGGCGTCCACTCAAACATCCATTCAGCTTCATTCAAATGCAGGCAGAAATAAGCGTGAGAGCCATCGTGATCATTGTTGACACACGGCCTCCAAAACCATCGTGAGTAAAAATAGAACTCTTGATTGAGTGCAAATAAAAATGTCAGATGGTTTTAATTGTTGAAATAAATGGAAGGAAGGGAGGAAGGAAGGAAGGCCTAATATGAAACCTTCCCCCCCTTTTAAAACCCTATTTTCAAATCCTACTGAAATGTGTAAATAAAAAAATAAAATAAAAAAATGGCATGTCAACACAAAACCCCAGCCAGCACCTGTGGCTCCTGACGGCGTGATTATTTCCCACGTTCCTTGAATGGGACGTCAGGTGTCAGCTCTCTGCATGCAGCCCTTCACAAACAAGATGGCCACTGTCCTTTGAATCAGCGCTGTAGGTGCTAATAAAAGCTTAATGGGAGCCCCGGGGGTCTCCTGCAGGGGACGCATGGGAGCTGCCGGCTCATATTGAGAGGATATATCCAATCTGTGGCCTTTTTTTTTTTTGATTGCATGTAAATAGACCCATTGGGGGTTTCATTTTTTTTTTAATCCACATGCTCTGATAAAAGCAGTTATCAAATAAACATAAGCTGGGAATTATCTGTGATTTGATCCAGGGACTACTTAAAGCCAAAGTAAGAATCACATATTGAGACCAAGGAGCTACAAGAGGAGGTATTCATGTTTTACGTTACATCATAATTATTGCCTTAAATTGTGTTCTGTTATTTTCTTATGTTACATTGAATTACGTGAAGTGATGTCAAGAAATTGTATTTTGGTTATGGTGCAAAAGCGAGGTTACGTTAGGTTACCTGGGATACTTTAGCGATCCGTCTTAATACTTGACTTAGAAATTCAAATACTTCTTTATCATCATTTGCTCTTTTCCGCGTTGCATTTTTTCCAGCCCCCTTGCGGATTATTCCCAGAACAAAGGCAGCTCGTCAGCACACTGGGTGGTTGCCATTGACGCCGGCTACATCGTTTGGAGGCTGTGGTGGTGGTTTGGGGGGGGGTAGGCCAAGCGGGGTGGGGGGGGCGCTTGACTAAACGCAGGAAGTTGTTCAGCTGGAGAGGTTTTCAGCCACTTGACTGAAGGCAAATTGCTTCCAATGTGCCCGAGCACTCCAAAGTGCTTCACGGCGTGGAAAAATGACGAGCCGTGTGAAAGGCAAATCAACAAAAGCAGCGACACCTCATTCATGCCCCCCCCCCAAAATGTTCACCACACTTGTATTTGTCTGACAAGATGACCTCCCACCGATCAACGCCAATTTGCATTCTGAGATTGTACCGATTTATCTCGTACCAAACTGCTGATTATTTATTTTAAGTAGGAAAATAGTTTGAGGTCCAAATTACCGTTTGGTTTTCCTGCTTTTAAATGTCGGTTCTTCAGGACTTTCTTTCTTTTCCAGTTCAAAATAATCGTATTACATTTTTCATTTTTATTTCTATTTATTGCGTCAGGCCTGTCATCTGCCGGTTGATTTGAAGAGGAGTTTTAAAGTTCAAAATAATAGCAACACTTTAGTTTAAAGACCGCTCTCTGTCATTATATCATGACCACGTAAAGCCCAAATTTAAAAACCTTCGGAGAGAACCGACCAAATCTTTAGCAATTAGCGGATCCGAGGAAAAGACGACGTGACGTGTGAATGACCATTGTGACACGGGGAGGGGGTCAAGATCACATTTAGTACGGCCTTTAATCCCAGAGTTCCTGCGAAGTCCCCTGGCGTCCAACCCGGACGCTAACAAGGGCTCCCAGCGGAGCCATTAGACCAGGAAAAACCAACAAAGGCCGCCATTACACACTTCTTATGAAAGACCCCAGGGGTGACGGGGGGCACGCCGGACACCGCCGCAACAAAAGGGAACTGACCCACCTCTCGACCCCCCCCTCCCAACTGAAACACCATCCATTCACGCCATCACCTCCGCTAACCTCCACAAGCCAGCGCCATTGAACCCTGACTCCCAGCGCACGCATCCCTAAGAGAAGCCGCCATTGTGGGATTTGGTGACTCCCGGGTTGGAGGGCCCGAGAGGAGCCTGCTGGAGGGGCTTCATGTCTTCTTAATTGAGAGACCTTGATGAGGTGTGGGGGGCAGGGAGCGGCTAGTGAGGCACGCTAGGCTAGTGACGCTAACAAAGTTGGGGAAGATTTTCCTTCATCCATCCATTCTGTGTAGTTGTTTGAAATTATGTTCAGAAAATGTATTATTATAAACTTACTATACTGAGTTTTAAACTTATACTTGTTATACTAATGAAGCTAGCTTGGGCCGAGTCTAGCTAGCATGTTAGCATTGGGCCTGCTACAATGACTAGTGTTTTGTTGTTGACCTTTTCTCCTTGTTTAAACCTTGTTGATGTTGTTTCTTTTTTGTGTTTTGCTGTTTTTGTGCTTTTTTATCAGATTCTAGCACTTTTATTCACTCACTCTGACCCCTTATATGCAATTTTGATGCCCATTCCATAAATGTATGACCTAATTCATCAGGTCAAAGTCATCTTTAAGATCCCGCTATGTATAAGAAGGATTTTTTTTTTTTTTGGTGGGCACACTACCTCGCTCGCTACCGATAAAAGCGCGGCAAAGATGGCAAAGATGGAGGGGGGGGGTTAATTAACATCCGACTAATCTGGCCTAAATTAATAAGCGAGCGAGGGGAAGGTAGAAAGTAACGTGACGTGACGATGGGAATTTGGTGGCGGTCGTCTCCCCACAACCCCTCCTAACCTCTCCCATTGGGTTCCCAGTACAAACCGTCCATTGTGGACGGCGCCAGAAAAACCTCCATCGGGCGCCAATTTGCATGGAGGCGACAAATGAGCACGCTTTCTTGTGTGTGTGTGTGGAACGGAGCGAGCGAGTCGCACGCACACACTGTACGTTTGTGTACACACTCATGACGAGGCTTCCTTTTGAGCGTAATTAAAAGAGGAGGTGCTCGCACACACACACACACAAAAAAGAAAAAACACTTTTGTCTTACAGCGCGGCGGGAGGAGGCGGGCCCCCGAATATTAATTAGGAAGCCACGGAGTGAAAGTCAATCAGGCGTGTCGAGCAGATGACAAATACGGCGCTACTTTCTTTCTCCCACGGCGGCGCATGGATATGAGCGTTTCCGGGCCGTGGCGGTCGGCCATTAGCGGCGGGAGGCTGGCGAGGGGACAAAGAAGGGAGGCGGTGTGCCACCCAGCGGGGAGGGCGGACGGATGGGAGCCCACCTGTAGGGGGCCATCTTGAGTCGCCGTTGACAATTGTGGGGAAATTTGAAATTTACTTTGGTGGTGATTTGTATCATGAGTATTATATTTACCGTAAGAGGTCAAAGGTTAGTGTTGCCACGTCAATCTCATCTGCTCGAGACTTTCAGAATCTTTCTTATCAGCATAAACCCAGATTGATGACATCATCGCTTTTCCACCCTCTGATTGGTTAAAGCAAAACTTTCATAATATTCCGAATTTATTTATTTTTTCTAATTCTGTGAGTTAGTATGAGCAAAGGTCAATCGCCAGGTGTGCGAATGTGAGTTGCCGACTGAATTTGTTACTTTCTTCTGGCTCCGTTTGCACCTGAGTGGCAGAATTCCACAGAAACAAAAGTAACCAAGCGGCCATGTTGGCAGCGCAACAGCAGGAAACACGTTTTGTAGTTTTGTTTCTTTCACTTGAATGGTAACAAAAGCAACACATACACAAAACACCCGGAACGCCATTGAGTGCCCGGGCGGCATCGCCCTGACAACAAAAACCGTTAGGTCAGATTTAGCCCCTGCCCGTTCAAAGCGCATCTGCTGGACCCAGCCGCAAACAATTTCAACTCTATAAATCAGCCCAAAGTGCGCCATGTCCGCTTTTTTGTCTTTCTTTTTTGTCACCCGTTTCCTTCAGCTCCTTTTTTCGTCCGTCTCGCTCTTCACGCTGACTGTCTAATTTGCTTAATCCAGGGAAGACCACATACAGAAGGCCGCATATCGACTTTGTGTCTATGAAACCTGCAAAAACAATTCAAAAAGAAATGTGAT
Source organism: Syngnathus scovelli (assembly GCF_024217435.2). Taxonomy (NCBI): domain Eukaryota; kingdom Metazoa; phylum Chordata; class Actinopteri; order Syngnathiformes; family Syngnathidae; genus Syngnathus; species Syngnathus scovelli. The sequence continues at coordinate 1,724,380 of NC_090855.1, read as the reverse complement.
ACCTTTTAAAATTATATTATTTGAAATAACCAAATGTTCATTTATTTTTATTTTTTTTACACTTATCTGTTTTCCATTTAAAAAGCCCGAACTTGTCTTGTAACATTCTATTCTGTCTTAATCTGTTCTTTTCTTCCGTGTCCCCATCATGCCCCCTTTCGCCGAGAACTACCCGTTCCCCGTTCATGCCGCTTTGCCGAGCTCGTCTTTGGATCTCCGCTCTTGGCGCCGGCTTCTGAAACTGTGTGTGAGCAAACGGGTGCCCACAAAGGGGGCTTTCTTTGCCCTTCAATGGCCTCCGTTAACGCTGGATGGGGGTGAAAGAGTAAGGGGGTGCTTCCCGGGATGGCACACAGAGGCAGGAAGCTGGCAAAAGGGGCATCACGGGAGATGTGCCAGTCCATTTAGCGAGAGAAGAGTATGTGTGTGTGTCATTGTGAACAAAATGGACACATTACACTTCCCTTTCCCTTTTCCTTTCACCCCACATACACACACAGATCCCATTTACATGAGTTGGCCTGTATTAGCACGTTAGCATGAGTGGGCTAACCTGGTTAATTAGCAAGCAATAGTTAGCTGGTTACATTAGCTAAGTATAAGATGGTTGGAAACAGGAAGTTATCATTTTGGAATGCTCCCCCAAAAATTTAAATTAACACGATAGAACAAGGCTATGTTGATTCACAGATTATAAAGTGATTCCATTTGTTGATGACTATTAGCTATAAGGCTAACGTTAGCTGACTAGCATTCAAATATATATAAAAAACTATATCCATTTACGGCAGTATTCACAGAGTATGACGTGATTTCATTTGTTGATGACTATTAGCTTGTTAGTGGGCGAACGTTAGCTGACTAGAATTCAAATATATATAAAAAAAATTATATCCATTTACGGCAGTATTCACAGAGTATGACGTGATTTCATTTGTTGATGACTGTTAGCTTTGGGTGAACGTTAGCTGACTAGCATTCAAAGTGATGGCGAAAATGATATTCGTTAGCTAGCTTCATCAGCTATATAGCAACATCTCATAAAGTAAGAGGCGTGTCGGCCATCTTGTGAAAAGATCTGGGAGGGTCTGCCCTGTAGGGGGTTTTGAGAGCAGGTGGGACTGATCTAATGACCGAAAGCCTTTGCGCCGTACCAATTAACCCCAGTGATGGACGTGTCTATTATTAGACGCCGCGTTTCAAAGAAATCAAAGTCTTGCGTTTGAAGGAGGCGGCAGGAACTAGTGGCTTTAGTTTCAAATATTTTCCCTCTCCTAATATGTATTTATTAAAATGACAATTAAATCATTTTTGACATGCTCGTAATATTATTTTTCTATCTGTAAATCGATTTTTGCTCCAGTTACGTTGAAGACCTGTAAAAGTCTGTGATAAATATTGTTTTGATCATGAATGAAAGAATAATTCCCATTTCAAGTGTGAGAAATGCAGGAAAGCGTGACTGTCTTATCAGTGCTGATAGTGTAGTGTGTGGGGGCAGATAGATATTTGTAGCGTGAGGATTAAGTGCATGTATGTTCACACGTTGTGTTCACATATATATGTGTGTGTGTGTGTGTGTGTGTGTGTGTGTGCCCCTGCAGGAGGATTAAAACGAGGCTAATCTCCTCTTGTTCCTTCTTCTTCTTCTCCTTCTTCTTCTCGGCTGTTTAGATGCCGCAGCTGCCAGCTTGCACTTTATTCATGAGCGCGAGGGTCCGAGGTGGCAGCCGTTTGTTTACGCGTTCCCACGACTCGCCGCCAATTAAGCATCTTCCCTCCGTCAGCCGCTTGTCTGCTCCCATTAGGAGATCCCCAGCAGACGCCCCGGGCCTCCTCCTCTTTTTTTTTTTTTTCTGCAAGGCCTCCACCACTAGGGCCTATTCTGCAAGGCCTCTTCCAGATTTTTCTCCTCAAGGTTCTCCTTCTGTGAGTAAAATTGAATTCACTGTTTTCTGGGTTTGGTCATGTGATGCACTTTGTCGTTTTCAGTGGACAGCAAGTGGCAAAATGGCCGCCCCCTGAAATGGATTGCTACATAATTCATATTCCACAAATCCAATATTCATTGCAAATTTTTGACTCCTTTAAATTAAGCTTGACCTTTGACCAAGACGCCAGGCTAATCAGCCAATAGGGCTCCAGCTCACTCCCAAGGCCCCGCCCCCTTAAACAATTCACCTGCTAGCCTAGTAACCTCAAGTACGACAGGACACGGATGGAATTCGAAGGCACATTTTTTTCCCAATCAGTCCAAACTTGAATGCATCAAAATGACGACTTGTTCGCCACGGCATTAACATGACAAAGCACCTCCGACCCGGCGCACTTATTTGAACTCTGAACTCGCCCTTTGTGTCAGCCAGACAGCAAATTGTGGCGGCGGCTCGCCCCTTAGTCAAGTCATTTAATAGCAAAGTCAATTCCCATACCCCCCCCCCCCCAAAAAAAAAAAAAACAAGCGCTCCCACACTCCCAAGCAGACAGGCTGGAGGACTCCCCCACAACCTTCTAACACCTCCCTTGTCTGTGTTTTAATGAAGCGAGGGGCACCCATGAAGGAACATTATTAGAGGCCTTCCACGTCTGGACCGGCTTAATCCCAGAGAGTTGCGACGCGTCTTCGGTTCGGAACGTCAAACCCCGGGAATGTCTTTGTGTCCTCGTATGTTTTCAGCATTGCCTCCAAAAAGTTCCCCATATGTTCTCCTGACATTATCCAGGAACGCTCCCAATGTCACGACGGATGGGGGGGGGGGGGATAAGGTCCCAGAAACTCAACGCGGGTGTGTAATCATCAAGCTTTGTCGGCGGTGATTGCTCATTGTGCCGGTCTGCAGGAGGCCATGGAGATCCGCATGGAGGTCAAGTGATGGACTTCAACTTTGACCTGACGTGCTGGTCCCTGGACGAGGGGAGCCTTGAAATGTCACTTTAGCCGTCAGATAATTATTTAAAGTCGAGCCTGACTGATGAGCAAGGAGGTGATGCTGTGAGCTGGTAAGATTGAAAAGGTGGAGAAGAGAAGAACGAAAACCCCACCAACGTGACAGTGGATGACACTCCTGACCAGCAGGTGGCAGTATTCTGCATCTTTCTCTTTCAGATGCCCACAAAAAACATGCTACAAAAATTAACACGAGTTTATTAGCATAAGGACGTCTCATGAGGAAGTTCAAGTCAGAGGAAATGGTCAAAATATTAGAAACAGCTGCCCCCCCCACCCCACAGATAACACACACTTAATCTGTAATCCAATCAGAGCTGCTGAATGAAGGGGAAGGCGGGGTGACACGGATTAGGCTGTACAATAACTAACCTGAGGGGATCAAATACGTCCATACACAGGAGCAAAGTGTGTGGGGGGGGGGGGGCTCCCAATTTAAAGCTGCCTCCATCCCCCGCCAGCCACTGCATAACTTCACAAACCGTTTTCGTACAACAATGTGTGTGTGTGTGCATCTTCATGTTTTTAATATAACATGAAACGAGAATGAATGTTGCTAATGGGGATACACACACACACACATACATGAAGATATCTTGTTGCCACGGCAACCAAAGAGCTGTGTACAGAGGTGATGCGTTTGTGTGTACGTGTGAGTGTGTGTGTGTGTGTGTGTGTGTTTAAGAGCTGGTGAGAATGAGAAGTGAGGTCTAAGTGGCAAGGTGGTGAGGAGATGATCAAGTGAGAAGTTGAGCTAGTAAGGAAACAAGGTGAGGTGCCGAGGTGCAAGGAATAAGAAGGTGAGGAGGTGAAACACACACACACACACACACACACACACACACACGATAATTATCTTATTCTGAAAGCCGCGGAAAATTGACCACGCTCAAGTCGCCTGGATGAAGCACACAAGATCCCTCATGCAAGTCAGTGTGTGACCACATCAGGTCAAAGGTCATCTCGCAGTCTTGTCATTTCAACACGCTTCTACCCTTTGACCCCCCCTCCTTCTTTGAGGTGACAAACAAGGGCGGCGGCCATGTTGAGAGGTTAAGAGCTGTTTTATCGGGCAGGATGAACTCTGGCCTGAAGGTCACAGGGGACAAAACAAACACGTGTTCATCTTCAATGGAGACTCAATCACTGCGTGTTTGAATGTATTCGCTTATGAATATGCGTGTTTAAGTTCATTGAAGGCTTCTGAACTTTTGCTCTCTGCTCAAGATTAGTGCAAGTGGATAAAGGTCACGTGAAGGTCAAACACTTGATCCGCTCAGTAATCACTAAGCAGTGCTACAAACACCCCATTGAATGCTACACAGATTTATGCTAGCTTGTATTTCCTTTTTCCTGTTTTTTTCTTTTACAAGATGGTGGCAAAAAAAAATAAAAGGTAAAATGTCAAATTTGGGCTTTTTGGGTTGTTTGTGTTCCCTTACACGTCTCAGCTGATTGGTTAAAACAAAGGACCAAGGTGACAAGCACAGGTGGGAACCAAAAACCTAACAAACAACACAGAAGAAGAAAACAAACCAGAAGAAATAACCCCAAATATTTTTGAATAATTAAAACACAAATATTTACAAGTAGTTTGGCAACAATCTAGGATGCTAGCAAACAGAAGCAGCTGAAAGGGATCTGAAGCAACGCCGAATGAGCAACATTTCGACTTGACAGGTACGTTTGTCACCTCTCTTTCACTTTTAATTGGCAGTAAAAATACAATTCCAAAGCGTTAACACTTTGTGTTATTCTTACACACTACAAAGAATATGTCATGCTAACAAGTTCAACATAGCAGCTTTGGCTAACATTAGTTTCCTAGTGCTAAAGCTAGCTTAGTGCAGCTAGCACTATTTATCACGACTATGTGCATTTTATTATGAATGAGCATGTTTGAGAATATAACACAATAATCTACCAAGTACACTAACAAAGTATTTGTACTTCCCACCACCAAATGATTTAATATGCAATTTTTTTGCGTGCAATCTTTCCGCTGCTGACAGCCAAATGAAACATAATGGTCTTAATGGTAACGTAACGTAATGGTCCTTCAAATCGGGCCGTATGAGCCACTCCAGCAACACGCACACTGCTTTGCATATGAATGACATCACCCGAAACTTTTGAGGGGCTTACTTTAGAAGAGGGGGAAACGTTTGAGCCGCTCCAGAGGCCCCTCGCTCACCGGTGACTATTTGACATTCCATCATAGTTGGCGTCTTCGTCTTGACTTCATGTGGTCAATTTCCAAACTCAGAGATGTGTTAAAATGCTTGAGCTAATAAAAGTGTAGCATCCTACATTCAAAATGTACATAAAGCTTCCCATAAAAATAACAAATAGATGTTGTTAAAATAGGATTATTGTTTTTTTTATTTTTTTCCCTAATGGACTACAAGCACGGAAGCTTTTACAGCTCAGTTGTGTACTGCTAAAAGAAGAAAATATATTTTTTGATGAGACGCTTTTACAATCCAACAAAGTGTTTGATCAAATGCAATAAAGAGAGTATAATTATTTGTATTTTGGATAGATTAAAAGAAGTTGAGGCATTGCATTAACTCTGGGAAGAAGACGCAAATGACAATAAAGCTCAAATAAATTTAGGCGATGACTTTTTTGACACAGAGCCCTCTGGCATTCATACTTGGTTTCCCTCCAAAAAGCAGAGAAAAGACCCCAGGAAGACATTCCTGCTTAGCAATGGCCGTCGTTGGGGATGTGATTCAAAGGCGCCAATGAGCTGCTTGGACCACACCCAATGCCCAAATCCAAGTACAATGTCAGTTTTCTCGATATTTTTGTAGCTACTTCAAAATGACGATTATGCTAGCAGGCTAACAGTTCATGACTGTAAGAAATCTGAAAGCTAATATGCTACTCCCTGCCATTCAGTCTTTTTATTATCTTGCACTTGGAGATAAATACGTATTATTTTACATATTTTTATTTATTTTTGCTTTTGGGGTGCCCCGGTAGTGGTCACACAGGTGCTTCTTATGCTAACAGAATGTACTGTATAGTAATTGTTGCATGGCCTCTGCTTCATAAGGCTGATGTTTAACGCTGTAAACACGAGCGGGGGCGGCTCGTAAAATGCAGGGGGGAGAGTTGGGGGGGCATAAAGAAGTGGGTGCGCGTTAAGAAGCTTCCTCATTGAATTAGGCCACACTTCATAAAAGACAAGAAGCGGCACAGCTGTACTGCAAAGACGCACATTTCATTTGTTTTATACTGCGCCGTGCCCTCGTTTGCATGACAATGATAATGAATTGTGCGTGTGTGTGTGTCTGTGTGTGTGTGTGTGTGTGTGTGTGTGTGTGTGGCGGCCATATGTGATGTCAGACGGTGGAAAACATGTCCATATGCACATGCTGCTAGACTCTGGCATGCGTTTTTGTACGTATTAGCTTAGCGTTACAATCACTGCAATCGATAAACAAAATAAATAAGATGAACTAAAAATTAAACGGTTCAAAATTTTATGTGATCCAGGATCTGTTTAATTTGTGCTTTATCCGCTTCTATTTGGTGCTTTTTTTTAATTCGTCAGTGGTAATGTTAATTTGAATAAATAAATGAATATTTTAAAAATACTTGTTAAAATTCGATAGATATATTTGATAGGTTTTAAATTCTTGTTTAGATATTTTAAAAAATACACAATTGAAAAAAAATAAACTTAACTTCAAGTCACATTTGCATTGTTTTCATTGTAAACATTTAATACTATTGCAACACAGTTTTCATACAAGGCACATTGGTGAACACACATCATGCAGAAAATATAAAAAAGAATTATAAAAATAAAAAACTTTGCATCAACCATCGTGATTGGAGGATTATTCCAAATAGCGCCCCCTTGAATTGGGACCATTTAAAGTCACATTTCAAAAGATTTGCATAGATTATCAATTCTAATAATAGAAGGGGGGTGGGGGGGGGGATTGCCGCTTGCCGAAAAATTAATATAGAGCCAATTAGGCTGTGCTAGTGCTTAATATATGTGTGTCAGGAAATGAAGGCGTGTTTGTTTCACAGGCCGAAAGGAAATTAGCAATGACAGTAAATCAAGTGTTTGCATAGAGTTTAAAGACGACAGCTCTCATTGGCCGGTGCGACGGCTGACACACGAGCTATCCAATCACAGTGCAGTAGAATTCACTGCTGCCGTGGGTCTCACATTCACCGGTCCGAGCGACGACGACACCGCCGCTCATTAATGATTAGATTCATTCGTATGAACACTAAGAATTTAATTAGCGTTATTATAATTAGCATCAACTTCTTGCTTCGCTCTGATTGGCCGAGCACCATCCGGGTGACCGGAATCTTCCCGGCTCAGGTGACCGCCAACCTGACAATACAAAAAATGACGTGAAAAGGTTAAAACAAGCAAAAAGGAAAACAGATTAAATATGGAGACGGCTACGTTAGCCTCTCGTACTAACCACGAGCCATCAGAGAGAGCTTAGCTTCTCGGACTAGCTGTTTGTTAGCTACTAGCTTGGATGCTATCAAGCCATCAGGACACGGCTATGCCCTGATTGACCCGACTCTTGTTATTAAGACGCTTTGGTCTGAGCCGTCGCTAAAGGCGCCATCACATGCTTGCGCTTAGCATTAGCGCCTCGTCGCGTACCAGTCGCCTTAACGACCACTTTCATCCTGCTAACACCCTTCACTAAGGACACTTTATTAGGTACACTTGCAGGCATACAGTAACAGGATCGGCATTGTTTTACAGGAACACAAATAAAGCTTTGAACTTGATTTGATTTGAACTCATTTTAGGCCTTTCACCCTTACGGTATGCAGCAATCAGCTAATGCTACAAGCTAATGTTGCAGTTATTTTTAAAGAGACCTACAGTGGATTCTAAATGGACAATTTACTGCCGCAGCATGTGGCAGCGCTGAGGATGATGACATCGTGTGTGTGTTTGCGCGCGCGTGTGTGTGTGTGTGTGTGTGTGTGTGTGTGTGTGTGTGTGTGTGTGTGTGTGTGTGTGCGTGTGTGAGAGAACAAGGCACGCCGCTAATTAACAATGTAAACCAGCATTACAATACAAACTTCCAGGCTGGATTCACTCCCGTCTTATTTATGCCGTCACTCTCCCCGTGTGAATAGTTTACCGTGTCTCATCGTGGGTACCCCGCTCCACCCGTACCCCCACCATCTCCCGTGAACACCCCCCCCCCCCCCCCCTACCCCTTCGCCCTGAATAGGCGGCCCCGATTGAGCAAACAGTCAGACTGTCAGCTCAATAGGAGGTCTGGCCGTGAACTTCAAGTGCTTCCCAGGCCCCCCAGGCCCGCAGCCAGACTTTTGGGGGGCCCCTACGTGCCAGTGCTGAAGAGGGAGGGCGGGGTGGGGTGGGGGACCCCTGCCACAGTGGTTCCCAAGGCAGCTGCAGTCTGGTGAGGAGGGACGATGTGTGCCCCCTCTTTGCCAGTCATCCTCCAGACCCCCCTTGTTACACACAAAGATCCAGACGCAAGCTGCTGGCCGTGCACCCCCCCCCTCCCAAAAAAAAAACCCCTCAACCAGCTCCCAGGCTCCTCATCATCTCATTAGCCCGCGCCGCCACTCCACTGTCTGCCGTGGATGCTTTGTTTTCAGCTCTGCATAATTTACACAATAAATTGACGACGGCTGAGACCCCCCCACCCCCTCCACTCCCAACCCTTCAGCTCAATATACCACCTGTTAAAAGGAGGCCAGCTAGCCATTGGTTAGCTCACCGCTAAGTCGATTGCGGTACATCGTTCACACCCAGACTGTAGCTCGCAGATTTCTAAACCATCGTTTTTTTCAGTATACAGCACCCAATTTGGAATCGCTGTCATTGTAGTACCACGTTGTGCCACAACATGCCGGGCAGCAGTGAATTTGAGTTTTTTTGTATGCTCCGGAATTAGCATAACATCTATGTTAATTCCAATTAGCCTCGCAGGCTAGCATTAACCTATCAGACTTTTGTTTTTCTATCGTTTAACATTTTCATTTTGAAATATGCAGTTTATTAGGGTGCTGATTTGTTTTACAGTAAATATCAACTGGCAAAGCTGTTAAAAAGGAGGACAAAAACGTCAAATGTTTTTCAGAGGAGTGAAAATATTAATAAGGATAGAAGCAAAATGGCGTCGGTGGTATGGCAAGGACATAATGGCGTATTGTTTAAACGTCCGCTAATTAGCACAAGCAGGATTTAGATAGGTTTAAATAGTTAGTCAGCACACATGCAGGGGGGAACAATGGTGGAATTGTACAACCTTGCATATTATAAAAAAGGCTATTCTAGAGACTTACACTCGATTATTTTTACTTTCAGGTCCTGACTGTTTTTCAAAGAGGAATTAAATGACAGAAAAAAAATCAATACTGTATATATTTAAACCCTTAAATTTTTTTTAAACTGACCTAATTTAAAAAAATATATATTTTAATCTTTAAATCAAAATACTACTAAAATAGAGAGAACACTAAAGTGTGTGTGTGTGTGTGTGGCACCTGTGCCTCGCCTCCTTTAAGGATGGCACCCAAAGAAAGAAAGATGGTGCCGTGGCGCACAGATGCCCTCTGAAAGCCTTTCCGAGAGACAAGCATTGAAGCGCCCCGTGATTTAATACCAAGGCACAAAAAAGACACCCCGCCCACCTCCACGCCCACCCGTCGGCGCGGCAATTAAAAATAACAACAACAACGTGGTGATTAAAGATGGCCGACGGCGCTGGTTTGATACCTGCACTCGGCGGCGGGTCGTCAAGATGGTGGCGAGCTGGAGGAAGAAGGGCCAGGATGGATCGAAGGAGGACGGCGGGAGGAAGGAGATGAGGAGGAGGAAGGGGGAGTCGAGGTGGACCATGAGGAGATTCGTCCTCCTCCTCCTTCTTCGTCGTTTTCAGCTTGGCCGACGTTAGCCTGCACAGAAGAAGCAAAGATCAGAGGCCATTTTCCCATCAACACACACACACACACACACCTTTTCATGTGTGTTCTCATGGTACAGTCTGCCCCCCGGCATGCAAATGACTTTCATTATGCAAATGCATGCAAATCACATCCAAGCGTGTGAGAGCCGAGGAGAGAGGAGTGGGCGGAAGCCACGCCGCCAACTGACTGAGTGGATAAATGAATGAATGAATGAAAGGGTAGAAAAAAAGAGGAGAAGATAGAAGCAGAGTACAAGTCAGAGTGGTGGGATGTGGCAGGCCATGGCGGACGGAATTAGCCAGATTTTCTCTTTGGCGTAAATTGTCATTTATTAATTCACTCCAGTTTGTTGCCCTTTAGTCAAATGCTAAGCTAACTAGGTTGAATCAATTCGCGCGATTCACAAATGACCAAGTAGCTGAAAACGAGGGCAAACTTGGAACGTCATGTCGCTAGTTTGGTTTTCGAGAAATGACACAAATTGTGTGTCACTACTCGAGTTAGCTACCGCAAAGCTTTGCTAACACAGCTCAATTAATGACACAAATTAAATTTGGGCATTCACAAATAAATTTACATGGGTAGCTCAAAGCTAACATGGCTAAATCATTAGGATTTATGTAGCTAATTCAAGCTAGGCTAATTATGCTAATTTGGTGATTTTAGGCATCCGAGATGACAAAGCACAAATTAGCATAGTTGCATATATATTTAAAAGTTTGTGGAAAATACCCAAATTTCAAGTCCATTTGTATTTTTAATTGCTTTGGTAAAATTCCTTAAGGTTGCAAAACTTAGCATGTCGCACAACCAGGCTTTTTTTTTTTTTCCATAACTTTTAAGGTTAACATGTTAGCCACAATGCTAACGTACACGACAGCCCATCACGTCCCTGAAAAGGACGCAACAAAGCGACGTGACTAACGAGCCAAGGGGGCGCTCTCGTCTGCCTCTTTTGTCTGCCATGTCACCCGGGGGAAGATTTGGTGGCAAGACGGAGAAAAAAAAAGGGGTGACTCGGGAGTGTGAGAGAGTTGGGGCCCACAGCACGGTGGGCGGCAGGCAGAGGGACAGGAGGGGGAGGAGCGCTTGCACCATGAATGGGCGGCAAACCTCTCCTAATTGGCACTTGACATTTTTTTCGAGAGTGGAGCCCGCTTTCCAAACGCTTTGCCGTCGCCCTTGTACGGAAAAGTGCCTTATGCAAATATTTCTATATAGCGTCACAGATGCATCGTCGTCAGTCGTGATAACAGTTTTTTTTTCACTGGAATTTGGAGTCCATGTAAACTTATTCTGTCATTTTGTGTGAATTTAATGAAATAAATATTCAATTTGTGGTTTCCATCTTAGTTTATAAAACAATTAAGCTATCAAGAAGCTAATTTGAAAAAAGTATCCTCACAAAACTAATCACACTAAAATGGTAAATGCGAAAAAATAATTAAAAATTAATTAATTTAGAAAAACAAAGCAAGCTAAAAAAAAAAGCCAACTTTCAGAAACATAAATCATTTAATTTCCCAAATTAATTTCAACACTTTTTTTCCCAGTGGAACATTCCCAGTGTGACATCCTGCATGAAAAAAATCCGATAGCGACACTCAACGCACGTGGCACAAGTAGGAGGTAGGTACACTGTGGCTTCGGCAGTTAACATCTTTGGAAGCATGCAGTTAAGGAAAGCACACCTTTTACTAATCTCTTTGTATGAGGACTTGCGCAGTGGTCCTACATTTAAGCCCTTGTGACAAGAAGGGCTGCTGTTCCTTTGGACAACACTGAAGCCATTTTCTCAACACTGTCTGAAGAAGAAGCAGGGGAGGGGCTCTCTCGGTGGGATTTAAGAATCACAGGCTCTTATTGAGAAAACTGTCTGGCTGCTCGGACCCGGCGGGACTGAAAAGGAGGCAAAGGGCCGCTTTGTCCCGAGGTGACAAGTGGACTTGCTCTATTGACTGTAAAGTCTACTGCAGGGGGGGAGGGAGGGGGGCAGGGGGGGTCCACAATGGCTGTTTTTCTACTTGACACTTGCAAGATAAATGCGCAGTATCGCTAAAATCAACTAGCACCCGGCTCCCCGTTTTTATCTTTCCCAGAACCGGGTCCGGCATTCATTTTTCCCGCCTTTTTTTTTGTTTGTTGCTGTATCTCTGTGTGAAAGGGGCTCTCATGGAGGGCACTTGACATTTTGAGTTCTGCACACACACTTCCCCAAATGTAATTCCAACGGGACAAATCGCTGCGGCTTGTTGGGACAGCAAAAATGTCCACCGGGTGTGGGAATGGCCATCTCGGACCCTTTTCTGCCGCCAGCAGGGGGACCGCCCTCCATTTTACACGGACAGAAAAGAAATCACACCTTCAATCAGCCATTGCGGGCATCCGCCTTGCTGATCTGATTGACCAATTACCTCTGGCCACAGAAGCTAAAGGCTCAGATTGTTCACCGGGGGTACTGTCTGCTTGATTACCCCGTTGGACCCCCCCTCGCCCCTTCCTCCCACCATCACAACCGCAGCCCCTTAGTCCCGCCCTTCAACGAGATCCCATCAGGCAATCGTTTGAAAATTTCGAGCTTCCCACAGAGTCGAAACAGAGAATTCACTTTCACACAGTTTCGGGTTTGCCTCGGAAAATGCACGAGGATTGAGGTAACGCATCCCCCAAACTGTTGCTATTCAAATCCCTCGCCCCTTTCATACGGGCCAACATGTTATTATAGGCCAACCATGACACCAAATTCCTTCAAATCAAACATCTTTTCACGCGGAGAAGTTGGAACGGGTGAATAAAGGAGGAGAAAATGATAAAAATGAGGCTTAGATGCCAGCAGGGCGTCAGATTAAACGCGGGGCGAATTTTCAACTGGAACACAGTATGTATAATTCAGTATGCAAGTAGCCTGATTCCCATCATGCATTGCTCTTTTGAAGTCCAACCCCATGAATAGCAGCTAGCCACCTGATTAGCCGTTAGCAACTTGTTAAGCGTCTTGTCAAAGTCCAAACTGCATTTCTTTTCTTTTCTTTTTTTTTTTTGAATGCTGCCATGTGACGAGCTCCGGGCTAAGCTCCAGCATGCCGCCCCGCGTAAGGGGGATCATGGGTGGCTGGGGAGGGGGCGGCTTATTAGATTACAAGTGATCCCCTTTTCTCAATGCTATGCTCAGAAGCCCAGAAATGACACGTATGGAGCTTCTATAGCAAACACAATGCCCGCAAAACTCACTTTGTTGCGCCCCCTGCAAAGGGCCCCATCACATATTTGCTGCCTAACGAGAACCCCCCCCCCTCCTCCACCTGAAAATGGTTCCCGACAAGACTTTCACCAATCAACACGAAATCACATTTTGGTACGCTACCTTTCCGCTGCTTCCTCCCGATTGGATTTTCTTTTCCCCGTCCGTTTTGTATTTTTTTGTTCTTGCGTCGTCCTTTCGGGTGTCTTGGTGCCTTTCCAGGAGTGTAATGGGATTCTTGTTACTTTCGGTTATCTAGCTTTATGAAGAATGTACATCACTCATACAGCTAGATAACCAAAGATAACAATGAACCCCGAAGGCTCCACCCATCCTTCCTCGTCGATTAGCCTGGACCGAGCGCTCGCCGTCCTGCGAGCGGACACAAGCTTGTTCAGTACAAAGCATTTGTGATGTCATCAAGGGCTTTGGCCAATCAGAAATCTCAAAAGTCAAAGATGGTTACCCTGTTTTAAGGGTATACAAAACATGGGTGTAATATTCAACACCTGATACTTTCTCACCCTACTTTGCTGTGTTCTGTGTGAAACTCAGCACGACCATTTATTCGTAAACGGAAGAAAAGCAATAGTGGGTGGCGTGGTAGCCGGTTAAAAGTAGTCCCGCCGCCTGGCGCCCGCCTCCCGTGGTGCACCCACGTCACTCACCGGGCGAGCCCGGCGGGTGGGTGACGCCTTCTAACGCCGCCCCCCCGCCTGGGCCAAGATTTCTTTTTAAATGAAACCAGGATGCCGGCTGTTGGACTATAAAAGAAAAACGCTCGTCTTCATTTACATTATCTGATGCCAACGCTCAGGTTGGCGCCCAAAAACCGCAGGGGGGCGGGCGGGGGGAAAAAAAACACCAACGCACACATTACCTTTTTACACCCACAAATACACACGCAGATGTAGATAATGTAACACACACAGTGGGGCACATGGCACACAGGGTGCGTCTAATTAAAGCGGCTCTGTGTGGCCAGCATCCCCCCCCCTCTCCCCAAAAGTCACCCCCCCCCCCCCTCCTTGAAAGGAAGATGAAGCGATATATCTGCAGGCGAGGCAGTCAACATGGACGCCATGCCTTTAGCTTAGATGCTACTACGTGTTAGCACAGATGCTACTGCACAGGTGCTACTTGCTAACACAGGAAGATGAAACTAATGTGTGACACATTCAGAGGGAAGGGCAAGGTGCGGCTATGTTACACACATTCATAAATAGAACACACACCATGCATGTAACACACACACACACATATGCATGTAATTCATTATTACCAGCCTTTTACATTTTTTTTCTAGTTAATATTTTTAAGTACATCTCATTTACCTATATTTTCATAATATAGTATTGTTATTTTTTTAATTTTAAGAAGAAAATATCATCTACACTATTGGATCATTTTGACCCTATTGTCAACACAAATGTTTTCAAAGAAGGTGATGATAATAATTATCAGAATCAGAATCGTGTATTGTTTTATCTGCTTGAGTTATTTATTAGTCATTCACTTCTTTGACTTTGTCTTTAATATGCCTCAATATTCAACATGCAACTTAGTACTAAAGCGTTTTTTTTTATTCTATTTAAAACATGAAGTGTACTTTTATTTTAAAAACTACATTTTTAAACATATTTCCGTCTCATTGTCTTTTGCTGTGATAAACATTGCATTGAAATTGTTACACATTTTTCCAGTGGTTAATCATTATTAGTGTCTAAAAATATATACAAATATATATCAATCAATCAACATATTTGCTCAAACATGCACCGCGTGTGTGTGTATATGTTGTGCTTAATTACCTACAAAGCGCGTGCGCGAATCGTCAGGCCTTTGAGGGTGTGTGCGTGAGCGCGTGGACGCCTGCAAAGAAAAATAAGATTTTAATTCCCCGACTGAAACAAATATCTTTTTGAAAATGATAACGATGCAGGTGCTCAACTAATTATTATGTATAATGTACAAAAACATTCTTTGGAGTTGAATGTATATTTACACACACGTGTACACAATTTTTGAACACAATATGCACACACTCAAGATCAAGTGTTTGAAATTTAATATGAAATATCACAAAATTGAATGAATATAATTCTTTGCTATACGTTCAATTGATAACTTTTAGGCCGTCTGCGTGTGCGCGCGCGAGTGTATGCAGGCGAGCGCACGCGTGTGTGCATGTGTGTGTCTCCCTCCGCGAAAATCTCACGGCCATCATGTGGAAGCTTGCATAATCCGTTTGTCTCCCCCAAATGTTCTGATCCAAACGCGCGCGCTCGTGTTTCCACACGTGTGCGTATGCATGTGATGCGCGCGTCGTATTTAGCTTTCACGTGGAAACCTCCCGCTGCACTTTTTTTTGTCTTATTATTAATGCGCGTGCACTGCGGCTTCTGCTGGCATAATCCTCCTCATCATCTCGATGTGACTCACGTGGCCGCGCACGGCGTCAACGTGCAGTACTTAAAAAAAAAGTGTCTTCGTCTTCCTCGCGGGGTCGACTGCTTGCATGCGCGTGCATGCGAAAATTAATAATAATGATGCTGGAAATCACGTCAAATCACGCGCACGTAGCGTCACTCATGCACGCAGCAGCATCGGCACTAACACGTGATCGAGCACTGGCTCTCAAAGCGCATATGAAATTGTTGAAATAAATCAAATTCCACGTTGTTTGGATAGATTTGGTTTAGAGTGGATGGAAATGGTACACCATCAAGACGACATGCAAGCATGCGTTTCCTCTAAATTAAAAATATATATATATAAATTTGAGCAACACAAAATGTAACAATGGTGATGTTTGATACTCACGCCGTGTCTGGGAGCGGAACCGCAATCATCCAAGCGCGCGAGGAGGCTCCCGGCCGTGCGTGCGTACTGATGGCGAGTGAGGGGCGAGTGAGCCGGCGGAGGCTGACGCGCGCGCTCTTGACGGCCGCGCCAGGCCATGACGTGCGTGCGTGCGTGTGCGTGCGTGTCGCGTCCATCCACTCAGACGCCCGCCGCTGCCTCGTCCTCCAATGGCAGCGGCAGACCCGTTATTTCCCGCCACGCTGGCTCTGCGCCCTCCCCACCCCAAAAAAGACCCCCCCTCTCCATCTCCTCTCCCTCCTCCGACTCCCCCTGGCGGCCCCCTCGCGCTCTCCATCCACGCGCATCACACGCACATTGAACTTGGACATGGCTGCTCCAAGAAAATATATATACACATGCGGACGAGGACACGCCCCCTTAGTGACGTCACCCAGGTCACTTCCGTGTATCCTCCCTCCGCAACCTCCCCAACGTGACGCAGCTGGTGGATGCTCCGGCTCAGCGGAATATGAACCAGACTCAAATCCATCCATCCATTTCCGAGAGCGATAGTCCTCATTAGGATTATTGGCGAGAGAAATTGGAGACGCCAGTCAATTTCTCGGCACGTCGAGACAAAAAAGCAAGCAAGCGTCCATATTTACACTTAGAATACAAATTAGGGTGAGATAGACATTAGCTCAGGTGACTTTTGGGGAGAGAGGTTGGATAACAATAAGTCAATAAATAAAGTGGCCTTCTGACACTTTTCTTTTTGCAATATGCTTTTATATTACATCTTAATGTCTTCATTTTCTTCTTCAGCATCGTTTGCTGTCGGCCGGGAGAAGCTCGAAATGACAACTCTTCCCAGAGGAGAACTTCCCTCCCGCTTTTCCCGGTAAAACCTTTCATCTCCATATGACACCATGCAGGCCGAGACCCCCGTCTGGACCATGCACGTGCGTGGCACTCGGTGTATGCGTGGGATGCACACGGGAGTCCAGGAATGTGGGATGGAAGAAGGAGGAGGTTGTGGTGGGATTTGAAAACAAACGAGGGGGGGGCGTGCAAATCAGTTTTTAGTGTCACCGCCGAGCCCGGAGCCGCAGACAAGGGTCCAAAAAGGAGGCGTGCACCACTCCATTATCATAAGAATCACATGGCGGGGATAAAAATCTCCTTTGAATAAATTACCGCTTCAATAGGAGGCGCGACTGCCAAAGAGACAACTTTGTCAGCGCCCCCCCCCCTGAATGTTGGGGTCTCTCTCTCTCTCTCTCTCCTCCTTTGCCTCCACTGCTTTCCTGGAAGCGACATGGCCTCTAAATGGCGCCTCTGTGCGTGCGCGCGCCCTCGCCGATGCCAGGTTACCACGTCCGACGGGTTAGGCAGGCGGCAGGCCCTCTTGGGAAAGACCACCGCTTAATGGGATAGAGTGGAGGGGGTACAATGGGGGTACATCCAGTACCCCCCCCTCCCTCACCCCCATTATCCCACTCTCTTCCTCCCTCTTCATGCTGCATGGGAACCCGAGACGGACCAGCACCACCACCCAAGTTCATTAGCGCCCATCTTAAAACAAGAGAGCCTTTTTGACCTTTAGCACACCTCTTCATTAGGTGCTTTTTTTCATAAATTGATCATAATTTGAAGCTAAAAGCTATTTATAAACAAATCTCAATACGCAAATTTAGTACACTTCCACATGAGGCAAGAATGGGAACCACCCCGAGTTTGGCAGCAGGGCTCACAATTTGGCAAGTGTTTGAATGCAATTTGTTAAAGAGGAGTCTTTATGAACAAATTAGCAAATGACTTTTATAAACATTTATAACCGCATCAATAACTGTGGCTTTATTGTGAAGAACTACCTGACATTTAAAGTTCAACATGTAGCCATGAAAATGTCAGTCAAGTCTTCACAAATGGATCACAAAATGGCTGCCTTTTACTTTTTTTTAACTAAATACACAAATTATAGTTTAATTACAGACATATATAATTTATACACTTGCAAATAATCAAATGTTAATCCCCCTAATGACTAAGTTTGGCAGCATGGCTCACTATTTGGCAGGCAGAATGTTGTTATTTAATGTAGCTTGTTGAAGTGGAGTCTTTACAAACTTAATGGCAAACGACTTTCTTATTGTAGTTCACGTGACGTGAAGATCTGTGAGTAACTAACAACAGATTAAAAATAAATAAATCCATTGGCTGGATGACAAACAGGCTGATAGAAAACAGTTTAGTTGGTCATTTTATATCAATCAATCAATCAATGAGCTTTGATTGGGTCCTATCAAACCACATTCACACTGTCACTCAAACTGAAACGTTTCACTAAATTCAAATGTGACATTTTTAATACAATTATAAAGTTACGTTCAACTATTATACATTTGGTTAATTATCTAACATCCGTATAGAAATTATAAATACTATACTATTATTAAGCATTCAAATTCTGCCAATTAATGTTGTCTCTTGAAAGCCTTTATAAATTCACATTATTATTGTCATTTATAAATATTAACTACAGGAAAACGTCAATTCGAACCCTCAAAACAACCTGTTGTGCGCGCACGCAAACGTGC
The DNA here is from genome assembly GCF_024217435.2 of Syngnathus scovelli. Lineage (NCBI taxonomy): Eukaryota > Metazoa > Chordata > Actinopteri > Syngnathiformes > Syngnathidae > Syngnathus > Syngnathus scovelli. The sequence continues at coordinate 1,705,842 of NC_090855.1, read as the reverse complement.
ACGCGCATTGGATGCGCGCTTCAAGTCTATGCAGCTATGCACACACACACACACACACACACGTAGAAAGCAGCGACTGGCTCACATTTAAAACGTCGTAATTGAAAGCATTTATTTCTATTTCGCATGCAGCTTGTGCCCCGATTCCACCCCCAAAAGGTGTGTGTAACACCCCACCATCCCCCCCCCCCCCCCCCCTTTTTTTTTTTTAGTCTCACCTTCTTGAATGATCCATCCTTTTCTTTTGGCTGCCGACCACCACGTGCGTGTCGAAGCTGAAGTCACAATCAAATCAGAATTAAAAAATCACAAATAAAGCAAAACGTGTCTTTTTCAAAACGACGACGACACGCAGAGCCAACATGGCTGCGTGAAAAATGACCCACGCCGCACAGAGTGATTACAGCCGCAATTAGAAAGTCATTTGCATATATGCAAATGAGGGAGGAAAAACATCTCTTGCTTTTGGTCGCCGGAGGGAAATGATCAGCTTTTTTTTCCTCTCCTACTTTGAAGTGCTTAAATCTGTTGTGTGATATTGATGATTATTATGGCCTTTAAGAAACATTTTCATCTAAATTTGTCCTTTTAAGTCACTAAAATGGGCAATGATTGCATTTTAATTCGTCCGTTTAGGTTGAAAAAAAAACATTATTTGGAATGCAGCAGATCTGATGAAAATGATGATTAATAATTGAAGAATCAAGACGCATGGCATACTTTGGGTTTCAATTCAAGATGATTTAGTTTTTAATATATGACGACTGACATTTTACTTTGATTGTCCAAAGCAATAATTGTAAAAAAAAAATATCAACATTTCCAACGGTATATGTCATTTTTTTTATGGTCGTCAAGCTTCTTCGTGTCAAATTAATTAGGCGGCCTAATCCCTCATTTCCGTGCGTATAAACCTGCAGATCAAATTTGAATTCTATCATTTAGAACTAAAATATATTTGACTCTCTTTCTACAGAAAATAGATAAATACAATAACATTTAACGGCCACTTTATTAGGTACACCAGCCACTGTCAAGAAACATGAAAAGTATATTTCATCATAAATATTTTTGAAAAAAAAGGTTATTAATAATTTCATGTTTTTGTTTCATGATTGCACACAGATCGTATTTGAATATAATTCTCATGTGTCCCTAATATAGTGACCAAGTATATCAAAACTAAGCCTGTTTATTTTCCAATGCTTCTTCATTCTTTACGATTCCTAATTAATTTTTTTTTTAACTATTGGCATCTCATTTGCATATTTTCCTGACGGGCTCAGGTGCGAGGATCACGTGACGAACATCAGGAAGTGGCGGATATTTAATTAATCATTATCGACGTTAAACCGGAAATGTCGCATGCTTATTTGCATCCAAAGTCGCTCATGCCCGATCAGGGGATGAGGAGGAAAATTAAATTCAATCTACCGCTTCTTTATTTGTTTTGTATTGTTATTATTGATAGAATTTTTTTTTCAAATTCTACTGAGTACAATCGTCATTCATCCTTATCCTGTTTTTTTTTTTTTTTTTTTTAAAGTGTAACATTTCACGTAATATTTGTACAATGGTGACGTTTTATTCAAACTAATTAGTAAGGTAATTTATATTTTTCAGGTTATTTGTTGCTTTATCTCTCGGCTTTTCTTTTCTTCATTTTCCATTAATTGCATACTTTAAACAAAAGAAATTTAAAAAAAATCACTTGAAATCTCCCGATGACGTTTTATTGGAATGAATTCATTATTTTCAGGTTCATAATTGTTTTGCTCTTTAGTATTATTTGATGTTTTAAAAGAAGAAATAAAACGTCCCTTAAGAAAAACAGAAAACATCAATTTTGCACCTTTGAAATATCAACTCACGATGGGAAAAACCCACTCGTGTCATGTTTAATTTAAATGAACACATGCACGCACACACAAGCGGGCGCGCGCACACATTTGCATGCTGTATCCCACGATGCTAGTTACAATGGGATCAATTAATATGCACATAAATTAAAAGTGAGACGTTTTTCTTTTTTTTTTTCTTTCTTTTTTTTAAAGGCGTGAATTCCTGGAACGGGAGAAAGAAAGAAAGAAAGAAAGAAAGAAAGAAAGAAAGAAAGAAAGAAAGAAAGAAAGAAAGAAAGAAAGAAAGAAAGACTCATGAGAAGGAAAAAGAGGATGAGGAGGAAAAGTAAAGAGCACGTCATCATCATTCAACTCATTAAAATAATCAATAATACACGTCCTTTTAAAATACACAAATTATATAAATTTTTTACCGAGACCTGTTTCTAAAAATTGTATCCTGTCGTGGCGCTAAATAAGATAACAAAATATTAGGAACAGCCCGCTTATTTATAGTGTATATAGTTAAAGCAATATTATTGGAGTTACCTTGTTATTTTAATCACATAAATGAGCATGAATAATTATTTTTAAAAAAGCGTAACATGGGGAAAAGCAATTAAAAAATATTAAGGATAAAATGTTTTAGCATTCAGGATGAGTGACCAAGTAGACGATTAGATTATTAAAAAGATGCTTTATTATTTTTTCCAATAGAACGACGTGGTTTTGATTAGATGATCAAAACGGTTTTGCGCTGCAATCAGAGCAGCACTTTCATAATATTAATGGATGGAGCGCCATCTGCAGGACAGATGGTGACAGGCAGGGTTTTCACATTAGTAGTTGTTTGTCTCCCTCTGGCGGCTTACATTTGGTATTACAACTTCAACGACAAGCTGTTTTTAAATGGATGGATCGATGGAAGGCATTCTTATATTATCCTCCGAATACACATTGTTTTATTATATATTATAATAAGTTTATCAACACAAGATTATATCGCTTTTTTTTTAATTATGGTTTTTCTAGCTACATCAATGTGGAAGTGAGTTGTTTTTTGTCCTATGAGATTTCAGATGTTGCGGCCGAGGTCCCCCCCCCTCATGACCCCCCAAAATCTTTCCTTTACTGTGTGCAGTGGCTCATTGTGATGGTTGCACTTTAGTCCTAATTGATGGGCACAGGCAATAGAGGAGAGCAGAGGGGGCGTTTGTTGGCGCCGTTGCCATGGTGACCGTCGGCGTTGCCAGGCAACCGCAGGGATGCGCGTGGAGGCAGAGCGCAAGACACGAACACACACACACACACACACAAAACAGAGAGGTAAATAAAGTCAAGCTAATTGCTCACCTGCTGACTAACATATTATAAAGTGCGGTTAATTGCTCCTAATCGTTGGGGGGGAGAAAAATGTCAGACTTGTAGACTAAAAGTAAAATGTACAACAAAATAAGAGCAGTCTGTTATTCATTTCGGGGCATTTTTCTGCAAAAAGAAGTGAATAATAATAATAATAATAATAATAATAATAATAATAATAATAATAATAATAAATCTATTTTCTTAACCACTTGTCCTTACGAGGGTCATGTCAATCTTTTTCTGTCCAAGTAATGTACACTACTGGCTGCATAATTGTGCTTAGTCATAAGCAAATGAAATACAGTAGGCAATGACATCCAGTGATATTGATGTTCCAACAGAGGGCGCCAGATGACCTAATATACGTATTTGTGAAGAAAGCTGCTTAAATTCTTCATAAAACTACTACGGTAGTTATAATTGCATATACTTGCATCTATAATCCCGAACTGATATGAAATAATTGCATTGATATTATTATTTTCATAGTAGTTTTAATTAATTTGGTAGCTAAATCAGCATAACACATTTAGATTTTGACAATTAGATGACTTTAGGGGTAAATTACTCCACATACGATGTTAAATGATGATATTAATAAAACGCAGAATTAACATTGCACATTTACACATTTAGAACTTTTTATTCCCACAGTGCGTCTCGACAGGCAGATTTTTTTAAAGCTGTTTCATTGATGAATCGTCCAGTACGTCACTCCAGTGTTTTCCACTGTTTGTTGTCATTCCTCGTGGTGGCATTTCCATGACCCCAGCACTGAGCCCGGCGTTGGCCGGCGTTAGTTCCCAGCTGCGGGAATGAGCGTCCATCTGACCGCAGCAATGGAAATCCATGGAGTAATCTTCTTATGTAAAGCACAAAACACACAGTGTGTAATCCTTCCGACCTCTTTGGTGACACCACAACTACTAAACTCTTGCACTGTGCAGTAAAACAATCATGTCCACATGGGAACATGCTCAATGAATGTGCATTCCAAATCAACAGGTGGCGCTATATACTGTTTATGTGTTGCTCCTCTGTGTGTTAAAAGTTTATAATTAATTTCAATGAATTCATCGTTAACCCATCTGAAGCGCTATTTGAGCGCAGATATTGAATTTTAATCATAATATGGTTTGTTTGAACATTTTGGACTTTTAAAAAGTTATTTGAATATGTTTCATACTCTTTTATTGTAAGAAAAAACAAATCACGACTACCCAAATTGCTGGTGATGTCATCATAGCCTAAATTTGTAAGTACGTTGGCGTCACAACAGTATATCTATATATTGCCCAAACTGAAAGCAATACTTGTTCATAAATCTTATGAAATAATGTTATACGTCATAAATCGTTATTATTACTCGATGCGCGCACGTGCTGCACTGTTACGAGCACACGCTCCCAGCTCCTCCCTTCCGTGTGACGTCATCTGCCCCGCCTTCCTAACTGTAAACATAGTGTTCATCCGCGCAAGCTTGATAAAGTAGTGCGAGTTTCACTATTCGTGCCCTAGTTGTGCACACCGTGCTAACATCACGTGTACCACCAGGAAAAAGGTGAATTTACCCCTTTGTTGCCCACATCAATGCATGTTATTCCTTTAATTTACATATAAACATGCTGACAATGTAGAAAGTGATAATAAATCACAGTCAGCAGTTGGTTGGTTATCACAACTGTCCAATATGCTCGCAGTAGATCGACGTTAAGACCGCTTACAATAACCTGGCTAGTCAACAACTTTGACGTCGTTTTCAAAAACTATTCGTGGTAAAAATCAAAGTGACATTTGTCGTAAGTTACTTAGTTTAACCGGTGAAATGAAATGTTGGGACTCTCAACCCAAGCGGAGGGATACAAGCCCCGCCTACCTCCGCTTCCACCTTCTCGCCGACCGCGCGGCCGCCTTCTGATTGGCCTTCACAACGTAAAAGCCTCGCTCCCATTGGCCCAAGATGCCTGTCAGTCACAAGGGGACACCGCCTCAGAACGAGCTTCGGCTCCATTTGCACTGTCGCTAAATAGTTACACCGCACGTCAAGTCGGAGGTAATTCGATCATTCGCAACCCGGGACGCGCTCAGCGGCACGCAGCACAGTCGGCGGCCGCGATTTGGGACGCTTTGAGCCGGCGTTAGACGCACCCTGACCACGCTCGCCTCCTCCGGCAGATGCGGATGCTCTTTTGGCCCGGTAGGTGACTGCTTCTCTTAGCCGGGTTCGTGTCATCTTTTTCGGGGTGAGCATGTGTGTGCGTCCGGTGCTTTGGAATGTGCGTGGAAAGCTGGAAAACGGAAGGTAGTTTTCTTTAGTTCACGTCACTCCGTTTCAAATGCAGGACATATTAGTCGTGTTTACATTTTTCAAAAGTGATGTTTTGTTGTGGGGCCAATCACACACTTTGTCAAGAATGGAAGGGGGGGGGGGCATCTGCCTCGAGCAGCTGGCTTTGATGCAGTCGCATTTTATGGAATAAATGCATGAAACTTTATGCATGTAACATAATTATCAAAGGCGTGATTTGGCTTTTTCTTTGGATTCAATTCCGAACTAAACTGCGTCCCATATAAAGTTGAGTCAGGCAGTTTGCTTTCTGGACTGGTGGTGATGTGCTTCACTTATTTGCTTTGCACTTAAACATAATTGAGACTCTTGTGGCGGTGAGCGTTTTATTCAACAGAAGATATTTAGTTAAGATTTTACTCTGGAACAGACATAGTGGTTCTGTGGTAGTGACTGTTTCACCCTGGAACGAGCAGGTAAAGAAATTAGAGGAGAACATTTTGACATTTCTAGTTTGAGCTCTGTCAATCAATGAAGGTTCTGTGATTTTAGACAGTTGGTGTAAACGAAGGCCACATGATGGCGACAGTTTGACCCTCTCCTGGATGCTTCCAATTTCATGAAGGTTTAACCCTGGAACGGAGAATAAATTGACATTTTGACCCTGGAACAGAAATGGAATGGGGTTCTGTGATTGAAACTCGGGTTCGTCAGATTTCGACTCAGACATTTTCTGATTTCCGATTAATCGGCCTATTAATGACCAAAATCTATCATCAATAACATCTTTTGGAGTCTTAACAACACTTTGTCAATAAGTGTTTAACTTTACCACTGAGAAAAATCGTCAAGAATCATAAATTCTGGATTCTTTCTGCCAGTTCGTTCATCATGGTGCTTATTGTGAGAGCTTCCATGTTATTGTTTACAGAAGCAGAGGAGGCTGATTCCTTCCACAGTGCTTGTTGACGTCTTTACGATGGCGTCTATTTACTCAGTGTGTTAAACAACAGATTTACAGCGCGCGTGGAAGTAAATCACAGTTTGGCCGCGGGAAGACGGTTTGCGGCGGAATAAAACGGCTTTTGCGCCGAGTCCATTTCTGCCCATTGCGCTCTCATTACAGCGCGTAATTGCCTTTCTCCTGGGAGGAGAGTGTCATCAAACTTCTCATTTCCTCCTCAGACCCGCAAACCATTTTGCCGCTGGTTGCCGCTGACACTAGTCGTCACTTTCTCATCAGCGTCTTGGATTTATTTGATGCAGTTTCCCCGCTGTCACACTTAATATAGCGCAGATTTTTTTTTTAAAGCCATTGTTTTTTCATGGAAGACAAGCAAGTCCAAATTTTGTGTTTTGTGTAGTACCACATTGTGCCACAACATGAGGGGCAGCACTGAGCTCTACTAGAGGAAATGCAGCATTAATAGCAAGATAAGAACAAGATAAAATAAAATGGACAAATACAAAATATTCAATGCTATATATAAAAGAATCACAATATGAAATAAATTATAAAATACAAAAATATTCTAAAAATAGAATACACAATTATTAGCATTTTACATTTCAACCTGCAAAAAAAAAATAAACAGTTTAAATGTGATTGTATGCTTTACCCTGAAAGGTTCTTTAATGGCCTGCGTGTTGGCATCCACTTCAAAGTATGCAATCTACACATTGTAGGTGGACTTGTCGGGCGAAAGGGGGCTTAAGCGGCAGATACTTTATGAGCTTAGTGCCACTAATGTGCTTTTGTGTTTCCCGAGAGCTGTGACTGCAGGTGGGCGCTGCACATCGCATCGCTGGCCACAAACTTCCATTTGTGTTGTAAGCGTGTGTTGGCTGCAGTCAAAACACAGCAGGGAGGAATCAGCTCCCCCTCCTGGAGGTGCAATCACTCTCTTAAAGTTGGCCCTTTTTTTTTTGGAGAGTGGGGGTCAATTTTAGCATTTAAGTCTTTACTTGTCCTCCTCTTCGGCGCTGCTCATTTAGGGAAGAACATTCCCCTTCTCTTTCTCCAACTGCTCCAACATGACTCGGCTGGCGTGCACTTCAGACGCGACACAGAGCACCGTTGTGCGCCGCGGGCCGCATCGCAGCGACCGCTCGCTTTGCCGCACGTGAACCTTCCGTTCCCTCCGGATCCTTTGCAACGTTTTCCCTCTCCTGCAGTGAAGCAGTGACAAGAGATCACATAGAGAACGCTTGTTTTGCCTACTTTTTTTTTTTTTTTGTTGCTACAAATGCTACCACTGTTTCTAGCCAGGTTTGAATCGGAATCAAACGTTGTAGAGTTCTATGGAGAATCATCCAAAAAAAAAAATCGTCGGCGGAATCGTTTTTTTTAAAAAATCGTTAGTGATCGGGCCCTAGTTCGATTCTGAGGGAATATTCTAAACAAGTATGTCAACGCAGCTAACCCTTAGTTGCTATCATGTAGCGATGCTAATGTGCTGCTGTTGTAGAAAGCTGTCAGGTTGGCCTCTCGCCCATCTGCTCGCTCGCCCGCTGTCACGTTTTTTTGGCTGCTTACCTTTCACCTCTCTTGCGGCAGAGGAAACGTCCTGCCAGGTGAACATGTGTTGTCCGTGTGCCACCCACGATCCTTGCCCCATTTTTGTTCGTTTCCATACTCGAGTATTAAGGCAGGAAGGAATGACCTCCCTGTACAAATAGTTCGTGGGATTGGTAGTGTCCCAATACTTTTGTCCCTTTTGTATGAGCCACTACACAATCAATTAGCTGCAAAACATTTGTAGCAATTAATACTGAAGTGAGCTTAGCTTAGTTTTCTAAGTGCGTTGTATTTTTTTGTTTTGTTTTTTGTCTTGCGTATCCCCCGAGATCGTTAATAAGTTGATTTAATCAATGCTCATTCTGGGAATTGCCAGACAGCCTGTGGTATTGTTCTCATGTTCCCTACTGTTTTTTTTTTTTTTTTTTTTTTTCTCAATGATTTGAGATCATTAAAAACTCCTTGTGGCTGTTTGGATTTTCAGTGCTGCAACGTGATGCAATTAGGCTTGGTTTCACCGCAACGCACTTCACAGAAAGTGGTGTTGGCAAACAAAAGTCAGCGACATTAATTGATTTTTTTTTTGGTTTGTTTTTTTAGATTTAAAACATACAAGTCCATCTTTATTACTAGCTCGGCTCATTACAGAATCTTGTATGAAAAAATGTTCTTAGCAGTTTTGGAGCAGCTTCACTTCACATGAAATTTGGCAGGCATGTTTATCTTCAGTAGACCCACAAAAAAGAGACTCTAAACAACTTAAGCTACATCTATTTCTTATTTATTTTTTTAAAAGTTCAATCCCCATAATCAGTTTAACAAAACGTGAAATTTGGTTGATGTGTCGATCATAAGTAGACCCACAAAAAAAATATCCATGCTGGCAAGGCACTGTTTTTGTTCGCAGGGCACATTTTAGTTTTGAACGATCAATTTCCAGGACAAATTTGTCCTAGATATTCCGTCCAACTGCTTTCCAACCAAAAAATATTTACTGGAATTGGGCTTTTATTGGTTGAGCCTTCATTTTTGGTTCAAATGAGTGCCACATGGTGACTTTCGTGTTGCGTCCAAGATTAAACCCTTCAATTCTTGGACCGAGTAGAACAATAATGGACACCGGATCTCCCCAAGTGGACAGCCGGCTGGCCTTCACTCCCCGTTCCTAAAGGTCAGCAGTGCTGGACTGGGATCGTTTACACTGCGATGATCTCATTGTGGAGTCATTCCTGATCTTGGCTGTCATCTGTCCACGCCATGTTGCATAAACATTCATGGAAATTAAAAAGGAGAAGAAAAAAAAAGAAAAAGCGGTAATCCCTGCTCAGTTGTCGATTTTGGCTAAAAATAATCAGTACAAAGCGCTAAATTTATCCGCTCCGCCTCGGACGGAATTGCTCTAAATACGCCGCTTCCGTGCCAGGATGGAAATGACCGACCTGGCTTTGGTTGCCGCAGATGAGCAAATGAAAAACGCTGAATGAAGACTCCATTTGTTTTCATCGGGGATTACGGCATCTGACAGAATCTGGCCGTCTCATTACATTTAATATCCAGGGAGATCGCTGCCTGCTGACGCTTTTTTTTTTCTGCGGTGGTCCCGCGTCATTCCGCAAGCTGCGGACTCTCATGTAGGTTAAAGGCAATTTGGAGCGCAATTTACGGGATTATCCTCAAGTGGCGGGGAAACGGCGGCGCTCGGAGTTTCTGCGCCACACACAGGAAAAAAAAATTCTGATGCCGGCTTGACCTTGACTGGGTCACGGTGTCAAAATCCACTTAGATTCCATTTGAATCCGTTTAGTTCGGCTTCTGGCAACCTTCAGCCATGCCGTCTTTTATTTGAAATTGCATTAAGATACTTCTCAATTACGCTAGCCGGGAGCTTTTGGCTGAAGATTGAAGTGGAGGAGAAGAAGTCGGACAATGAGAGTTTTAGTTTGGATTTTGTGCTCGTGTCGAAAGTGACAGTTGAGTCAAAGTCGCAAACTTCACGCTATTTGATTGTAGAAGTAGAAAGCTTCACTTGGGTCGGCGTTCTCCGTTTAGTCACGAGCAAAACTCAGATTGTTGTTTTTGACGGTTGTGTAGCATCAAAAATAAATAGCTTGTTAATAGTTTGAAAGAAAATAAATTGCGGAAAACTTTACTGTCTCTATCCACCAATCAAAACAAAAGTTAACCTTTAATGGACACCTGGAATCGGCCCTCTTGACCATCGCCGTTTCAATCCAAAATGGCCGACTTTGTTTTTCTAGCTTAGCTTTTTTTAAAAAACTACTTTTTTTATGTGCTTACCAGATCTCTTGTTGCTCGGTGAAACTTGTTTCAGGAGCTGAATTTTTAAAGAAAGCAAAATTTAAAGAAGTTGCCAAAGCTTGGTTGGTCAATATTCGTTAGCTTAATGCTAACCTGACCACTCTGAAATATTAGACTTCCTGTGTGCTTTCAGACTTTTTAGTTTTATATGTCTGCTTCGGATACTTAATTTAAGTCAAACTCTCTTTATGGGTGGAATAAAAAAAAAAAAATCCCCAAACTCTAGGGGGCCATCCATTTGGATGTGGGCTTTGGCAGTGAGACTTCTGGACTGAGCCAGCAACAGAAGGTGAAACCAGAAGGAGGTCATGTGACGCCTGCAATACCAAAGGAGCTAGTGCGGTCCAACCAAAAAATGGTTCAGGCGAGCAAAAAAAAACAAACCAAAATGTGAATTCCGACTCGACCAGACTGAACAGAACTGCCGGTGGCGTAGCGAGCAACCTCCACGTCTTTAGTTCCGTCTTCCCGAGCCGCGACGAGCGCTGCTGTCAAAAAGCGTTGGCAGCGACTCCAACAAAAAGCATTTCTGGCAAAGACGACTCGCAGCTCGTATTCTGCTTTGGAGCAAAAGGCGCTTTGATTACACAACACGGAGGCTGGGAGATGAGTGTACTCCAAGACGCCTTTATGAAACAGACGTATGACATTTTACAGATTCGATATTTTTATTCTGTGCTCTTGCTACTTCCTGAGTCCGCATTTGAGTTGCCAAAATGAGTGGAAGCATTTGGATTTTATTTCATATCAATTGATTATATTATTTGGCAAAAGTACAAAAAGTAGTGAACCTGTCCCTGGTTGAAAAAAACATTAGGGTACAAATCCTTTAACACAAACAAGCGAAAAGGTCCTGGAAGTGTTTCGATATTTGCTCCGAACGTGTGAAGATTTTTTTTTTTTCTTCTTCACACAGCAAAGCAAGATGACGCTCACTTGCAGTCGATTTGGAGAGCCAACGAGTTCTAGAGAGAAAGCGCACTTGTTTGGTGTCAGCATGGCAGGCATTAGATAACGTTTTATTTGATGCTGTTCAATGGCTGACTCGTCCTCACCTCTCGCCCAGGCCTCTCCAGCCCACACACTCGCACACAAGCAAAAGACACACACATCCGCCCACTCACACACACACACACACACACACACACGCATACACGCAGCGCACACAGTCTCCGGAGGATTCTGGCACTTGTTTATGTTATTGAACTGGTTATCACATTATAGCTGCAACTCCAGAGTCCTCCCGCTTCCTCCAGGAGGATACGGAGCCATCAAATGATGATCTTCGCTTTGTGCGCGTCCTCTATTAGATCAATTTTAATGCATTTTTTATTGCATATCTTGGAAAGACGTCAATTCGAAATTTGTCTTTGGAATAATATGTTCTGTGCCAGCCCAACTAGTGTTCTGATTGATGTTTCTTTTGTGGAATATAAATTAAACAGGCAAAATTCCCTTTTTTAGAATCTATCTCAGGAGGCGGCCATTTTGCCACTTAGCTATGACATCACAGTTGCTCAGGTTACAACCAATCACGGCTCAGCTTCAGAAAACTGGTGAGCCGTGATTGGTTGGGACCTGGGCAACTGTGATGTCATTTTCACTCGACAGCAAGCGACAAAATGGCCGCCCCCTGAGATGGATAAACACAAATAGATTTTTGATGCTACATTCAAATTCCACAAACACAATATTAATCAGACTGGAGTGTTTCGACTAGCGGCGGCACATACAACATATTATTGTGAAGAAAATATTTCACTTTAATCTTTTAGGCTAATCTACACACCACTTGAGTTCAAGCGTATCTCCTGGTGCTGATTGTGTCGCTCATGCTTGTCGCCATGGTGACACGATGTCAGTGACTTTTCACACTGGTCACGTTAGCCCGGCTCACAGCGATGTTGCACGCCACGCTCATGAATATGAAATATGAAATGAAGTTTTTGCCTCACGCAGCGAAACAGCAGCACTTTAGCGACGGAGGACAAAGTCGTTTGGCGGTTTTTATAAAGTCAAAACGTGGCTGTTTTTGCGTACACGGCAGGAATATATCATGCGCAGATGTTTTTTTTATCTCACTTGTATTTATCGTCAAAAGAACAACACCTAGAAATGTTTTGCTTTCAAGTCTAAGCTTGTCCTAAATATCCCGCCGCATTTCACTTTTTTTTTTCTTCTGACAAAAAGTTTAGAAGCAGAAATGTCAGCATCTCGCTCCTGACACTTAAATGTTTCCGCTCACAACCGTTTTAATTTGCAATAACTTGCATGAAGTGAAATGAAAAGCAAAACATTATGAACAACAAGACAATTATTTTGTCAAATAGTCAAACGCGTTGTAATGTTTTAATTAAAATGAACCTTTGAAACAACACTTGTCAATAACTGAATATTTTCTTGACATATTGAAAAGTGTTTATGCCTTCAGGATTTGTTGAGTAAACTAATTAAATAATCAAAGAGTGGTTAGGAAAAAAAAAATTGCCTTTGTAAGCATTTTCCTTGGAGTAAAACTGTATTGCATCGTAAATTGTATCGTTGTGTAATTGGGGATAATCACATCGTATCATTTTATGTACTTGACTTCCTGTTTTGAAACTGTACTCAATTTTTATCTCTTTATATTTGGAGAGGATGTTCTCACCTTATAATTGGAGTGAACTCAGTTCAACTCCAGCAGATTTCAAATAATTTTACTGTTTTATTTTGTGTGGCCCTTATCTGACCGTTTATTTTGGTAGCTGTGTTTCGGAAGAATGTTTTGGTTTAAAAAAAAAAGCTGCCTAGTTCCATTAACTGTAATTAATCGCTGTGCTCGTTAACGACTTTATTTCCCTCCTGCTTCATTGACGTTAAACCAGAGCGATCATTACGTTAGCATCATCCAAGTACTATTTGTGCATCCTCCACGTACTATTTGATATCGAGCTACACATTATTTCCATTCACTGACGGATTAACATGTTCTTCTTCTGATCATAATGCCGCCGCCACCTCCTCCTTGCCCGAAGCAAAGAAGCTTAGAGCTTTTAGCTGGGCTCACCGCTAGCTAGCATCTGTCGCCACACACAGGCCCTCTCCGACACATGCTCGGAGGGTCATAAAGGCTTGTTTTCATGCTCGGAGAGGACGTGGTCGATATGGCAATTCCTCTGGAGTCACAACAGGTGTGTGTCGATTTGTGTGTGTGTGTGTGTACACATGGTGAGCTCTCCAAATGGGGGACAGAGGACTTATGAAGGGTCCCCTCTGACCCACCTGTAGCCTGTCAGCTGTTGTAAGCCTGTTAAAGCGTCAGCTGTTTCTGAGGAGAAGTGTGTGTGTGTGTGTCCGTGTGTGTGTGTGTGTGTGGTCAGTTGTCGCTTGCACATACAGCATCCTGTCTCCTTTTGGGATTGTGACAGTCCCACTTCATTAAAATTCAACTTTTATATTAAAATTTAGAACAAGAAAATCTGGGGGGGGAAAGTGCGTCGGCCATTTTGAATATGAGCTTAGACCCGAACGTGACGTCAGATTCCTAAAGTTGCTCCTCCGAGCAAAAGCGTTTTGTTTTTGCTGGGGTGAGTCGGCTTTTATTTTACCGCACGTAAGCAAAAACGTCTGCGGTCGGTCGGTCGCGTCATGGGAGTCGTCGCAGCTGTCGGGTGATTTATGACTTTAATTTGCTCGACAGATTAAACTATAACGCGGCCGCGCGGGGTGGCGTGTTAATGAGGATATGGCGGCAAAGTCTGGTCTCTTTGCAGATTCTTCCTTTTATTAATTTCACCATCAAATGAAGCAGCAGCAGCTGAGGACGTTTGTAGTTTTTTTTTCAGAGGGCAGCTGAGCCGAGCAGACGTGGAACGTCTGTTAGGGCTCGTCGTGACGCTCTTGAACTTTCACCTTTGGCTGTGACAGCTTCAGGGAGGATGTGTGTGTTGGGGGGGCGGATGGGGAGGGCCTTGTCGAGACAGAGAGTGTCGCCTCGTATTTGCTAGAAATACTGTGTGACCGGGATTTACTCATGAGAGTGCACAAAACATATTTATTTTCATTTGCATGCTTATAACCATAGCAAAAGAAATAATACACAATTTTTGGGGGGAAAAAGAACATAAAAATATTTAAAAAATACAACGTTCTTATGTAAAACTAATTTGAAAACACTGACAAATATTATACAAACAAATATTGAAAATACGCAAAAAAAAATCAAAAGTATAAAGGACAATGCACGTGTGATTAAATAAATAAATAAATAAATAAATAAATAAATAAATAAATAAATAAATAAATAAATAAAATTAAATAAATAACAAAAACACACATTGTAAAATCTGCATAAATGCTAGACAGAAAATACACAAATATTAGAAACTTAAAAGCCAAAATATTGGGCACAATATTAGACACTTTTCAGAATTATATACACATAAAAATAATACACATCATTTAAAATAATCCATACATGAAAAATACCCGAAATATTAAAAAACGGACTTCCCCTGCTTAGTTGGGGACCTTCTCTGCCTCCATTATTTTGCTACCTACTTTGTGCCAGCCAACAAGTTGTGGTTCCATCCAGACGTTCCTGTCGACTGTAAAAACGTAAAAATCAGCGGTAAAGCAAACTAACAATTGCGTGGGCCGCTTTGCTCCTCTCAGCCTCCAAATCTGCCTGTTTTAAAAGGAGCCGTGTCACTTTGAGGCTGCGAAAGGTTGACGATCAGAACGTCTGAGCAGCTTTCAAGAACTTTTTTTATGTCTGCAGCATGTTCCGCTTTATTACACTGCAGGATTTGTCAGACGTGTGCGAGTGAATGTGTACAATTGCCGCACAATGTAGGTCAGAGCAGAGGAGAGCTTTGTCATTTCTTCTAATTTCTCCAATCCTCCCCAGGGAAGAAAAAGGAAGGCTCATTTGCATAACGGCGTCAAAGCCTCGCGAGCGCGTCGTGTTCATTTTCACGCGTATCGGTGGCAAACGAGCGTGACTCCTTTTTTCTTTTGTAAAGCGACACAAACAAACAAACAAACAAACACGGCGGACGGCGTTTGGCAGGCACAAGAAGCCGAGCTCGGCTTTTTACTTAAATCCACGCGCCTGCAGGCCGGCTGGCTCGCTGCTTCTTTCTCTATTTCTCCCTTCTTCTTCTTGGACAAGAATGTGTCGCTGCCTCCCCCACCCAACCTGGCAGGTCTTCGCTTGGCTCGGCGAGAGAGCGGAGGAAGGATCACAGATCCTCCTTTCGGGCTGACGGCCAACATCGTGTGTTGGAAGGATGGGGAGAGGGAAAAAAAAATTAGTAGATCATACATGGACTTTCACTTGGGCCACCAAATCCTGAAATTGTTACCTATTGAATATTTTTTCGATTAATCGATGAATTTCCATCCATATATTCAGATATTTCGAAGTGATGGTGCAGAAAATATTCTGATGTTTTGAACATATTGGAAAATAGGTCAAATCATGTTTTGTTTTGATTCAACAAACATAATCAATCAGACAATGACGGAGAATAAAATCGTTACTGCTACCAATTTTAAATAAAAAAAAGTATCAAACCGATTAATCGGTAACTACAAATCTTTACGATTATTTTACTAATCGATCAGTTGTCGATTAATCAATTAATCATTGCACCTCTAATATATATTTGCATTAAGACGAAATGGACCGGTCACCAAATTTATCCGGAAGAATCAAGATGTCCTTCAAAATAAAAGGCCCGGCTTAAAGACTGTAAAAGGAGCGAGCGAGTCCTTGTGAGCGACAACGACCGGGCTTCCCAAGGAAGAACTCTCCGCCTGGTGACCTTTCTTGACCTTGAAGTCTCCGCCGGGGCCGGGAGGGTGTGGGAAACGGGGGGCCGGCGGCGGGCGGAACACTCGCGTCATTGACTTTCCACACAACGCCGTAAATGTCCGAAAGGGGTGCAGCGCTCTCGTCTGTGCCACTGGTCCCCCTTGGGCCACATTCCAGGAGGCCGTCGCGTCTGGAAGCAATAACTAATAAGGACAAATCACGGCGGGTCGCCGGGAGCCCAAAAAAATACAACCGTGCAACAATCTGCGATTAGAGGCGATAGTCTAGTGTTTTTAACCTCTTATCCATCGGTCCATGTCGATACCAATATCAATATAATCCATATTTGGACGGACCCACCCACCACCACCACTTCAGTGTCGTTTGGCCAAGAGGCACGAGACATTAGCAATGTGTTTGTACAACTCTCTGACAGCTGAGCATGTGTGTATGTGTTGTGTGTGTGTGTGTGTGTGTGTGTGTGTGTGTGCACTTGTCCAGCTGTCTTTGTGTGGACTGTGCAGTTCAGATAATCCAAGTGGTGGTCAGAAGCACGGGCCCGTCGTATCTGAGTACTCGGAAAAAGTCGGGGAAAATCGGTCTGGCTCGCTTGACTGTTCACACCCACAACGGAGAAAGAAAGGCTACAAATTCGTATCGTTTTGAATATAAAATGAGTTTCTAGACTCAAATAATGGATTGTACCATTAGTTTGATTTTAAAAAATTTCAAAACACCGCAGAGCCATAAACTCGACTCGTGAAATGGATTAAACAGTTTAATGGGGAAAACGTATTTAATAAAAAAAAAAAAAAGTGTCTTGAAATGAAATCGTTTTGGCTCAAAACGGACGCTTTGATGGCAAAAACATCCCAACGTGAAATTTTGTGCGACATGATAGATTAAACTCCTGAGATGGTTTCAACATCTGGTTTGATGTCAAACATGGAAACTTGAAACGCTTCAAAGTGATTGACTAGACCTGAAATGGAGTCAATTGATCTTTTCAAGATGACGTTTTTTGTCACTTAAAAACTTGTAAAGTCTTCAACTAGACTCAGAAGACCACGTAAACATCTGCTTTGGATAAAAAGGCAAAGGATGTGTCCTTGCGTCCTCTGGAAATCGGTAAAAACTGAAAAACGTAAAAGGTTGAGATGATAATGTTCAAATTTTAGTTTGGATAAATTCCGGGAATTTTATTTTAAAAATACTTACGACCGCAAAATGATCGAATGGGTTTCACAAATTGATTAAGCGGTCTATTTGGTGTGAAAAATATCAAAAGCCAACGTTGTATGACTGAAAAAAAAATCTGTCAGTGTTCAACTGATGAATCGGTGGCAGTTGCTGAAGGCATGCACAAGCGACGTGAGAGGAGGAGGGAGGGGTTGTGTTGCCGGGTGTTCAGCGAGCAGGGTTGTTTGTGGGTGTTCGGACTTGGGGGGGGGGGGGGGCCACGGGGCGTTCCACCAACAGTTGTCACTCGGACGTTCTCTGGCGGAGCGACCACGCTTGTGTGCTCCGTCGACCTTCCTTTCTTTTGCAACCGGGACGCTAGCTGCCATCTTGGGCCTGGTTCTGGACTACCGTCTGGCTTCAATCCAGAGTCCCTGTTGGGTTTTTTTCCCCGCCCCACGGTAAGAGGGATTGATTAATATTCTCTATGATCTGACCTGTGTTGAATTTAATTGAGTAGCTCCGTTCCTTCCTCGTAATCTGGAATAAAATCTCGAATTGCGTAATCTTACTCAAATTTAATCTTGATTATGATTTAGTATTATTATTAATTTGGAGCTATGGAGGGAACTAAAAGGTTTAGGTTCAGATCCAATTGTTGGTTTGTTTGATTTTCCTGCTCTTTGATTGAGTGGAATTTTACAACGTAGATAGCAGAGGTGGAGGACTCAAGTCACATGACTTGACTTGAGTCACACAGTCTTGGACTTGCCTTTTTACATGTGAAATCTGCTTTTTAAATTTTTTTTTGTCTTGATTAATGACATTTTAATCCAAGTAGAAATCTCATTTTATATACACAAAAAGTTCAACTGGATCACTGAAATTTGTTTTTTAGCCTAGCAACCGGGGACACTTTGAAACGTGACCATTAAGCGTGGAGCGGCTGTCGTCAGTTGCCGAGCTGACTTCAAATTGGGCTTGTTGGTGGGGGATGTCATTGAAGGGGGGTCGGAGGGGGTTATGTGTCTCAAGATAGATTTACGGCCCTGCTAGCTCGTGCTGCAGTGAGCCTCATAACGCCACACCTGTTGGTTTCCCCTCTTGACTCGCGAGGCTATTAATGTGTCTAGCGTCGTGATTGGTGGGCTCGCCGCCACCTGTCGAGACGCCGTTGTATATACCTTTTAAAAAGTCAGCGTGAATATATGTTTTTTTGGCCACCATGCCAACCTGCATTGTGAAGTCGTATTGATTAATTCACCTTGTGTGAGTTATGCTAGCGTAGCCTCAGTGAGTTATGCTACGCTTGTTAGCGTATCCTCAGAGCTGTAAAAGCTTCACCATATTATGAGTGATATTAAAAACTCAATTCAGTTGAAACCGGCTTTCTTAATGGAAATAAATCAAATATAAATCATTCAATCATAACTAGTAGCCATTCTTGCAGTTCCGCTGTACGCTAGGCTAAGCTAACAGAAAGCAGTCATTGGGGCGGTGTCCAAGCAGCTGGCGGCTGCTTGTTTTAAAGTTCATCTCGACAACAAACGCTTTTTTGACCCCCCTTGCGTTGGTTGTGTGCCAAAAAGCTGTTGCAGTTGTCAAATTGTGTGCCAGGTTGTTTTGTTGTGACTTGAATTTCGTTGTGAATGACGGATCAAATTCATTTTCGCCGTGAAGGCCCGAAATGTACATTTCGACCACCATTTTATTTCTTAATAAAATGATCTTCATCTTGTCATTCAAATTCAACTATCATGAGTTTGAATATTGTCCTCCAGCTCATAATTGGTTCTTTGAATGCTTCAGGTTGGTTCCATTGTCTCGGCACGGCTAGATTGTTGCCTAACAGCAACAGCAGTGCCAAGAGAAAGTTCCATAACAGAAACAATCCCGTACAGCACTCCCCCCCCCCCCCCCCCCCCCCCCCGTCATTGTTCCGCCACTTCACAACGATGTCACACCTAACGGCGTGATGGGTGTGCCTTGGAGGCTTCTTTTTGCTTCCTGTTGTTGATCTTACCAGACAGGTCAAACCACATAGTCGCCGTACGCTCGTCATACCAAGCAAAAGCATTTTTTGGTTTGTTTTGTCACGGCGCCATTCGCCTGTGATGCACCGCCGAAGTTTGCCGATTGTCCCGACGACAATGCTGGAAGGTTTCATCAGGACGAACTTATTTAGTTGAAAAAATTAATAAGCAGGACGTAATTGCTTGACTGCTGTTCATGTGGAATGGGCAAAAAAAATAGCTGATAAAATGACTATATTGTCGTGGATAGTCGAGAGCGTATCGGTTTCTTTTCTCGTTCACGCCAACCTTATTTAATTATTCGATTTGGAGATGTCTTGACTGTTTGCCATCACATGAGACGACTTAAATATGTGCCCTTTATTTTCAAATATAAAGTGAAACTAGACGAAAAATAAACAACCTATTTAAATATTAGTCAAAATTATATTTTTCCCAAAAATATATATATGCAAAATGCAATACAGTTATAGGAAAATCCCCCAAAAAAATCCCAGAAAAATAAACAACCTACTTAAATATTAGTCAAAATTATATTTTTCAAAAAAAAAAATATATATATATATGCAAAATGCTAGTTATAGGAAAATCCCCAAATATTTTGGGGTATTATAACTTGAAAATTGGGCAAAATAATTATCTATTGGAAAAAATGGGGGGGGGGGAAATACACAAATAATAATTCGTTTTTAAATATAAATGTTGAATTTTTATTTTATTTTTTTAGATAAAAATTGCTCTGTGAAAATTATGCGACTAAAAATATATCATTTCTTCAGCACCCATCTTTGTGGAAAGCATTGTCAAAATCCAGCAATGGCAAACCTCTCATGGTGTTGCTACCCAGCTTTCTCCATTCTCGCTTTATCCCAACCTTCAAATCAACTCCACTTGGGCTTCCTTTCCTTTGCACTGCATCAACACCCCCACCTCTCTCTGCAGCCTCACCCGTGATTGGTTAAGTGGATTGCGGGTAGGGGGGGGGGATAGAGAGGTGAGATCATGTTCTTCTGCCAGTGCTTGGCAGCATGGACGTACAAAACCATCTTTCAGATACCTGGCCAACATATTCCCCCCTCCTCCACCTGCAGATGCTCCCACCACTAAATCAGCTTTGTTGACACAGCAAAGATGGACGCCGAGCAACTGCGGCGGTTCGTAATGTGATCAAATATCAAATACTTGGTTACTTATAGATTTTTAGGCTTTTTTCTGAGTTCACTAGTTCATTGAGTACTTTTTTTTTTTTTTTTTTAACCCCCCCTAGACGGCAACCCGCTGCAGCTGATGCTGGCACAACAGGCTCCAAAAATCTCAGTGGGTCATGGGAGGCCATTCAGCGGCCCACTTAGCCAAGCGCTATCATGTTTGCCACGTAGCTAATAGTCCAACCAAACCGGAATTACACTTTCAATTTCGGCTTCAATACAGTAATAGGAACCGAGCCCTGACAGTTTTGAGAGAGAGAGAGAGAGAGAGAGAGAGAGAGAAAAAAGATCTGCCTGACGTTCGTAGTTGTCGTGTTGGCTACATCTGGAATTGGTACAATCGTTACGGAACGTTTTGATCCAAGAAGCACAACAAATCAAAGACGTGCATTCATCTTTTCCGTCAGCTGAAAGTTTTTGTATCGCTCTGCTTTTTTGTCATTTGCGTCATTGTCTCTCGCTGGCGTCTTTCCTTAATGTGAGCGTGTTAGTCCAGTTTGTTGAGTTGGCACTTGGCACCGATAGCACCACATCGCCGAGCGAGCAGGAAAAGCTTTTCGATAAACCGCAAGGGCACTGAGGTCACGCTCACGTGATGGAGCAGCCCAAAAAAATCGATGAAATAGAAATCAGAAATATATATTTTTTAAATTATTATAAAATAAATATAAAATTATTATATGAATTAAAAAAATAATACAAATTAATTTTATTTTTCATCCAGAAATTATATTTGTAAATTATTACCTTAGATAAATATTTATCTAAAATATAAAATAGAAAATATAATATTAGAAATGTATATTTTTTAAATTATTATAAAATAAATAATAATAAATATAAAATTATTATATGAATTAAAAAATAATACAAATTAAATTATTCATCCAGAAATTATATTTGTAAATTATTACCTTAGAAAATGTATCAACCAACCAACCAGATAAACCTATTCAATACAAATTTTTTTTTTTTTTTTTAACCTGCTGCCACTGCTTGCTTTTTTTTTTTTTCCCCAATAAATTCTCTCCTTGTATTGCATTTAGCGCCTTTCACACGGCTCAAACTGGAGTCGATGTCCTTTTGATTTACCAACTGCGTGAAAAGGAATAGCGGAAAAACAAGGACAGGGGTGTGAAGTTTGACACCTGACACTTGTTCCGCCCTGTTGTGTTGAGCGCAAATGTCACTTTCCGTCTCTGACGTCGGAATGAAAGAATTTGTTTTAAAGTGAGAAACCGTGACAAAATGTCAGTGGCAAGCTGTCAATTCTGTAAAACCTCGTTGTAGCACATCGCCCTTGTCCGACCCAATCAGCTGTGATTTTCGTGCTTTGACTCCGCCGTGTCACGGTCACCTATTTTCCGCCTCCAGGAATAACAACAGCGTGGAACGCGGGAGCCGGAGGCAGCTCGTCGGCGGGAAAGGTCACCCGTTAGCTGACCTCCGCCGTCCGGCTCGATCCGGGTGACTTCCCCTCCGGCCGGCAGGTGACGGCGGCAAGCGAATGTTCTAGTCGCACCGAGACCCCTCGCGGCCTCTTCGGTTCCACGGCGGAGAGCAGATTGAAGCTTTGAAATGCAGCAACAGATGTCAGGGATAATGATGCCGCCATGCGACATTCTCAAACTGCTCTTTTAGCGCTAATCTGTGTGGCAGGCGGCTCCGAGGCAACGACCTAGCATGCCCCCCTCTTGCCTGAGCTTAGCCGACGCGTTCGCTCAGGTTCTCCGTGCTTTTTAGCTTTTCAGAAAATCAAAAATATCATATCGCAGCTACCACTGTACATGTTGTTTTTTCGTCCAATCAGATTTCAGCCTTGCTGTGTTGCTATGTCAAACTAATCTGTCCTCAGTCCTCAGAAGCTGATGTAACTGGCAATGGGATTGTTTTTTTTGACTCAAATTCATCCACAGAAATTTTGTAAGATACCATAAAAGTATTTTTAATTGATGTAATTAATTTTTAATTGCGTTTTGCTCCATCGTCATCTGATGCTGTTGGTGTCAAAAGTCCATGAGACAAAACTTAAAATACTGAAAAGCAAGGAACATTCCCACTGAAGCATCTGGCATGAGAAGAGTTTCTTTTTTTTTCCTTCTTCAACTGCTTCTTCTGCCCAGTCCGTCTACTGGGACAATGTAGTTTTCATCAAAAGTAGCTGCACCTCAGATATTCTTCATTTCCTCAAGAGCGCCACCGCGTCACGTCTGCTTTTATATCCGCTCACAAAATGTCCACATTCTCCTGAGAGAATCCACTTTTCATGTCGTCGGGCATCCCCCAGGGTTCCTATCTAGGTCCTCCGCAGATTTGCTAATTATCCGTGTTTATGTATCTGACACCACTCAAAACTTGTTTAGCATTAAGGGTCGCTTTTAAAGAGTAGTAATGTTGCAAGTGGACCACCTCGAGTGGATGAAGGATGTTCTCGTGGCATGAAAAATCCCCGCGAGTTGCCTTTGAACGCTACCTCAGCTAACGAAAGCTGCGACGGAGTGTGAGAATAACACACACTCACCTTGTTATCGTGTGGATTGAACTGCCAGCGAGCGTGTCATTGGGAAGAATGTGCAAGACATTAGGAACACCTACTCCTTTTTTTTTTTTTTTTTGTAATACCCGCAGCGCGCTAATGATGTGATCCAGGTAGAATTCATTATCCTCCTCTGAACTCTCTTATCAAATCTGTGCCAGCGGAAAGGGAGGCGACCATTTGAAGAGGAGTTAAAAATGGATTTTTTCCGAATGCTGGATTTCACTAAGATGTTGCCGACAGTTTCGACATCCTCGCTGTAGATGTTCTAGCCTCCGGTTCTTCATCAGGAAAACAATTAGTGCCGCACTCCCTGCCTCAGTCTCATCAGTGAATAATTCATAGATAAGTTTGGATGTTACAAGATTTAAGTCTTTTTTTTTTTCCTGAAAAAGTCTTAATATCACAACAAGAGTTTTTTTTTTTTCAAGAAAAAAAATCCAATATTAATGAGATTTTAAAAGAAAAATAATTAATTTAGATTCTTTTTCATGTGAAATGGGTTTGAGAAAAAAATAAAAATAAATAAAGTAAATAAAAAAGGTTTACGTAATATATTTTTAATTAGGCGCTCAAGAATAACATTGTATTTTTTTAAATAAAAACATCTTATATTTAAATTCCAATTTTTCCCAAAAAATACTTAATATTAAGATAAAATTATTTGTGATTTATTTAATCATGTTATTGCGGAGGATTTCGACATTCTGCCGTAGTTGTTCAGGCCTCCGGTTGTTCATCAGGAAAACAATTAGCACCGAGCCGCCACATTTCCTCTTTTGCTCTCGTCGGTGCATAATTCGAAAACAATTGAAGCTTCCACTCTTAACGTTGCACAAACAGGAAATGTCATGACCGGCAATTTCAAACACTTTGTATTACCATTTGAAATTATTATTAGCATAATCATTATTGACATCGTGTGTGCTTTAAGTGGTTGCGGGAAAAAAAAAAGTGATACAATGTTGCCATCTTGGGATGACAACTTGAATTGATGAGCTGGAACCATGTCAATATTTTCACTTCAAAATTTAGCTCCTGTTGCTATATTTGCACGTGGCTAACATTAGCTCAAATCTGTATTTACGTACAGTAGCAGCCATTGAATTTGACCTCCATCCGCATGACACAATGAAGGCCGGCCGGCAGGTAGGCAGCGAAAGTCGGCGAGCTGGCGTCATCTCAGCTCGTGTGTACTCAGCGTCTGCACCCCTGCCTGCGTATATGTCTTTATTTATGGACGGCTATTTTTACAACGCCGCCGCAAATAGTAGGAACGGCGCCCAAAAGTAGCCTCGGTCTCCCTCGGCGTTCCCGGCCGGCCTTCTCATTCATTCATGACTTTGCACCAACACTGCACGCGTTCTTCTTCTTTGGAATTTAGGAATGTTCACCACCAACTTTTACTAGATACATGCTTGGCTGGCGGCGCCGTTTATTCTGACGTAGACTGGAATGAGACTTGTTCCACATGTTTTTGGCATTTATTTACATTTAGTGTCTTTTGTTATTAAAGTGGATTTTTTTTCATTATTTTTTTACATTTTATTTATATTTATCATTATATATTTTTTTATAAGTCATAATTGCTTCTTTCCAAGAACAAAAATAAAAAGAGCAAATAAAAAAGCTAGACGAATTAACCCAAAAAAAACCCCCAAAAATTTACATTTAGTGTCTCTTGTTATTAAAGTGGATTTTTTTTCATTATTTTTTTATATTTTATTTATATTTATTATCATTATATATTTTTTTATAAGTCATAATGGCTTCTTTCCAAGCACAAAAATAAAAAGAGCAAATAAAAAAGCTAGACGAATTAACCAAAAAAAAAACCCCAAAAATTTACATTTAGTGTCTCTTGTTATTAAAGTGGATTTTTTTTCATTATTTTTTTATATTTTATTTATATTTATTATCATTATATATTTTTTTTATAAGTCATAATTGCTTCTTTCCAAGAACAAAAATAAAAAGAGCAAATAAAAAAGCTAGACGAATTAACCCCCAAAAAAAAAAAAAAAAAAAAACCACACAGACAAAAAGCTCCAATGCCGCTGTCATCTCTGCGTTGGCCGGCGTGCCAGGCGGCCCCGACCGGGCAGCCGGTTGCCGTGGGCGACCGTCCGATCAGTGATGTGGCGGTGATGCCTCTAATGAAGCTGACACAGCACAGCCTCCCTGCTCGCCGGGCCGCCGAGGGCCTCCTGCTCTGCATGTAGCAACAACCCCAAACATCCTCCCTCCCTCCACCCCCACAGCTCCACTTGTTTCATGTGCGGCCGATTTGATGGCCGCCTCATTTATTCTCTTGTTTATCGGCCGGGTCGGGCAAAGACGGTGTTTGTAGTAGCTAAAGTGGGTCACGGTGTGCAAAGCGAGCCCCCTCGTTCACCGCTCCCCCTGCCCGTGTGTTGTTTTCCAGGAGCCGGCCAGCTGAGGTGAAGGCGAGGGCACAGTGTGGATGAGCCGCCCGGCCAACGAGGACCATGATCTGAACGCTCGCTCGACCTCTCTTCTTTCTCCGCCGTCGTCACCGAGTGAACGTCTCCCGCGTCCGGCAGGAAGTGTTTAAACCCACCAGCGGGAAGTGGAAGAAGATTCGGCCGTCACCTGAACCCCCCCACCCCGCCTCCGCCGCCGCCACATCAACATGGGGAGGAAAAAGATTCAGATTCAGAGGATCACCGACGAGCGCAACAGACAGGTTAGCGTCGCTGGATTTGTCGCGCTGAAACGATTCGTCGAATAGCTCGAGTCATTCCGAAATAAGGTCAAAGCAAAAACTGGTCTGAAACGAAAAATCATGGCTGAGAAGTTCATAAAATTAAGAACACATAATAAGTAAATAGCTGCATTTCGAATCGTTTGAATCGAAATGGTGACAATCCATCTCTCTGATTGGCTGTTAGCTAGCAAATTAGCGGCTAGAGAGTCAAGCTATCAAGGGCTGACTTTTCTTAACCTTTTGTCGCCATTTTTTCGAAACGGCTCGAAATGAGCATTTCTTTGGCCCTAAGAATAATAACAAAGACCAAGCGAAGCAATTCCAAAAGGGCTAAATAATAGAAACAGAATCTAAATTTCCCACGGGAGTGTGCGCTAGCTGTTGTGGCATCCCGTGTAGCTCGAACAACAACACTTGACTGTTCTCTCAGCAGTATCACCACAACACGACATCAAAGCGTGATTTTTTTTTATTTTTTTTTACCAGGCTCATTTCACACGTCGCGGTGGGCTTTCTCCCAATTGGTGGAAATAAAAAGCGAGAAGATATCTGACAAGAAAAATGTCCTCGGAGCGTGCTTATATCAGCAGCGTATTGTCATCTCGGTTAAAAAGGCTAAATGATCCATCAAAGACGAGTCGCCGGCTAAATGGGCTTCTTCGCTCTATTGAGCACGTTGAGTAATGGATTTGACATGGCCACCTCCAGCAGCCTGCAGTCGGCGAATAACAAGAGAAGAAGAAGAAAGTAAATAAAATGAAACGCCAGGCCGCCTGCTTTCTTTTTTTTTTTTATTCTCGGCTTTTGATTTCTTCCTCATCAATCCCAGCAGGTTGTATTTCCATAAAGGCGCGCAAATGACGCCCGCAGGCCACCAAGGATTCTTGTTCAGACGCAATCGGAGCTATTTGTGGACCGGTTAATGGATCCGGAACTCGGATCAGGTGGCCGGCGGTTAGTCGATAGTTTGACCAACTCGCCGGATTGGGTCGCAGGAATAAATCAGGAATTGTCTCAACTGCAGGAACTTTAGTGTGTTTGATTCCGTAACGATTAATTGAATATTTCCAATAAGATGTTCTCTCCAAGGACAATTTGCTGGTTTGAAAAAAAAAATCTTTTGAAGCTTAATGCCGGTGAAAGGAATTCAAATGGATGTCGGAGGACATGAGCGCCCGTCACCCTCCTACATGTTGATTGGGGAGATGTTCCGTTCCATAAGCTTCAAAAAACAAAACAACCACTGCCAGTGTAGGCCCGGCTGGAAGCACGACAGAATCTCCAATTGCGCATTTCTCCTTTCAAGCATTGTGAGGCATTGCTAGGTTTTATTTTAATTTTTTTTTTTGGAACCAATATTGCCATTTTGGAAACGTAAACATACAGTGGCCAAATGCGATTTATTATGACGGTATAAAATGTGTGATCCTAAAAATTCTGGTGTGCCACAGCCAATCAATGATAATTTTACCATTGTGTTCATGCTAATGTGACCTAGAAATTTTGGCGACCAAAAATGTGTAAAATATCATTTAATTATTTAATTTGATCCTTTAATTCTATTTAATTTAATTTATTTTAATCATTTTTTACACTAATTATTTAAAATAAAAATTGTATTTATTTAATTATATTTAATTTAATTTAATATGTTTTGGTCATTGTGTACACTAATTATTTAAAAAAAATAAAAAATTGTGTCCAAGCCCAAAAAAATCAGGCTAGCAGGAAGTTAAAAGCAAAAAAAAAAGTACTACTCATAGTTAATGATGTTCCAGCCCTGCGTGCGAGCTAACAAACGCTAGCGACCCGTCGGTTACGGGAAAACGACGAATCGGCGCCGGCTCTCGGTGGTGCTTTTCCTCATCCATCTGCCACGCGAGCAGAACCCTGCCAAGACACTCCATCCTCTTCGCTTTATTCCGTTGCCATTGGTTACCTGCTCTTCACCTTGCACACGTCCAGCTACTTTGTCCTGGATCGGACCTGAGAAGAACAAAGTGGCTTAGTTGAAACAAAGGGATGGATGGATAGATAGATAGATAGATAGATGATGCTCTTCCCTGCGTGATTATTGCAAATGCCTCGTTATCGATGTGCTCTCATTAGCCCAACATATACGGCGAGACGAGAGGATAAGATAAAGGAACGGAGGACGGAAGCGACTCGGTGTGAGGTCCTCCTTTTCACATTCTCCTCTTGTCATCCTTCCATCCCTGTGCTGCTCTGACATGTTGCAGCATCTGTCATGCCTCCTTCTCACTCCTCCTCCCCTTTCGCCCTCGTTCTCTCGTCGCTTCCTGCTGCCACAAATCAAATTATATCGGGGTCGTATCCACGGGCAACCACCCCCCCACCCCTCCCGCACTCTCACCCAACCCGTTTCCCACCTCATCACACGGTGCCGCGATCATCTCACCCCCACCCTCCCCTCCAGGACTCATCTTTATCTCCACGCCTATCTACATATCACACACGCACACACACACAATGACATGTTGACATACTCATTTCCTCAAGAGTCATCTTAACTTAACCTCAACCTGAAGCTCATCCCAAAATGGATTTGCGTACACACACACACACGTCCGGTAAGCTCCAGCCAATCAAATTGCAGCTTGTTAAGTGGCAACAAAACAAGCAGATCTGTATCGGCCGCCAAAGAAGAAACTACAAAAGAGTGCTACCATGTTTATACGCCCAACATTTTGTGTTATCGAATAGAGCTTCTGTTTGTGGATGGGAAAGAGGCTTAAAACGGAGCCCTGTGGGACACCACAACCAAAATAAGCTTAACTGCCCAAAAATTTTTTCCTGTCTTGTCCAAACAAAACCCAATCTACATTCTTGGTTAACTGAAATATTTGATTTCAAATAATTAGCACCTTATCACTCACCTTCTGAGCTCCCTGACAAACGTGTGTGTGCGCGCGTTTGTAAGAGTGCTGGCGTGGAAAAGAGCATGGCAGAGTGTGAAAGCGACGAGGATAGTCAACGTGACAGCAGACGAGAAGCATGTTTGGCCAGCCGGTCCTCAAGTCTGTTGCCTCAAAACAGCCCCCCCCCCCTCCCCCCTCCCTTTAATGCAATCTGATGCAATGAATGGCGTAATGGAAACACAAGCGTGATTAAAAAGTGTTGAAATCGTACTTCCCGTTAAATTGAGAGTAAACAAGACCTGTCGGGATCATCTGTGGATAAAGCTTACGCCTGTCAATCAAGAGCTTTGGGCCCCCACATTGTTAAATAGAGAGAAGTCGGGGAAAAAAAAAATAGGATTGATTGGTGGAATACGTTCGGGATGTCTCCAACTGTCCCCGTTTGATTGACAGGTGACCTTCACCAAAAGGAAATTCGGCTTAATGAAGAAAGCGTACGAACTGAGCGTGCTGTGCGATTGCGAGATCGCCCTCATCATCTTCAACCACTCCAACAAGCTCTTCCAGTACGCCAGCACCGACATGGACAAGGTGCTGCTCAAGTACACCGAGTACAACGAGCCGCACGAGAGTCGGACCAACGCTGACATCATCGAGGTAACGTTTCATTTGTGGCTCTTTCGATGTTGTGGTTTCGTTTGATCGTAATTTGGCGTAATTGGTTTGATTGTGACTGTTTCTGCGTCACCAACGATTATCCTTCAGGTGTGGTCAAACCATCAAAGCTGAATTATTATTTTGTTTTTTTATGATGGAGGCCAACGCAACATGGACAAAGGAAAGGCACGACGTCATTTTGGTAGCTCTTGCGTCTATGGGATTTTTTTTTTTTCGTCGTTTTATGTTCGCCCTAAGAATGAAATAACTATAACAATCGCTATTGTTGTACTTTTAACACACCTCGCACCTGCAGGATGATCGTCAGAGACTCGTGCAGCAAATTTCGGTAATTTCATCTAACGAGCCGGATTTAAACTTGTCATTCCATCGAGATGTCATACTTTGACATACTTTAGACCAATTAGACTGTCATTTAATTTTTTTTGTTACGAGATATATTTCAGATATGCTGCCGCCTGAATGAAATGAAACCGGTGAAGCAAATTATTTCAATTTAGATTATTTTTTTTAATTCAAGAAGAGCCACTTGAGCACATTCGAGCCATTTATTGAGCAAGAAAAACAAAAAAGTGTGAAAACACATGCAAGGAGCTGCTGTTGGCCACAGCTCACACCCGGACGCTCCCACACTGACCTGCAGAAAAAAGACTGTATTATACCCAATCACAAATTTACAACTGTACACAACTAATGTATCAAGCTCATCTTATTGATTCCTTAATTGATTGATAATTTATAAGGTCAATGAGTAAAATCTGGACTCCATCTTTCTGTCTCATAGTGGCAGCAGTAAAGCTTACTGTTGCTGCAGTTGCAGATGGCTCTTAAAGTGTGCGTGTGCATGCGCCTGTGTGTGTTTGTGTGTGTGTCGCAGGGCGTTGGGCAGCTCCGGGCCACATCAGCTCAAGCTCCACTGGTCCTGTTTGTGTGCATACATGTGTGTGTGTTTGTTTTTTCCAGTGTGTGGATGTGTCGCGCTTGTCTCTTTCTTCCTCTTTATGCTTGTGTTCATTTGTGTGTTTGTGCGCGCGTGTGTGTGTGTGTTTTGCACGCTCTTCCATGGCCCCAGAGAGCATCTCATACAATATTCAAACCTGGTGTGCGTCTCGCTTGTGTGTCTGTGTACATCCTTTACACGGGAGCATCCCACCCCGGTGCTAAGCTACGCTACGTTATGTTATGCTGCTGCGAACCTCGGCCCCTCCCCTACCTCACGCACACAGCCACGGTCACACGGGCGAAGCTTTCGGTGACTTTGTCCTCGGTTGTCCCTCCTCCAGATGCCCACCTCCTCATTAAGCGGGTGTTGGTTAATCCTCGGAGTTCGTGTCCTCACGTGACGCCTTTTTCAAATCGTGAAATTTGTTAAACGCGCAACCCCAAAGGTTTTCTACGTTCCAAACGTTTCTCCAAATCTATCGAAACGCTTCCTCCTCCGACGCAATGAGGTCATCATTGGACTTTAAAAAAAAAAACATACAAATTGACAGGAAGTGCCAAGCCTCAGAGCTTAACATCGATAAAGCTTAAGCGAAAGTGGACACGAAGACGTTACATTCGCCGGGCAGCTGTCATTGGAAGCTGTTTTTTTTTTTTTTTCGTAGGCAGTTCTCTGTGTCACCCAGGCTCGGCCCGACCCGGTTGGGACGGCGTGACTTAATTATACGATTTACATTGGGCTTAATCTGCGGCCAGAGGACGCCGGCGAGGATAATTGGCCGGTCACCAAATGCACTCGCTCGTATTCTCGCTCAGTGCCTCCGTGAGCTTCTCTGCGAGTGCTTTTGACTATAAATTATGAAGTGTGGATGTAGTCACGCAGGCTGACACACACACACACACGAACACACTCAGCTTAGTGCGGGTCATAGTGCATATGACCATTTCTCCCCTGTATGCTTAGAAGCACTTTAGTGTGTGTGTGTGTGTTGTGTAGCAGTATTCATCACACAGCTCGACATTCCTTCACTCAAGTGAGAGGTAGCACATATGCGCACATTGCCTCCAATGTGTGTGTGTGTGTGTGTGTGTGTGTGTGTGTGTGTGTGCGTGTGTGTGGGCGGGCTGCCTCCGCTGCCACAACGTGTTAATCCGCTCGGCTGCAGATCCCAATCAGGGCGAGAGAAGGAGGAGAAAAGAGCGGCGGAAGGCAAGGCGAGCGAGCACAATGAGAAAAGGCCTCCGATGAATAGACGAGCGAGGAGAAAGGAAGGGAGGCAGATGGATGGAGGGATGAAGACGGAAGATGGGGGGGGGTTAAGAAAGGTGGTGGTCAGTAGGGCCGAACAATTAAGATGGACATTGCAGTCTTCCAAAGGCTGCAATATGCTGCTTCGTTTCAATTAATTACTATTTTACGTTCAAAAGTGAAAATAGCACTTATTCTACGCAACGGTAAAATTGTCGCACGACAAAAAGCTTTTGTGTTGCGTGTACAAACATTCCACTGGCAGATTTCCTCTGACGTCCATTCAATGTCCTTAAAGGGGCACGCGTCCCTTTCAGCTCTTATTGTGCTATTTGTGCCCGTTTTATGTATCTTCCAGGACCCACGCGAGTGTTGGGTGCGTGCTCGGTGTGTGCTCACTTAATTTGGATGTGTGTGTGTCGCTGTCCACCAAATACGTTGATTTGATTTTCATTTCCGTCTTTTTAATATTAAACCTTCATATTTGGTTTAAAAAAAAAAAGTTGCACTGGAGTTAAAAAGCTACTCTCGAGATTTTCAAATGGAACCAAGGCAATAACAAATGTCGTTATTACTATTTTGAATGTGGCAATTCATACTTACTGAAGTTTTTTTATTTTTTTGTCGTTGTAGCAAGTTGGCAGATTTTTTTTTTGTCATTTTACAGTTTTGCTAATTGATTTCTTGGCCGGTCACGGTGATTCCCGCCGTTTCGCCCGTCCGCAAAGCTTCTTAGCTCGGCGTCAAATCGGGTTGAGCCAATCCGAAGCGTCAGCTAACATCAGCACTCATTGGATCAACAAAAAAAAAAAAACATCGGTCATATTTCTCTTTTGTTATCATGGTCTTTTTTGATGACACCTGCGTGTGTGTGTTTATGCAAATGTCCCCCCCGCCCCCCTTCAGACCTTGCGAAAGAAATCATTTAACGGCTGCAACAGCCCCGAGCCCGACGGCGACGACTCCATCGACCAAAGCCCGTTAAACGACGACAAGTACCGCAACAAGACGGACGACCTGGATTCCCTCTTCAAGCGCTACGGCGTGAGTACACTCGCACCTGTGTCACCGTCTCTAACCCTCCTCCTCCTCCCCCTCCCTCCCTCCCTCCCTCCCTCCTTCCACCTCTTCTTCCTATCCTTTTTCTATTTGGCCTACCAAGGCTCTGAACAAGAAAGAGCACCGGGACTCTGAGAGCCCGGACCCCGAGGAGCCCTTCTCGCTCACGCCGCGCACTGAGGAGAAGTACAAAAAAATTGACGAGGAGTTTGATAAAATGATGCGCAACTATAGGCTGTCAGTGAGTACCGCCACGCCTCCGCTGTGTACCCCGACCCTTTTGACCCCGCCCCCTTCCCCCCCTTTCGGGCTGCTGACGGCGGCGGCTGTACTTGTACTCACAGAGCACTCGCATTCACCATCCTCACGCCTCCTCTTCCTCGTCCACGTAACCTTCACCTATGGGAAGCCGTTTGATTCCAAAATGGTTAAAACCTCGTTTAGAATAAGCCCCGCCCACATCGCACAAACTCCCCATTTCCCATACATAGTATTAAAGTAAAATTATGAAAATCTAGTCAATTCTTCTAGTCATTTTCATAAGCTATTTTTATTTCTTTTTTTTAAAAACTCTTTCACTCTCCTCATAGCTGCTTTTAAAATTAGCGCAAATCAAAACGACGCACTAGTTAATTACTACGCTACTGCTAGCAATGTGAGTCAAGCGCTAGTATGCCAAAGTTGTCCTTTACGCTCAAACGGCTTTCCATACTCACCAGCACATCAGCTAATGCTAATGGTGTGTGTGTGAGAGACGGAGACCTCCCCCAAGGCAGGACAGTCAGAAAGGCATTATGCATTCAGTTGGAAATTACAGTGGTGCAAAAAATGGGACGCTCAAGCAAGATGGGCAAGTTTGCATTAGCAAATATGAAAGAGTCCTGGAATGCTAAGTTGGTTAATTAAATAAATGGAAATAAAATAGTAGTCAAATATATATTTTTTGCTTAGCATTTCTGCATGTCAGCCATGTTTGTGGAGTGTGTTGCCACATTATGTTTGGCATGTGCACGATATATAGAACTAACGGGTTAAGTCAATTAAAATTTAAAAAAAAAATCTAAATGCATAATTAGTTTTGTTCTTTCTATTGTTACGGTGATTCAAATATAATAGTAATGCATTTTAAACAAATAGAATAATATAGATATATAATTAATGTGAAAAATGAACTGGATACATAAGTAAAATAAATAGAATAAAAAGTAACAAAAACAAATACAATTATCAGTGTATATTTATAATAATAGATTCATCATAAATACAACAATCCTCAGGGAAGAAATACCATTATATTTGGGAGTTTATGGACTTTACAAAACAGTGTCGTGCCTCTAATTCGTAAAAGAAATAATAAATCCTGGCAATCCATACTCGACTTCACGCGGCATATTCATAACAGCGAGGCAAATCGTCATGCGTGCTATAAAAATAATCACGCGGCGTGCGAGAGGTGCGTTAATGACATCCTGGGCTGTCACCGCTGTCGTCATGGCAACCACCGGCAAGGAAAACACACCTTTTTTCTGTAATAACTCAATTTAATACCTCAGGTTCACGCCTTCCTACTGCGAAGAGGTGATGCTATTCATAGGGGCTGGCGTGCGGTCGCCATGGAAACGGCCCTGACTGGACACGGCGCTCCGGTCGTGAACCGGCTCCGTCTCCGGCTCGGGTTCCGCCTCGCACCTCGATTGATGTCTATATCCCTGGCGCTCAATCACACCATTAACGTCAGCTTAATGAGCGCCGTTCGATTTTTACGAGTTGGCTAACTGCCGGGCTCGTGATTGGTCGCCGGTGAACGCGCACGGTCACCCTGAGCGCTTTTATGAGTTTACGCCGGAAACCGAGACCACAGCACTTCTGTCACAGCTAAAGCAAGGAAAGTCACTTGGAGGAAGCGAAAGACAATAAAACAAAGCAATGGCTATTAAATTGGTTTTGCTAGCTTAATGCTAACATATCATGTGAAGCTACACGTGCCCGCTCCTTCCTTAAAGTCAAAATGGGTCCCGGGCTGCGCAGAGCCCAGAACTCGGGTGCTTTGGCCCATATTCTATTTATATAGAAGTCCTGCTTTCACTGAGAAGTGGGTCACCTTGCAGGACAACCCGAAATGGTTGTTGAGATTCATTTTAGTCCACTTTATGGACTCCACCATCACTGTGTATATTTGTATTGTATAGTATCAGTTAAAAATAATTTCATACTTTTGTATCATTCAGAATGTGTAAAATGTTCAAATATTTCACAACTTTGTCAATGGAATTAGCATTAGCCCGTAGCTTTAGCGGTGTTATATCTGTTTCACAGTGTGGAATGCAAGTGGGTGTTAGCATTCGCAGTTTGAATACTGTTAACGGCGGGATGCAAGCTAAATGCTAGCTTTAGCGATGAAACGTAGCATTATCAGTAGCTCGGCAATGCACTGATAACAGATGTGCTGAGCTTTAGCATTGTGATATCCTGTTAGCTTTTAAAATTAGCGAGGGAAGGACAGGCTGACTTTATTTGTTTTGGCGTGACTGTTTCCCGACATTTCAAGCTTGTTTGCTTCGCTGATGCTAAGCTAATAAAGCTAATTTGATCACCTCTCTCTTATCGTGATGATTGGGTTAGTAAACACGGACGCCCTCTAAACCCCGCCCCTTTCCTGTGTGTCTTTCCCACCAGGCCGCCGTCCCGCAGCCGACCTTCTCCATCCCCGTCACAGTGCCGGTGTCCAATCAGAGCGCTCCGCCGGCGCAACCAGCTACCCTCCAGTTCAGCAACAACCCGGGCGGCACCTTGGTCACCACCACCTCCTTCATCAACGCCGCCCTCTCGGATCCTCGCCTGCTTTCACCGCAGCAGCCCGCCCTGCAGAGGAACAGCGTTTCGCCGGGACTGCCGCAGCGACCCGCCAGCGCAGGCACGGCGCCGCTTTCTCCTTTTCGTGAAGAACTTGAAACGTATTTCATTCCCTTCAAAGTCGGTCTACTTGAGTACTCGGCACGGCGGGGGTGTCGAGGGCCCGCTCGTTACCGCTTTAATTGAAACTTTTGTAAGTTCCACACGCGCGCGCCCGAAGCTGACAAAAACGTCTTTTGATGCTCGCTACTGACTGACGAGCTTGGTACGCGCGGAAACATCATCAAACCAAGGAGCGCCAAAACAAAAGCCTCTTCAGAAACAACAGCCGGCTGTGAAGTGCCGCCCACACCATTTGATTGACGGCTCCTCCATGCAACATCTTCTACCTCCCGAAATATGTTTGTTTATCGTCTTTTATAATATTTTACCCTTACATGACCTCACAACACATTTTGCACTTAGCATTAAAACCGGAAATTCGGCTTGTTGAAACTTGTTGAGCTGATCTTATTGAGCTACACAAATGAATTAATTGTTTTGTGTCGTCCTCTGCAGGTGCACTCCTCACAGGAGATCTGGGAAACTCCAACGGAGCGTGCCCAAGTCCAGTCCGTAAGTAAAATCTCAACACACACACACACACGCTAATGGTGTTGACAGACAACAGCTGAAGGTCACAGTCCATAAGACACAATATGGCGGCCAAACAACATTTTGATTTGGATCTTTTGAATTCACCGTTTTCTGATATCAGCGGTTTTTTATTTTTATTTTTTTTCCCGAGCGAGGTCATGAAACCAATTCAACTCGTCTCTCTGTCCGTCAAGACTTTATTGTGCAAAGCAGCTGAGAGCGAAACGTCCTTGCGACAACTGCGACAAATAAAACAGGCAACACCCGTCTTGTGTTCTTGCTCCCCGCCCTCGGGGGCCCCTCTCAGCTGTTGCCCCTCATCTCCCCCTTCTCCAGCCCCGGCCGGGCTGGCGTCGGCGATCTTGGCAGCGAGCGCTCCTCAGAGGTGACTTTGACGCTGGCCAGAGCTTCCCCCTTAAAGCCCATTAGCGGCACATACAGTGCCAGCACTCACAGATATCTTCTTGTTTTCCTTCTGGGTTTTTTTTTTTTTCCTCTGTCGCCGATTTATTTAATCCTTTCCAACCTGTGGGGGATTGATCTTTTTGGATGGGCCTGAGTGTTGCCTTTATCTACATCATGTGTTGAAATCCAAAACGCCATCCAGTCAAGTGGCAGCTCAGGTGACTCTCTTCATCCAGAAGCTTCTTGTGGTCCGCTAATGCTTCTCCATCAGTATCCCTTTTCCTTTTCCCGTGTGTGCCTGAGTGCGTGTGTGTGTGACACTCTCAGCTGTTGCGTTGCGGCTCTTCGGGAACATCCACATTGACGTCAGAAGCCATTCCCGACATTCCTCAGTCCAGAGTCGCCACATCGCCACCACGTGGACTCGCACACAGAAACACAAACACTCAGAATGGGCAGGTGGACTCCATGTGTGTGTGTGTGTGATTGACAATGAGCAGAGTCACATGCCACCGCTGTCATCAGAAAACGGTGTCATGGAGAACCTCTCTCAGCTATCTTACACACACCCGTGTGTGTGCGCGCGTGTGTGTTATTGCCGTGACAACCAAATCTGTGACCCCGACTGACTTAATCTTCAGAAGTTTGCATTCAAATCATTCTGGATGTAACCATGACAACCAAGCCAGCATCCTTTGAGTTATTTCGTTACGTATTATTAATTGGATTTATTATTTTGTATTTCGTTGAGGTTATTATTCAAAATGAACTCTGCGTCCTTGTGCTTCTCTTAGCTAACGGCTACATTAGCGCCCGGGCCTCGCCAGGTCTGCTGTCCGTCTCCAATGGCAACAACAGCAACCTGGTCAAAGTGGTTCCAGCCAAGTCCCCGCCTCCTGCCAGTCCTCAGATGGTCAGCGCTCGCAAACCCGACCTGCGGGTCATCACCTCGCAAGGTGGAAAAAGCCTCATGCAGCTGGTGAGACAAAAAAAAAAAAGAGCACAAAGTAGCAAAACAATTACTCGCGTTTCCCAAATCAGGACGACGCACTTTTTATTTTCAATCGAATCTGGAAATTTTGGTCGCTCTTGACATGACTGTTTCCTCCCGCCGCGCAGACAGAAGAGCTGGAGCTGGTCAACGAGGTGAATGAAAAGCTTCCGCGGCCTTTGTTCCATCTCCCATTGTGTTTGAACACGACTTGCATGAACGTGCACGAGCCCGTCACGACCCGACCGCGCTCGTTACGTTACGTTATGAAGTGTTCGGAGTGGAGACGAGCATGGCATGTCTCGCACGTTTCACAAAAGCGACCGACCATGATAACCATGGCAACCTGATGCACAATTTGTGAACGTCTCAGCGAGCTTGTTCATTTCAGAAGCGGTGATATGGAAATAGGATCTAACGATTTGAGGCGGAGCTTGCATGCGGTGTGTTGTATTTGCTAAGCTAACAGCTAGCATCCATCTCTGGCTCAGCCGTGTTGTGTTATGTGTTCCCAGAATGCTCAGCGGCTAGGCAGCTCCCAAGTGCAGCAGCCCCTCACCACCCCGGTGGTTTCCGTGGCGACGCCCAGCCTCTTGGCGCCCTTCTCCGCCATGCAGACGGCTTACAACACTGGTAACACCATCTATTAATATATTTGACACTTCTGTAGCAACATCAAAGCTAACATTAAAATGCAAAACAACAAAAAAGAAATTGTCGTTAAAAGTTACATGTCAAGGAATATTTTGGAATAAATTTTAAAAAATCACACTAAGGAGCTAGCTCATCCAGTGCGACTTTATTTATGATTATTTAAATCAATCTTATTTACAATGTAGATGCAGCCATGATCAAACGCTTTGAGCGCATGTTTAATTGGCGGCGAACTTTTGACATGAAAGCGTGCCGAGCATGGCAAACAGGAAAGTGGCTGTTTTGCTCCAGTAAGCAGCTGACCCACATCCCCGGCGTATCCGCCTCCAGCGGCTAACGCGGGCGTCACGTTGAGTAAATCGCCGTGTGCTCCCTCAGCTGGGATTCCCACGCTTATGCTAGCCAGGTTAGCCTCCTCGCTGCTATCCCGCCCAAATTGGAAATCAGGCTTTCAAACCAAGGTTTGACTTTTAAATCTTTCTCACTTTTTCAACTTTCCATCCCGGGTTGGGCTTTGGAATGGAGTGTTTGAAGTGCTACTTGCTCCCATTAAGCGCGCGCCCCGTGTTGGGTGGGTGGCCATCTGCCGCGAGCGGCGCTAGGTAACGCTAGCGTCCCGCCGAGTAAGGCCCGTTTAAAAAACATGAATAATGTCGTCAAGGATCTCGGGCGCCTCCCGGCAGCGGATGAATATTCACTTTGTAGCTACTTCAAAGCCGGAGCGTGAATACGATATGAAGACGACGATGAATATGGATCAGCGCCGCCGCGTACTGACGTCCGGCTCGCTCGCGTTTGTTTCAGAGTACCAGCTGACGAGCGCCGACCTGACGGCCCTGCAGACGTTCACGCCGGCGGGCCTGGTGCCCGGCAACATGGCTGCCTGGCAACAGCAACAGCAGCCGACAGTCACCCAGCAACAGGCGGCGCCGCCCATCAGCCTGGCGTCGCTTACCAACCTAGTGTAAGTTTTTCTTGGGTTAGGATTTCGAGAACAGGCCGCCATCTTTGGCTGGATCGGTGACCCCCACCCCCCCACTTGTTTCCACAGCATGTGGGGTTCAGACAAACAGAGTGCAGAGATGGCTAACTCCAACATTGCTGCTAACCTCAGGTGAAGGCTCATCTTTGTCTCTGCTGTGTTGTTGTTGTGGCGAAAACTGGTATTACACTCAAGGCGCCCATCATGAAATTCTTCCTCTATATTGTTAAAAGCAATTAAAAAAAGATTTCTTAAAAATCTGTTATGATACGTCACTGCAAAGCATTGTGGGTAGCACGAATGCTCCCGGCTATGTCGTTAGCGCTGAAGCTAGGCCGCCGCTCTGAACTCCATCACTGTCACCAGCAGGCTGACTCGGACCTTTTTTTTTTTGCCCGCCGTCATCCATCTACGTGGTCGGCGTGGCGTGCGAGTGCGCGCGTGCGTGTGTGCATATGCCAGCAAACGAGGGGATATTAGCCGCTGATGTGACATATTAGAAGGTTCCCTCCGGCGGCCACAGGCGCTAATTGGCAGGGTGAAATTGGCGTCCGTCACGTGGAGCTGCAGGCAAGAGGGTGAGAAAAAAAAAAAAAAGAGTCCTGACGACAGTGTCAAACGATGTGCCTTCGTTAAAAGTTATTGCGTGAAAGGTAGCACTTTTTTTCGTATGCTGAGGCATGGCTTGTGAATTTCATGCTTTCAATATCTCAACTCTGCCTGCTTTTACGTTTTTTTTTTTAAGGGGGG
The DNA here is from genome assembly GCF_024217435.2 of Syngnathus scovelli. NCBI lineage: Eukaryota > Metazoa > Chordata > Actinopteri > Syngnathiformes > Syngnathidae > Syngnathus > Syngnathus scovelli. The sequence continues at coordinate 1,665,953 of NC_090855.1, read as the reverse complement.
GTCATTAAAACAATTTAATTGTAAAATTATTTGTTTTTTTTTTCTTGGAAGAACAATTCTTTATTTTCTCCAAGACTTGTTTTCATTTTCTTAATGATTTAATTCTGGTACTTTTTTCTCCTAAAATATGTAATTTTCCTAAGAAAACATTTAATAAAACAAACAAATGCAACTTGTTGTCTAACTGCGCTGCATTAAAAATATTTTTACTAACCTAGTTACTTTTAAAATCCAGTAATTAGTCGTATAATTTACTTGACAGGGTAACTTTCTTGTCTCACTAATTTTGCTTTCTCTGCTGCCCCCTACAGGCCGATGGCTCCCCTCCCTCAGGGCACCTTGACGGTCAACACCAACCCTCACGTCAACATCAAGTCCGAGCCCGTGTCGCCCAATCGGGACCGCAGCACTCCCTGCCCCAACTTGGGGGGCGGCGTTCAAGTCCACGGGCAGGTGGTGCCGTCGTACTCCTCCACCGTCCAGGGCCGCTCTCCCGTCGACAGCCTGAGCAGCAACGGCAGCTCGTACGACGGCAGCGACCGGGACGACGGTCGGGGCGGCGGCGGGGGTCCGGACTTCCATCTCCACCAGCAGCCCGGCGTCCAGCAACCCACCATGATGCTGCTGCGGCCCGCCTCCACCGAGCCTCCGGAACAGGACAACGTGAAGAGGATGAGGTTGGATACGTGGGTCACATAAAACGCCGGTGCCATGCTGGGCCGGACAGAACCAATTGAGGCCCTTCCCCACCCCCCTCCCAAAAAAACATTACTACACACACCAGCCCCAGAATTTCACATACGCACATAAGCATGCTTAACACTTGGGCACACATACACAACTCACAAAAAATTTGGGGTGATTTGTCAGGATGAACCTAGAATGCTCTCATTTGACCTCTGAACTTTTGAAGTCTTGAATAGTTCAGTATTTTCTTTTTCAGAATTCTGTACAAAAAGAAAGACTGAGCATTCAAAACTTGAGCAAAAGTCAAATGAAGTTTCCCTGGAAAGGTTTCAGAGCATTTTTCGGGTCTTCCTGAAGTCACACCCACAAAAACTAATGCTCCAAACTTTTTGTCATCACGGGTCGACTTCATATTTGTCTCTTTCACTCGGGACGGCACGACGGGAAAAAGCCAGTTTTAATATGTAGTGCAAAAGGGGCTCATGCGGTTTCCCAGCATGCCTTGCGTGTCTCCATCCATCTCCAGAGTAGATCAAGCCAATGATGGAAAACTGCCCCCCTCCCCCAAAACCAGACTGATGACACCCCTGACTCTTGGGCTGCCCTCACACTTTGTAAATGAGTTGGTTTTAAAATCATTGCTCTCTTCTCTGATTGGCCACAAGCTGTTGCTTTGCCGGACCAATCAGAGGAGAGAACGCCGTCACATGGTTTTGCTGCCTCTTTTTAATCATGTCAACACGAATAGACGTTGCTTACAAATCAGACAGCAGGGATGTGATTTAATTTATCCAATGATTAGTCGGCTAATCGAGGCAGGGAAACAGCGTTAATTGGAATGATTTGTTGCCATGACAACAACAGAATCAGGGAGGATGATGAGATTTATGCGCGTGGTAACGCTCAAAGTGAACCACATGGGGGGGCTGTACATAAACTGCGTGCGCGTGTGTGTGTGTGACAAGTTTGAATAATGTTATTGATAATAATAGTAGATGATTGTACATATGAGCTCAGTATTTGGCAGGAAGTAAGGACAACAAAAAACGAATTCTCAGTGGAACTCCTTTTTTAATAATTCTTTATGGCTATGTGCGTGTGTGTGTACAGTACACGATATAAAAGTGTAGTTTGTCGACAATGCAACAGAGGGCGCTATAGAGGCAGAAAAGGGACTCGATGTTGGAGCGCACTTTTTACACTTAAACACACGTGCACACATATCAATGCAAAGGTTCCCTCCGTCCGCGTGTTTGTATACTTTTTTGACGTTCTGCGATTAGAGTATGAAGTTAACAACCCTCTGGTTGGAGGTTTCAATGGTGACAAGTTTAAATTATAAGAGTTTTCTAAGAATTAATTGCAGCTATTTCCCCCCAAAGTTTCAGTTGTGTTGCATGTCCTTTTAAAAAAAAAAATCAAAAAGGGAAAAAAAAAAGTGTGTGTGTATACCATATATATATATATATATATATATATATATATAGTGTGTAGTTATAGTTATATAAATATATATATATATAATATATATCAAGTTATACATCTATAAAGTTATATATATATCTTATATAGTATTTATAGGTATTTATGTTGTGTGTTTTCCTTTTTTGATTTTTTTTTAATATTAGCATACTACTACTCCTGTTTGCATTACGTTTTTTTTTTTTTTTTTTGCTTTGTTTTGTGTCATTTTAAAATACGCAAACATTTCCAAAAACTGCCCCTTAAGTTCTACATTAAAGCTACAAAAGTAGATATAAAGAGGCGGGGGTTAAAAAAAAAGTTTTATATTTGCTAATATGTACTTTTCCCACTATATTTCACAGCACACACACACATATACACTTTTTTCCTGTCAATCAACAGTTTGAGAACATCCCCCTTTACCATTAAAGTTGAAAGATTTTTTTTTTTTATCATATCACTGTATTCAAGCCCACTTAAAAAAAAAAATTGTGTTGCCATGGCGATGCAGTTAGCCACCAACGAAACATTAGCACTGCACCTCTTTGTTTTTGATGACTATTTATTGGGACAATGTGCGATGCGGTCCTTTTTAGTGCGCTAAATGAACGATTTTCAATTCATTTCCTGCGGCGTTTTATTCTGTTGGGAGTCTGCCTCAAGCCATACGCGACTTGGTTGTTATCTGTGCGCTCCCTCTAGGGGGCGCCATAATCACTAAAAGACAATCATCTTCAAACTCTGCCTGCTATGGAAAGCCATTTGAGCGTTTTATTTTGCAAGTTCTTGATATCCAAAGTTCATATACTAGTTCGCTCTTTGTCCTAACTAGTAAGACAAGGATTACTAATATGTTTCAACTACTCTTTTGGGATAATCAGTTAAATCAAATCTTACAAATAAACTGCTGTATGGATCTTTTGATAGGTATCAAGAATTTGGAATAAACACTCCAATATTTTTCCACACGCAGGCCACCAAAGCTAAAACGCTCACTTTCCGATGTCCATTTGTGCTGGTGACAAGTCTGTTTTTTTATGGTGATATTATTACGATGAATATAAATGATCATCATCACGATGAGGTCATAGACGTGATGAAGACTTTTTTTTTTTGTGTAGCTTAGTTTTTATTTGATCAATATTCTATAAATATCTTTTTGTTTGTTTGGGTTTTTTTTTTTTTTTTTGGTTGTGTTATGAATTAAACGTCGCACGTTGTTTTGACGCACAAGTAAGCGAGGATGTCACTGCTGCATGGATCAAGAGCAAAGGGGAATAAAATGTAAAGTCAACACACCATCGTCACACAAATATATTCTAAGAAAAATGAAGAAAAAATATAGAATAAAAATAGCTAATATATTGTGTTGGGCTAGTCTGCTTTTTTGTTGTAAAGAGAATTTTTTTTGTTGGAGAATGATATACAATTTGTGTATATTTTCATAAATAAAAGTATGCACTGATATGTTATTACGAAATCTATACTGCTTTTACAAAAAAGTGTTTGTTATTGTACCAAAGTATCCGATGCTCCCTTTCTTCTTGCGCCTCCCTCGCTCCCCTTTTTGCGTATGTTTTACCGTATTTTATATATTAAATAGACAAGTTGACCTACACCAAACTTTGTCGCTCTTTTCTCTTTCCTTCATCTGTTCTCTTTAAATGTAGATTTAAAAAAAAAAAAAAGTCATTTGGATTTTTTTTTAAATAGATTTTTGTAGATGTCATCTGTCCGTGTCAGCTGCCTGCTTGACGTCACACACATGCACACACACGTACACACTCACACACACACTAGCAGATTTGTCTCGAAATTCATTTCAATTTAATCACCGACACAAAAACATTGACATCCATCTGTTTTTAGCATTAGCATGCTAACAAAATGACACTGGAGAAATACTGTGATTTAGTTAGCTTATGTGTGTATGACTTTGCGTTTGTGTATGTCTGTGTGTGGGCGCGGCCCGCTGTCTCACTAATTCAATTTCCACATACTGATTAGATGACAGCGGGCATCTGCTGACACACACACAGACACACACATAGTTATGTGATTAGTCGAAAGCCTTGCCCACTTAAGCACAAGCCTCCTTTCCTTCGTTTCATGCCGTCAGCTAGCATGGCGTTTGTAGCGGCTGTCTATCTGTCCCATCGTTTTTGTAAATGTGTACACAACCACAAACAAAAGCATACTTTGAAAAGCTTGACAAAAACTTTATCGGTTTCACTGACCAACAAAAATTGTGTGGTCATATCTATCAAAAAAAGGATTCATGCCTGAAATTAAACAGGACGTCGGCCATTTTGTTTTAAGCTATAGCCATTTTGGCTGAATTCCATGACACCACCATAAAGATATTTTGTTTAGCTTTACTGTTTGTTTACTGTCGTTTCTAAGATGCCTAAATGTCAAACAATCGTGGATCAAATTTGTATTTGTATCTTTAATGGAAGGATCAAAGACAACTAATACGGAATAAGAAATAAAACACGTGTTGAAGTGAAGCGTTTGTCATGGAGGGGGCTTAACATTGTGGAGGATTAGCAGAGTCATGCGCAGCTGTCACCAACACAAACAAAAAGCTAATTGCACGCCGCCGTGCAACCTGGACTATTTTTAAAGCCATCGTACATGATGATGAAAGAATCGGTCAGTGACTGCAACTTCAAGTGTCTCACTGGAGACGCCCGAACGGAATGTCAATCATAATTGGCTATTTCTGACTTCTCGCTCGTAAAAAGTTGCGTAGCTTGAGCTTTTGAGGTCACATTTAAGCTAAGTTGCTATCAAATTGGTTCTTCTAGAACACTACTTGATTGTGATCATCTAAAATAACACTCAGAACATTTTGTCATCAAGTTTATTCAATTTACTACAACTAAACAATCGATCAAGCAAAAAAAAAGCAACATTTATTAATTTATTGATCAACAAACCGCATGAGCTTTTTGTTACACGACAATCAGTCAGTCATTAGTGCGATCTGCTCTTATTGATCTCCACCGGGAAGTGAAACGTATCAGCTCGATTTAGATCAATAACAGCTGATCAATGGTTTATCTTCCAGTCCGGACCAAGATTAGCACAGAAGGAAACTGGAGATGGAGATAAAATCAAATTGGCATGATGGTAGTGGTAGCAAGAGAAGACATTTTAGGAAAATTTAAGGTAGCCACGAATTGACTCGGGGTTTTGTTTTGGAACTTGATGAGTGGCCAGATGGTTTCCAATGACACCTAGGTTTTGGTGGACCGGATTATTCATCCCCGGATGACCAGGAACCTCCCTCAACTTCTGAATCCTCAGAATGTACGGACACTCCCGTCACAGGCTCCGCCTTCTTTGAACTTCCATTGACCGCCTTCCCCCAGTCCAGCTCGCCAGCAAAGTCCATCCCGGTGGAGATGTCATCTGATCCGTAAGCAGCGGCATCTTCCACAGATGATGCCCAGAAGTCCTTCTTGTCTTTGCCGTTGGTTTTGTGGAATTCCGACAAGGAGTCTTTCAAGATGACGGATTCCTCAGGTGCAGTCTCTGGGGACATCTCAACAGGTTTCTCGTCAAATGTTGGGGCACCTTCTTGATGATGACTCATAATAGATTTTTCTTCATCTTTTTGATGTCTTATGTCAACATCTTCGCTAATCTTTTCCAGGACGTTCCATTCATCTGCCAGATGGCCTGCAGCCTCTTCGACCATGGAAGTAGATTGCTGGAGGAGACCTTTTTGGTTTTGAGATTCCAGACACTCTTCTTTATCTTCTTCTCCCAAATTGGGTCCACTGAGGAACTCACTAAAGGTTTCATCATCATGCATCACCTCATCCTCCCTTTCCTCTGGAGCTTCTGATGCATCTCGAACCCCTTCTTTCATCTCTTTGTTGTCTGTAGAATCCATCTGAGGCTGAACTGGAATCCCGAAGAGAAGATTGTTTTCATCTTGGAGATCAGGATCCATGCAGACTGGTAAATTTACCTTGACAGCTTCTTCTTGGTTCAACGTTACATCCTGGACTTCCTCCAAGTAGTCATCCGGATAGTCCAGTTGAGGCTGGATAAAATCATTGAGGTCCAGATCGTCTTCATCTTGGAGATCAGGATCCATGCAGGATGGCATGTTCACCTTGTTGGCCTCTTCTTGTTCCATGGTCAATATTTCATCCTGGACTTTCTCGTTATCATCTGGAGAGTCCAACTGAGGCTGCTCTACTTGGAGTTCAGATTCTGTGCAGGACAGCAGGTACAATTTCTGTGCTTCTTCTTCTTTCAATATTTCATCTGGGACCTCCTCCACAGAGTAATCCGGTGAGTCCAACTGAGGTGGGAGAAAATCCTCGAGGTCTAGATTGCCTTCTCCTTGGACATCGGGATCCATGTTGGATGTCTGATTTTCATCCTTTTCAGTCTCTTCTTGTTCCATAGTCATTATTTCAACTTGGTCCTTCTCTCCATCACTCAGAGATTCTGATTGAGAAGGTCCTAAGTCCAGATTGCTTTTCACTTGGACATCGGATTCTATGCAGGATAGCGAGTAAACTTTCTCTGCTTCTTCTTGCTTCAGCATTCCATCTTGGACCTCTTTCTCTTCCATCTCCTCCTCATTATCCTTAGTGTCCAACTGAGGCAGAATCAAGTCTCTGGAGATTGGTTGGTCTTGGACGTCAGGAACCATGTAGGACGTCAAGTTTCCTTCTTCAGCTTCTAAATCCTCCATGGTCAATGGTTCATCTTGGACCTTCTCTAAGTCATCCAAATGAGTCTGGGATAAATCATGGAGGTCTTGGCCTTCAGATTTCATGATAACTTCTTCTTCCATGGTCATTTTTTGATATTGGAGCTCCCCCTCTTCCACCTTCTCCTTGGCATTATCATCCAGAGTGTCCAACTGAGGCTCCACGGAATCCTTAAGGACTTGGATGCATTCTACTTGGACTTCAGATTCTGGGATGTTTTTTTCTTCCAAGGTCATCAATCCATCCTGGACCTTCTCCTCTTCCATCTGCACAGAATCACTAAGGTCCATTTTGGTTTCCACATGGACATCAGATTCTGTGATCACATTCAGTTCCTTTGTGGTCATTCCATCCTGGACCTCTACCACCTCCTGCCATCCCTCCTCCTCATCCTCAAGAAGGACTGTTTGGTTCTCACTGGCCACCTCTTGAGCAAAGTGAGAAACATAGCTCTCCGTGGAAAGGTTCTCCAATTCCTGCTCCACGAGTCGGTCTGTCTCAAGCTCCACATCATCAACATCCGCAGGTATTTCTTCATCCAAATGCTCTTCACTGACTTTTTCCAGTCCAGAAGCTTCCTGAGAATATCCCAGGTCATATTCTACCACCTCTTCCTCGACTTCCTCACAAAGATCCTCCATGGTTCCAAAGTTCTTGGTCTTGCTTTCATTCCAGGCACGTCCAGCCGCATCTCCATCACTGGACTCACTCTCGTCCACGTGAGATGCTTGCGTATTAGCGTCGGTGTCGTCGCTGGTGTAGCGGATGAGCGGACGCGTGTCAGCTAGCGTGTTTTCTTGAGCATAGCTGTCGCTCTCCAGCTCCGTTCGCCAGGACACCGAGACATTCTGGGAGTCTTCGTCCTCTTCGTTGATGTCTGGTGAACGTTCTTCACGTCGACTCCAAATCTCTTCTTGCTTCTTCGTTTCTTCTCGACTTAGCTCAGACCTTCTCGTTAAGATGTCCTCCTCTGGTTCTGCGTACTGACTTTCCGCTTCTAATTTGGGTTCACTTGACTCGACACGGATCTTCTTTTCTACTACGCTGTCCCATGTGTCCATCTCTTCTCCATCTGGGTACAACAAGTCCACTCCTTCTGCCACAGATGTTCCCAAGGTGGAGTAACTTATTTCCTGGCTGATCTCAGCCATGTCCTCGGGGTTGAGGTCACATTGGGAAGTGCTGGTCCTGGATTCCAGGGTGGGTTCGAGTATTGCCTCCGTTCCAGATCTTGATGTTATCTCCTGCTCATCCACCACCAAGCACGCCTCAACCGGAGCTATTGCGGAAGAACTGAAGGTCTCCTCTGTCATCTCCAGAACATGTTGTTGCTGGCTGATCTCCTTATCGAGTGGTGGAGCTACCGAGTGGAGTTTCCCACCATATTCTTCTTCTCCACCTTCATCTGGATGTTCCTCCTCACCAGGAGAAGATAAAGGCTCAGCATATGTTACTTTCTCATCTACTTCCTGCGCTCGAAACTTCTCCACAGCTCCATCATGCAATATTTTAGGATAAGGACTTTGTTGTCTGGCCACTTTCGTTGTCGTTTCTTCTTTCTTGTGAACCTGACAGACATTTTCAAGGTTGCTCCTCAAAGGGGTCGTTGAAGTCACGGATGGTCTCCAGACAGACGCGAGGGTGTTGCAGCGAGAGGGTTGTTGGTAATTCCCTCGTAAAGATCTCAAAGGCACATCTATGAGAGAGAAAAAAAAAATGCAGTCAATAAACTGCGGGGGATGAAGTTGTCGTAAAAACGTGACCTCCTCACGAGCAAGATGGAATTGCCTCCAATGCTTTCTGGCTCAGTTCCACGGAGGGGACCCATGGTGGAGCGGAGGCTACGCTAATGGACGCTATTGATCGCCATTTCCTTTCTTACTGGAAAGCCAAGAGGCCACGTGGCGGGCGCTTTGTGAACGCTGTTACTTGGATTACAACCATCAATCCACCAATTTGAATAAAATCATTCTAAAATGGAGGAGGCTCAAAGTGAAGGGCTATTAGTTAACCTGATATCATGTTAGTGACTATTTTGCATTTTCATCGTCAAAGTAGCCCTTTAAAAAGCACTTTCATTAATTAAACGTTCCAAATAATTTAATCTAAATGGAGGCTTATTAAAACAACCATGTGATTAGTCTCGGCCAATCAGCAACAAGAATTTTGTTGTAATTTAAATAAAGTAAAAACAAAAAGAAGATTACGCAAGATGGTCTTTCTAGGCAAAATTAATTATCTTAAAGGACATTTCTGGTATTTTTACCTTTCAGTGTAATGTTTCTGGACTCTTTAAGACGTCCGATATCATCTCGCCGGAGGCTCTCACTGTCCAGTAGAGCTCTGCAAAGACAGTAAAATAAACAAGATGCTCAACTCGGACACAAAAACCTCGTCCTGTGTGGAGGAAAGAAACATCAGAGTGTGCTGTCATTCTTATGATGATGAATGGAAGGTCTCTGCTATTGATCACACACTGATATTATTAGCAGGCCATCCAGCGCTAACTCACAAGCTAGCCACCATCCATCACACGTAATATCTTTTTTTTTTCTAAATTTTGATTCAAAAGATATGATTTACTTTTTGTCTGCATCTTCAGAAAAGGTGTGTCAGCTTTATCAGGCTCTTAAAGCAAGTCTAACGATTGAGTATTGATGGATTGATAGCTAATTATATTGCATGTCATGTGTCCCCTCCCAGCTGTTATTGGAGAATCCCACAGCTCATAAATGTGGGAGCAGTCTGCGTCAATACAGGGTGGGGCGGGGGGGTGTGCACTTTTGTGCTCCACAATGGACTGAGGTTTGCGGCTCCAGCAGGACGACTCAGGCTGCTGCTTCAAGGGCGTGACCTTTGAAGCCCAAACAGCTGAGACCTTGTATGGCTGGAGAAGAACTCGATCACACTTGATCACACGGTCGAGTTTTATTGATGTGTCATGTCTATTGCAAGCCAACTTCCTCTGGCACGCTGGACAAGTGGAAGACGCCCCCCCCCCCCCCCCCACCCCAGCTGATTTATTGTAACCTTGATGAGAGCCAACACGGTTGATTTTTGGTGAGACACTCTGGACTGGTGACCAGTTAATTATAGAGTGGATAGAAAAAGTCTACACACCCCTGGTGCCAGCTATTCATGATACACAAAAGAAAGAGTCATGTTAGCATGTGTCAAAAGGGGAAGAACGGCAAAAAAAATGTAGTTGCAAAAGTGCGCACACCCTCTTATAACTATGGCTGAATCATATTTTAATTTATGGGAGTCAGCACACACCTTGTGTGACATCATTTGGAATATTTGGAGGTCTTTTTTTTTTTTTTTCTACCTGTAGGTGACCACCTCCAGGCCCAGCGACATCTTCTGCTGGAGCAAGCCTCGGTTCTCCTGCACCAGATGATGAAGCTGCTGGCCCACATGCTGCTTTTCCTTCTCCAGACCTTCCAAGTGCTCCTGTACGCAAGACATGGCTTGATAAGGTTAGATGGGGAACGTGCTTCTGTTTTGATGGCTCCTGCTAGTCGCTTGTCAACCATTCAGGAGTCAGCGTGTATTATTCGATTGTTCGCCGGGCTTCCTGAAGAGGAAGAGGACAGCTGGGAATGACTCACACATTCTCACAATAGGCCGCTCTGCCCACTTCTTAGGCAGGAAGTATAAACATAGTAGCTGGTCCAGTTTTTGGTTTTTAAACACACTGGCAGAAGTTCTGCCATCTTCAAATTTAGTCAGTAGAAAATTGTCATACAAATAAAGATTTGTCATATTCTTGAGATGGTGAATTATTATGAGGAAACATTTTGAAAATTGTGTTTGCTTCACCTGAAGTGTGTTTATGTGCCGTCTGTGTTCTTCACTCTGCTGTTCTGCCGTCTCCTCCAGCTGCCTCCTAACATCGCCTTCAGAGATCCTCTCTCTCTCCAAGGCCATCAGCTGAGCCTGGTACTCATTCTTGTGGCGCTCCGTTTGGCTCAGATGGGCTGCGGTCTCCCTCAGGTTCTCCTCAAGTTGGTCTAGCTGTGCCTGGTAAGCTTGCTCGGTCTCCTGCCATGCCTTGGAGGCCTGCTGGATGAGCTCCTCCTCCAGCTGGAGGAGGTCTAAGGTTGGGGTGCTGCGTTGCGGTGCTCTATGGATCAGGGCGGTCTCCAAGCGGGCCACGTCGGCCTCGTGGTTCCGTACCAGGTGCTCCTTCTCCTCCTCCAGCTCGCTAATTCTCTCTCTGAGCCACCTCTGAGCCTCATGCTCCTCTTCCAGCTCCTTCCTGCTCACCTCCATCTTCGCGTTGACCTCCGCTTGGGCCCGAGCCTCCTTCTGCCAGTGCCGCTCTACCATCTGGAACTCCTCACTCAATTTGCAGACCTGCATCTGAGCAAAGACCCGCTCCCTCCAGACTTCATCCAACTCCTCTCTGGTCCGATGGAGATCTTCCTTCAAGCTCTTCTCCCTCACGGAGGCGCCCCGGTGGCCGTGCCGTAGAGCGTGGATCTCTTGGGCCAGCTGCATGTTCTCCTCCTCCAGGAGCTTGACCCGGCCCAGGTAGCTCTGCAGGCGGCGGTTGAGGTCCAGCATCTGGTGCTTCTCCTGGGCCATGTGACGGGAGTTGTGCAACGCCATTGTGGGACGGATGCAAGAAGTGGAAGCTCAGGGTGGACCTGACAAGTGAGGCTGCTGTGAGGCCGTGGGAGCTATTGAAGGAAGAGGAGGGTGTGTGTGGAGGGAGGAGACTAGAGGATAAAAGGGAGGAGTGGACAGAGGGGCTATGGTTAGTGGGAGGGGGTGGGGTGGGGGGGGACGGTGAAGTCATCTCACATGTTAACTCTTTCACCGCTGTGATCCAGAATAGCTTCTTATGCTCCTCATGAGGCCTGCAGAGCAATTCCAGACCCTTCACTTGAACTTCTTGGAATGTCCTCTCACTTACACTCAAACTCTTTGGTACCATCCTGTCTTACTTGATACAGGACATTCAAATTAATGAGCCACATGCTGCTTCATCAAGGTATCTGATGATTATGGAAGCTACCCATGCACATCAATTCGATTCTGTAGTCATTGTGACCTGACACAAGCCAGAGAACAAAGTCACTTTCTTGGAGAAGGAAAAGGAGAATTTGACTGCTCAAAACCGGGAACTGATGGTGGCGCTGGAGAGCAAGATGAAGAACTTTTCCTCTCTCTCTCGCTCTCTTTCTCTAAATTCACCAATCTGTACATGTCCTATCCATTGTCATATACAATGCACGCACGCCCCCTAGTGGCACAGAATGCCTCATGTGGGTTTCCTTGCCGTTCCCATTGCGCATGCGTAAACTACCTTCCCGGAAACGTGCTTGAAAGCGAAAACGAAAGCTTAAACGTCATTATAAAGCGATGGCGACAAGAGAGACGACATTCACCAACACCATGATGTCACCGTCTTCTGGCCACCTCCACGAAGATTGCTGAGATTTAAAGTTTGCAGTTTTCTTTTCTAACCTGAGGTTCCTGAACGTCACGTGTAGTTTCCGCCAGCTTTTTTCAACTGCGCATGCGCGAGAAAGCGTTCCAGGAAGCTTCGTGTTTGTTTTGACCCGCTAAACATCTGTCAAACTCGGTCAGGGAAGATTGACTTCACCCGGGCGTCGCTGGCCATAAAATTCAGTAGTTTTACTTTAACATCATTATGTCGTTGTGTTGTGTCCACCTCCGTGGATTTACCTGCTGGCCACGTGAAAGAAATTAATTTTCGTGGGTAGCTCAAATCGTGTTGAGAATGGACAGTATAGCGTTGGAAGTCGACGCGATCAAATTCGCCAAGACGGCCGTCACCTACGACCAAAATGGCAAATACGACGAAGCTGCGTTTTACTATAAGGTGGGTACATCCAGCGGATGTCCGCTGCTTCCTCGTCTGAAATTTGTTTGTGACTGTCAGTGTACGTGGACGACTCAAACTTGTTCCCTTCAGGAAGCCGCCCAGGCACTCATCTACGCCGGCATGGCGGGCTCCAAGCTGGACGGGATTCAAGACAAAGTCAACGAGTACCTGGATCGAGTGCAAACCCTCCATAATGCGTGTAAGTCCATTATAAAAGATTCCATCACACATAGTGACACAAAGTTGTTTTTTTTTAAATCTCCCAATGATGCAGGATGAATGTGTAGGAATGTTGGTGGCATGCGTCAGACAAGGGAGTGTTTGCTCAGTCAGGACGTCTGACTTTGTTTTTCCGTGACTGCTATGTATTTATTTGTGTGTCGTGGAAACTGGGTGGATTGCATATTTTTATTGCAGCTGTCAAACTTTCCTGCTAAATGTGGCTTTAACGCTCAGAAAGCCACTTGAGAAAATCTAAAAATTGCTTTTAGATAAAAACAAATGATGCTCCCGAATAATGTGTGTTCTAAAATCTTCCCCATCCTAAAATGGCCGCCTTTTCCCTCCTAGTGAGCGCAGTGGATGCGCAGAAGAGCGACCCGCTCAAGTCTCGTCACCAGGTGGACCTGGAGCGCGCCCACTTCCTGGTCACCCAGGCTTTTGAGGAGGACGACAAGGGGAATGACGACGAAGCCGTGGAGCTCTACACTCAGGCCGTAGAGCTCTGCATCAAGACGGTCAGGATGCTCATCTTCTCTCACTCTTCGTGGTCTTCTCCAGTTGTTCCTCACGATCTTCTCCACGCGACTCTTTATGTTCTTACAGTCCAACGAGACGTCTGACCAGGCTATGCAGACCAAGCTGAAGCAATTGGCCCATCAGGCTTTGGACAGGTTGGTTTCAATAGATCATCACGTGACATCATGTGCTAATGTTCTCGTGGTGTCCCTCAGGGCGGAAGGTCTCAAGCAATCACAGTCCAAGTCCGGTCCGTCGCAGACTCAGGACAGGGCGGGACCGTCGGGAGTGAAACCCAGCTCGTCGGGACCCGTCCGGCAGTTTTTCCCGCTGGGTCCTGACTTTAGCCTCAACGACCGCCCGCAACCTCAGCCCATGAGGGCGGTCCAGTCCAGTGAACCGCAAGGTCAGCGATACTCATCCGACGAGATCGAGGTCCTCAGGTCAGTCGCACTTGAGTCACTTTGCCGCCTTCTCTTTGACCATCATGCTCCATGTTCTTCAACATTTGTCACACTTTTCCAGGAGCACGTCGACAATCAACGGCATCGCCTACGTTCCCTTCATGAGCGTGGACCTCAAGGAGCGCTTCGCCTTTCCCGTGCCTTTCTCGTGAGTCATCGTCTTCAACAAGCTGTAGCCAGCGCCAGCGTCCGTTAGATCTTCTTGATCTTTCCCACCAGGGACAAATCAGGCACCCTGGCTCTGTCACCCAAGCAGAAAGTCATCTTCTCCCGCTGGGTCCGACCCGACGAGATCTGCACCAATCCCACCATGATTATGTCCGTGTCCAGCTTCAGCATCAAGCAGGTCTGCAACGAGGGCTCCCCCTTCTCTCGTTGGTCCTCACTCAACTTTTCTTAACACTTTGTGGCGCAGACGGTGGTGTCCGACTGCTCCTTCGTGGCCTCGCTCGCCATCAGCGCTGCTTACGAGAGACGCTACAACAAGAAGCTCATCACCAGGTAGGTTGAACGTTTCAAGATCCCATCAGTGCCATCCTGAAACATCACGTCGATATGTTCCAGCATCATCTATCCTCAGAACCGACGAGGAGAACCCGAGTACAACCCGTGTGGGAAGTACATGGTCAAGCTGCACATCAACGGCGTTCCCCGGAAGGTAATGACATCATCACGCAGGCAGAAGATGAAGGCAGAAACTCACGTCTCCTCACGCAGGTGATCATCGACGACTTCCTGCCGGTGGATCGCGGCGGCGAGCTGCTGTGCTCGTACTCCAGCAACAAGAACGAGCTGTGGGTGTCGCTCATCGAGAAGGCCTACATGAAGGTGATGGGAGGCTACGACTTCCCCGGATCCAACTCGGTAGGCGGCGTCACGTTTTCGACATCTCCGGTCTTCTTCTTTGTGTATTCATCACGTTCTCTGTCATCGCCACAGAATATCGATCTTCACGCGCTCACCGGCTGGATCCCTGAACGCATCGCCATGCACTCGGACAATCAGTCGTTCAGCAAGGATGACACTTTCCGCATGCTCTTCCAAAGGTGACTTGAAATCTTTATCGTTATCATCATACTGGAGAAAAAAAAACTAATACTAACTTTGACCAGCAGATAGCAGCATTGAGTCACTTTTGGATGAGATGACTCAAACTTTTTTGTCTTTGCAGATTCCACAGGGGCGACGTCCTCATCACCACGGCAACGGGAGTGATGACAGATGACGAAGGAGAGCAATGGGGCTTGGTGCCAACTCACGCCTATGCAGTCCTCGACATCAGGGAATACAAGGTCAGCCTCCGCTAAGCAGCACCGACCCCCCCGAGTCCTCCTCCTGACCCACCCGCTTCTTGTAGAACATGCGCTTCCTCCAGCTGAAGAACCCGTGGAGCCACTTGCGATGGAAGGGCCGCTACAGCGAACGCGACGATAAGAACTGGACTCCCGAGCTTCTCAAATACCTCAACTTTGACCCCAAGACGGCGCAGAAGTTTGATAATGGTACTGGAGATCACATTTTGCTCATGGACAGCATTGGATGTTTTGTTTTTTTTCTCTCAGGTGTGTTTTGGATCGCCTGGGAGGACTTGTGTCAGTACTATGATGTCATCTACCTGAGCTGGAATCCCGCCCTCTTCAAAGAATCCACCTGCATCCACAGGTTTGCGTTCAAACTCAAAAACTGCTGCAAGTTCCTCTCGGAGAAAATTAGCCTGAAGTGTGTTTTGTGCGTTTTGTGTGCCATGCAGCAGTTGGGATGGAAAGCAAGGCCCGGTCAAGGACGTCTACAGTTTAGCCAACAACCCACAGTACAAGCTGGAGGTGCAGAGTCCAGCAGGGGGCGCTGCTGTGTGGGTGCTGCTTTCCAGACACATCACTGACAAGGTTAGGACAAAGAAAGGACAAAAAAAAACCTTCTCAAACATGAGGA
Source organism: Syngnathus scovelli (assembly GCF_024217435.2). Classification (NCBI taxonomy): domain Eukaryota; kingdom Metazoa; phylum Chordata; class Actinopteri; order Syngnathiformes; family Syngnathidae; genus Syngnathus; species Syngnathus scovelli. The sequence continues at coordinate 1,650,072 of NC_090855.1, read as the reverse complement.
TCAGAATCATGCTTCATGTTTTTTTTTTTTTTTTATTGTGATACAGGAGGACTTTGCGCAGAACCGAGAGTTCATTACTCTTGTTGTTTACAAGACGGACGGCAAGAAGGTTTACTATCCAGGTCTGACATTTGCACCCTCTGGAAGTTCGGACAACCAAAATAAATAAACAGGCAAAATATGAGCACTATTGAACAAAACTGAAAAAAAAAAAAAACATCATGATGACATCATCTATAGGAACCGTGACCTGTCAAGGGTCAGTACTAACCAGCGATTGTTGTTTTGCAGCCGAGCCGCCTCCCTACATCGACGGAATTCGAATCAACAGCCCGCACTACCTGACTAAGATCCGACTGACCGGCGCCGGCTCGCACACCTTCACCTTGGTGGTGTCGCAGTACGAGAAGCAGAACACCATCAACTACACGCTCAGGGTAGGAGACAAAGACGGGTTGTCGCGACAAACAGACAACATCTAAATGTGTTTATTTTTTTGCATCGCTGTTTAGTTCAAGTTTAGACTCTTAAATCTTGCGTAGAGAAGTGGAGGGAATCACCGGAGAGATTCGCGTTTTAGCGTCGTTTTAGCATCGCCTTTGTTTATCTATTTCCTAGTAACAAAATCCACAAAGTAAGAGGCGTGAATTAGATTTAATCTTTCAAAGCAGATTTGAAAACACACAAATTCTCCTCATCCAATGATATTTGTTCTGCTCCAGAAGTTTTCTTTGCTCTTCTTGTTTTTGTGCTTGTATTCAAAAGTTTGCTTTGTGTGCCACATACATAACCAAGATAATTTTTATTTTTTATTTTTTATTTTCACAAACATGAATTAAGGCTGCCATAAAGTATTGTGATAATAGTGAGCAGAATGATCACTTTTATCATATTACAGAATTTTTTTTTTTTTTTATTACAGAATTTTTTTTAAAGCCATGGTCATTTTTTGTAAAAAAAGAAAAGATTCTAAATGCCATGAGCAGGAATCGATTCCACATAGATTACTTGAAAGCCAGACTATTTCTTTCGTTTTGCAAAAAGCGTACATGAAACGCAAACACATGTAAGCGACCAATTATGCTTTTTTTCACAGCTTATTATACTGCTGCGCTAATGGCACGTTTGTTACTGGACGACCAGGGATGGAGCTAGGGCGCTGCCACAAAGCGAGCGGCTTCCCCTGCCGAAGTGGAGCCCAGAGTGTAGGAAAGAAAATTTCCCCTACTTCGTTACCGTATAAGAAAAGAAAAAAAAAAAAAAAAGTCATAGTATAGACTCAACTGTGCAGTCAGCGAAGGGATGCTTTCATATGCTACGATGCTACGCTAGTTGCTAATTTGATATTCTAATTTCTTTTTTCTTTTGTTCTGTAGGTTTACTCTGGCTGCAAATTCAACTTCTCCAAGATCCTAAATCCCTTCACGCATACCAAACGGGTAGGCTAACGCAAACATGAACACAGCAAATATAATTCGGTGTGTGTTTTTGTAATTTTGCACACTTTGTTGTGTGGCTCAGATTAACGGCCAGTGGAAGGGCGCAAGTGCCGGCGGCTGCGGCAACTACAAGGACTCGTACAAGAACAATCCCGTCTACCAGCTGCAGCTGGATCGGGCCGGTCCGCTGCTCATAGAACTGCGAGGTTCCAGGTTAGTGTCTTTTTTTTTTCTCATAGCATTTCATAAATCAGCTTTACTAAGTCATTGACACGCTGGGTAAAGCACTTCTACTCCAGGCCTGTAGATGGCTCTCTTCACAATATTGCCACATATGAAAAGCTTTTTTTTTTTTTTTTTAACTACTCATTTGGTCACTTTTTTTTTTTTTTACTCATTTGGTCAGTTGTTGCTACCCTAAAAAAAAAAAAAAAACATTTAAACATGTTGACCCATTTTGATGTGGCTTTCGTGCATCCTGTGAACTCTACAGGAGCAAGTGCAAAAAGTTGCTGACTCATCTCAGCTTTTTTTCTTCTGGTTAAACACTCAACATCCAAATAATCCATCACATTTCTGTGTGTGCGTGTTCAATCCATTTCACACTGCCCTCATGCACATTTACATAAGCCATCTTGTGGCTTTGTTTTTGTTTTCTTTCCCGCACTGGCATTTTCTTCTGTCGCCAGCAGAAAATCTAAATGTGCTGCACACTCAATTTATGCTTCAGCAATAATGCCGACTCCCTGTCCCTAGTATTGATTTATTTATGATCTTGTTTGGTGAAATCATTTAAAGCTACCTAAAGCACAAAAAGTGTCAATAAACTTCCTGAAGCCGCTTTTCAAAATAATTGTTTACTGTTTATGCAAATGTGAAAAAAGTTAGTTGAGTTATTGCCACCAGTTCGAGTTAAGGGGGGGTTTGGTCGCAGGACAAAGAAAGAAAAATAACAGTACCAGTTTCCTACAGCCACCAGAGGGCGCTCTCGCTTGCTAAATTCACTTGTGCTCCTTCACTAGGTCATCTAAAATTGTCGTTTTCTTGGGTTTCAAGTAGCCAAAAGAGAGAAAGGATATTATATAGTTAAGGAGCTACATTAGAACAAATAATCAGAGACAAAAACAATCTTGCGTTGACCCAGTTACAATGAAATTTGCATGAATTTCAGGCCTCCAATCTTATCTGTTTTGAATATTTGACCAGTTTTTACTCACCTGATTTGAAATCGAGTAATTTGTCAGTTTGTTTTGTAGCTTTTACTGTATATAATATCAGGTGCTCATACATTTATTTGGCTTGACAGTAATAATGGCCCTCCGAAAGAAGCTATGGCTACAATGTGGCCCGCGAAAAAAATGAGTTTGAGACCCTTGGGATAAACAAATTACATAAATGCAGCAGACAACAAAAGAGGCATACAAATCAAGGCTGAACGTTTATCTGCCCGAGCGCAGACATCCTCTACTAATGCGATTCAAGTGGCCGAAGTGGATTGAAGTGCGATACGCGTTTGTCCGATTCGCTTATTCAACACACCGGGCCAAGCGGGAACAAAAGATGACAAAGTGATGTAACATCTCCGACTCAGGACATCGCGTGCGTCTTCACACATCTCCTCTGAAAATTGAAATCATTCCGATTGACATGTTTTGTAACGTGTGCTGACAGGCAATACAGCGTCGGCTTCGAGATGGTCACCGTGTCGACCACGAGCGATGCCAGCTCCACTTCCACCAACAAGAGGAGCAGCGGTGATTACAGGTCGGCCATTTTCAAAGTAGGCTTTGGAGCCAGGCTTCATGTTTTTTGTCTTCATCGTGTGTGTTGTCCCGGCAGATGCGGCTTCTGCTACATGGACTGCGAGCAGGTCCCGGCGGGCGTGTACAACGTGGTGCCCACCACCTTCCTGCCCAAACAGGAAGGGCCTTTTTTCTTGGACTTTGCCAGCACCGCCCCCCTCAAAGTGGCTCAGCTACAATGATTGAGCTTCTGTCCAAACCCGCCAATCACAAGTGGACTCACCATGCCAATGACTTTTTTTTTTTTCAAGACAAAATCCTCACATGTCTTGTAATATGGCTGTCTGCTATTATAATGCATTATGGAGACACATTAAATGGCCGTGTTCTATACCAACCTTTTTTTTCAGTGAACAAGTGTGAAGTGATTCGTTCTTTTTTCAGTTCATACGATTCAACCAGTAGGTGTCGGTAATGCGCATTGAAGCTGGTGCCACCTCGCCGTAAAATAAAACGAAGAAGAAAATGACGTCACTTCCCGTTCACGAACGAGTCGTGAATTGCGTTTCCTGGTGGACAACTGAATTGATCTGTGAGTGAATGAGTGAGTGAATGAATGAGTGAGTGAGTGATTTGCATTTACAGTTAATCGCGAGAACGGATCAGTGAGGGAACGACTACTGACTTTCCCGTTCGCGAACGAGTCAATGGGTCAACTGTCTTCCTTCCTTCCTTCCTTCCGGTGCATCAACGGTTCAGTCAGTGACCGTGTTGCGTCTCTCTCCTGGCGTGGATTATGTAAGCCAGAATGTCGATTTACGATTTACCAAGGAAAGAAAGAGCCACTCACTGAAACACTTAGTTCTTTTATGCTCGTTTTCTCCAAGCTAACGGCTAACTTTATTGCATGAACGGATGCGCCGTTATGCAACAACGGGAAGATTATGCTTCTCTTTGGCTAATCTTTATTTTATAACACTTATAGTAGTTTTTAAATAACGTGTATGCATATATACGCCTAAATATTACTATCCAATATATCTACTGCAATTTCACATTAGATTGCTGGTTTGAAATTTACTTATATTATTATTATTATTTTAATAAACATTAAAAACCTGTTAAAACTTGTCTGGTGTTTTATTCCTTGTTTTTATTTTTTTGGGCATGAAAACAAAACTGACATTTGGTTTACTGCTTTATATGACAATATGTATATGTGTTTTATGTTGTGTAAATGTGTTGGTGTCCCCCAAAATAAAGAGCAAGTCGTCAAATACACATTCTTGACATGTACACAAAATGCATAAAGTTATTAGGTACGCCTGAAAATGGTGTCCGTGTGACGTCATAGATCAACCAGCCAATCAGGAGGTGGGGGTCAGTTCAGACTTGGCCATGATTTTTTTTCCCTAATGAAATGGCCTGTTATTAGGTACACTTGAAAATGGCGGTGTACCTAATGGAGTGTCCGAGTGATGTCACAGATCAACCAGCCAATCAGAAAGTTACCCTCGTTAAGCGCAGGTGCGGGAAAACTTTTAGCCACTTTCACGTTCAAAAGGAGCTAAAAGTTTTCACGCACCTGCACTTAACGAGGGAATCACAGGGACACTCCATTAGGTACACCGCCATTTTCAAGTGTACCTAATAACAGGCCACTTTATTAGGGAAATATCTTGGTCAAAGGTCACAGGTGTCAAGCTCTAGTCCTCAGGGCCGCGTTCCAACATGTTTTCCAAGTGACCCTCGTTAAGCGCAGGTGCGGGAAAACTTTTAGCCACTTTCACGTTCAAAAGGAGCTAAAAGTTTTCACGCACCTGCACTTAACGAGGGAATCACAGGGACACTCCATTAGGTACACCGCCATTTTCAAGTGTACCTAATAACAGGCCACTTTATTAGGGAAATATCTTGGTCAAAGGTCACAGGTGTCAAGCTCTAGTCCTCAGGGCCGCGTTCCAACATGTTTTCCAAGTGACCCTCGTTAAGCGCAGGTGCGTGAAAACTTTTAGCCACTTTCACGTTCAAAAAGGGCTAAAAGTTTTCACGCACCTGCACTTAACGAGGGAATCACAGGGACACTCTATTAGGTACACCGCCATTTTCAAGTGTACCTAATAACAGGCCACTTTATTAGGGAAATATCTTGGTCAAAGGTCACAGGTGTCAAGCTCTAGTCCTCAGGGCCGCGTTCCAACATGTTTTCCAAGTGACCCTCGTTAAGCGCAGGTGCGTGAAAACTTTTAGCCACTTTCACGTTCAAAAAGGGCTAAAAGTTTTCACGCACCTGCACTTAACGAGGGAATCACAGGGACACTCTATTAGGTACACCGCCATTTTCAAGTGTACCTAATAACAGGCCACTTTATTAGGGAAATATCATGGTCAAAGGTCACAGGTCTGAAGCTCTAGTCCTTGGGCCGCGTTCCAACATGTTTTCCAAGTGACCCTCGTTAAGCGCAGGTGCGTGAAAACTTTTAGCCACTTTCACGTTCAAAAAGGGCTAAAAGTTTTCACGCACCTGCACTTAACGAGGGAATCACAGGGACACTCTATTAGGTACACCGCCATTTTCAAGTGTACCTAATAACAGGCCACTTTATTAGGGAAATATCTTGGTCAAAGGTCACAGGTGTCAAGCTCTAGTCCTCAGGGCCGCGTTCCAACATGTTTTCCAAGTGACCCTCGTTAAGCGCAGGTGCGTGAAAACTTTTAGCCACTTTCACGTTCAAAAAGAGCTAAAAGTTTTCACGCACCTGCACTTAACGAGGGAATCACAGGGACACTCCATTAGGTACACCGCCATTTTCAAGTGTACCTAATAACAGGCCACTTTATTAGGGAAATATCTTGGTCAAAGGTCACTGGCCATGATTTTTATGAATAAATTTGCTCAGTAAGAACTTGGTTCGATCCCAGGTGTGAGCATATAGCTAAACGTTTTTAGAATTGGAACCTCGCTTTGTATGTGTACGCATATGCAAACTGATGCAAGTTTTAATGTGTAAATACATAAGGTGGCAGAGTTAGGGTTTCATAGGGTGTCCAGCAATTAAGAACTTTTAGAACTCTCCAACAGAGCAACATTTTCTTTATTCAACATGTCCACACATGATATTTTCACAATGCTTGATGCCAGCTCCCATCTTCGTGGAATAAATCAACAAGAATGAAAAGATACTAAAATTTCTCTTTCAGAGTCACTCCAAATAAATGTTCCTGTGACGGTTCCTCACAGTCCTTTGACCACCACAGCCTTCTGGGAAAAGTTGTCCGCATTTTTGACGTCGCTGCGTTGCCGCCGCAGGTTGAGGAAACTGAAACGAGCCTCTAGGTTGAAGCTCCTCTTGGTGGCGGCTGTTACGCTACTGTTGTTGTTCTGGTTGTTGTTGTTCCTGTTGTTGATGATAGCCGGCCCGTTGTCCAACGTCACCTCGGCGCCTTCCGCACGCTCACCTGCGGTGCCGTAAAGTGTAGAAAATAAGGAGTCTGGACAAAAGGCATCTCAAAACTGGGTTCCTTCATCAATTGGCCACTCACCTCTCTCCAGGTCACACTCGGGCGACGACGCCCCACTGCACTCGCTGCGAGGGCCGAGCACGGGCGAGATGAGGCCAAAGTCCGACAGGGAGACGGAGCAGGGCAGCTCCAGGCTGCACGGCCTGGAGGGAGGCGAGAAGGACGAGGAGCAGGATGGAGTCGGTGACGGACAGGTGGAGGAAGAGGAGGCGCAGGAGGAAGAGGAGGTGGAGGAAGACGGCGACTGCAGCTCCTCGGGGTTGTCGGGCGAAGAACCCAGACTGCACGTGGAACGCGTCTCGGAGTGTTCCTCGGACGCCACGCTACCGCCGTTGCACGGCTCGTTGTCAAAACACACCGACATCACTGTGGATGGAAAGTAGTAAGAAAAATATATCATATTGGAAACTATACAGAAATTTCCATCTTCTTGATCTTACTGGAAATGCCATCAGAATCCGTTTTGACGCCGGACGACTGGTCTCCGTCGCCCTCTGCGCCGACACCGCATCCCCGCGGGCCTATGACGGAGCTGCGCCGCCGTTCGTGGATCTCTTCCGAGATGGCCTCCAGGTTACAGAGGGCTGTCTTGTATTCAGCTTTGGCGTGCGAGAGCTTGGCCTGACGCTCGTCCACCGTCTTCTTTAGGTTCTGCGTGGAGGCAAACAAAAAAAAAAAACAGCATGAACATCACATTCAGACGTTTGGTTTTGACTTCAACGAAGCTGAGCTTGTTACGCACCTCCAGCTGCAGGTAGAACTTGGCTTTCATCTCAAAGTAGGGCCTGTGGAAAAAGTGAAGATGTCAGATGGCTCTTTTTCCCAGCAGCACTTGAACGCAACAAGGTTTTCATCATTTCTCACTTTGACTTGTTGATGGTGCGTTTGAGTTTCTTCTCCAGCTGCTTCATGCGAGCGATGGCCGCCGCGTGCTTGGCCGCTGTCTCCTTGTGCGCCACCTCGCTTCGGATCTTCTCTTGCTCCGCCTCCAACACCTGTGAGAGCCAATCACGTCTCGTCAGCACATTTCGCCATCGAAAGTCAAGCGGTAGACGCTAAAGAAAAGCGAATGCTGACCCGCTCCGTGGCGTGGTTGAGCATCTCCTGCCAGGCCGAGTCAAAGTGGCGTCGGTCCTCCTCTTGGAGGCGCTGTTCGGCCAGCAAGATGGTTTCTTTGGCCGCGCGAAGGATCTCGGAGGCTCTCTGGAAGTCCTGCGTGGCCTTCTGGGCCTCCAGCTGGGACTAAAGGACACACGAGGGATATGTTATGTTAAAACAAAATTTTGATTTTAAAGTTGTGACGCTAATAACGCCGCCTTGTCGTTGTGGTCATGTGGTCGAGAAGATTCTTATTACTGGTTGATTCAGAATTTTATCTTGCAGTGAGAATCGAGGTCAAGCTCAAGTTCAATGTTATTCCTTTTCTGCAGACTTTGCTCTCAAAGTACTTTGCAAGGGCAGGCGGTGGTGGTGACAACCATAAAATGTCAGCAGAAAAGCAAAAAATACAAGTTTAATAGGACAGTTAAACAGATGATGTAATCTACCTAGCGTGCTTTGTTTCAATTTTGCAATGAACGTTAGCGTTAACTAAAAGACTTTAATCACTGACGTAGTTTGTGGTCAGTCAAACCGTAAACAAACCAGAGTTTTAATGTGGTGAGGCAAATGCGATGACAAAGGGGAAGTGACTACGGGGGACTTTCCAGTTAAAAGCAACTTCTGTATTTCACAGGAATTTCAGAAGAAGAAATAATAATAGTGACAATAACCAACCTGTCGGGTCAGACGCCGGGCCTCCCAGTACGGCTTGGATTCGTCAACCGTCTTTCCGATCTTGATGAGGAGCTCGTCCAACTTGACGGTGGCCTCCACTAGCATTGAGCGAAACTTCTGCCGGGCCTCCTGACAAAAAAATAATTTGGAATAAATGCGAGACCTTCAACTTGCTGACTTGGCCCAAGATGTCATAAAAGCCACGCGCAAGACTCATTTATGATGTCACTGACCTACAAGCATAAGAGGTGGCACAGATTGCTCACACCTTGAATGGAAATTCCATTCTTTGGATACATTATTGTGGAAAATAGATGAACTACTCCTTTACGAAGCATGTTGAGCATTTGATGTGCGTGCCACCACACTAACCTCCAGCGCCGTCTCGCATCGGTTGATGTCGTCCGACGACTGGTTGAGTCTCTCCAGCTCGCCCTGCAAAACATAAATAATAGTTTAATTGATCACTGTAATAGCTTTAGTGGTTTTGATATACTACAATATTTTGTCATTTAAATCAAATTGTGAATTCAATCACAATTTAAAGCATAAAAATCCTAATTGAATCTTGAAATGATAAATTCATGAGGTCAACTGTACAGTTCATTCTTTAACTTTACAAGTATTTTTTTTGTATAGTCAGAAGTATTTAACTCTAAAGGATCCTTGCATTTTATTCTGATTGTTTATAAACGTTTATTAAAGTATAATTATTATAATAAATTTGAACGGAATTACAGCTTAACACATCTCGTGCAATTACATATTTTACCAAATACTCGAGTATTTTAGTGACATGCAAACTGTCACATCTTAATTATTCGTGAACGACACAAAATGGATGACAACCATGCAAGAAAGCCGCTTTAAGTCGTCGTTAGTCACGACAATTGACAACATATTTGACATCTTAGGTTTCCAATAAAACGTAATAAGGATTGGAGCTTTGCTTTGTCTATACCTGGACGCGGGGGTCCACATCTTCATCTTCGTAGTCCGCCTCGTCTTCACAGCGATGAGGGTCCATTGTTCGAAACCTGACCAAGAACCAGCGAGATGTTCAACAACAACACATCCCTCTTGGCTTCCTTGTTTTTCTCCGAACACGATGTAAAGCGAACAGAACCGAAGCAGGCCTGGATTGCGTCCTCCTCTTCCTCCGTACTACTTTCCTTTTGTCACCCGGGGCTCGTGAATGTTGAAGAAGATGGAAAGCGAGTGGTTTTGTGAGCTGCTTGACCCGCCTTTTCCGCTCTTCGCTCTTCTTTGACAGCTCATTTGTGCCGTCGAGCGAAAGACTACTTCCGGTAACGCCCCCTTATTTGCATAGAGTCGAGCTACTATGTTGATTGGCTTCTTAAAGCCACGTGACGTTACACAATTGATCCTGAACACAAGTTTTCTGACATAATCATGTCACTTTTTGGCGAGTTTTGGGGGGCGACCCAACCAATGAATGCTCTTGAGGTCCCTGTAAATATTATTTTTTAATTTATTTTTCTGCTGCATGGAATATTTATTTTTTTTAGTAATTTTCCATTTTTTTTCCAAGATTTTTTGAATCTTTATTTTTTTGGTGGGAGGAATATTACCCCATTTTTCTAAAAATGTCTTTATTCTCTGTGTTCTTGCATCTGTAATGAAATCACTTGCTCACAAACACACAAAGGGACAGTGACCTCCTATCAGGAGCACAATGTGACGACTGTTACTGTTCTTTGGACTTGGGGTGTGTCATCTCTGAAAAGCCAACCACCCACACTACACATTTTATATTACTGTATACATGGTTGTTCTTAGAAATGCAAACAGATGACGCTTTGTCATGGCACAGCTGCCCTTTGGAGAACATCTCATCCGATTAGTGGAACACAGGCATTTGCATCATTTCCATATCGGCCATCATTGAAGAACTTGACCTAATTGTCTGGCTGACGGACTAAGATGCTTTGATGTCCACAAATTGCTGAAATTAAATCATGTGTTAAAAATGCTACTTGAAAAACACATTTGGTCTTCTAGTGCACTCTGGGGTTGAAAAATGTTACAGGACACTTGTAAAGAGGCCAAGTCAGATATGTCTAAAAATACATGCGACATTGTGACCCTTTTACACGGTGTAAGAAAAGAAAAAAGCATACCAAGTGCGTTTACGGAGACAATAATGCTTGCTTATGACTGACACAAAGTTATTTTCTGAACAATATGGTCATTGTCAAAAAACAACCTTCCAAAAAAAAATATATGTTGACATAGGCAGCAAAAAAATTCACCTGTTTATTTCCACCTCAAGCGGCAGCCATTTTGTTTTGACTTGATTTTCTGATATTTCCAAGTGACCCAAAATTGTAGCATGCAAAAGAAAGTCAAGATGTGATATTTTGCTAGACAGTGGCACAACATTTAACAAAGTTCATTATTGTGCTTGGAGTTACATTGCTCTAATAAATCATTTTATCTGCAATTGCCAACAATCGGCCGCTTTGTGACCCTTTTGGCTTCTGAATTTGTTTTCAATTGGTCGACTGAGTGACGCTCAGCCGCTATCCCCGATATTGAATTATCCGTGACTTGGTTATGTTGTTTTGCCTTCTTTTAGTCTCTGAAAGCCAAAATGTTATAAAATTTAAAGTTTGTTGTGTTTTAAGAAAACATTTTCATTACAGTATCACAAGAATCAGGCGGCGGCAACTGCCACTATATAACTTTAGAAAAGTATTTTACTTTTATTACTGTCCACTAATGAAGATCAATATTGAGTTATTTAAAAATTTTCGAGGCCAGACACTAATCATAGCATTAAATCCGCTTTTATTTCTGCATATCTATGCTAATCGATCCGATTGGGAACAAATGGTTCAGATCCTTCACGCTCCATTGACCCCAAGAACGATTTCTCCGTTTCTTCTCGGGGCACTTGCATGACAAGCTGCTACTTAAGCGAAACCGCTTTGACACCTTCCCTCACGTTGGGGGAATAACAGGATGAGCGCTCGCGTGACTGCTGCAAACCGTGAGGAAAGAGAGAGGAAGTGTCTCCACCTTGTTTGACTCCGAGGTTGCTTAAGGGTGAAGGTAACCTGAGGCAAAATGAAAATGCGTTGGAAAAAACTTGATAGCATCACGCTTGTTGAGCAGCCGAGTATGTTTGCTTGCTGGTCAGATTCTACTCAGGAGAGTTTTTGTGCCGTCTCAATATTGGTTATTGACAAGTTGAAGGTTATGGGACAACTAATTTGGTAACTACGTTCACGCGATGCTATGTTAGCTAACCTGCACTTCCTGCTTTTTCACATGTTTTAGGGAAGTTATATAACCACAAAGTAAAAGCTTCAGCAAGGACCTGACCACATGACCTTTTACTGTTGTGCGCTTCCTGTCAGCTTCACCGGACTGACCCACAGGAACCGGTGACTCCACTAAAACAGAACCATTTCGTTCTTCACTTTTAGACTTATTTCAAGTGAATATTTAAAGTCATTGTTTCTATATGACCTCGTAGCCCAAAATAAAGAAATATTTTGAGATTTGACAATAAATTTTAAGTGATTAAAATTATTTTTAAAATTCCACTTAATTTAAACAATGGATGCATACATTTCAAAGTGAATGAGAAATTTTCCAGTAAACAAATAACTAAAATATAAACAAATGTGACTTAAAAAGTCAAAAGTCCTTTTTAACAATCACCTCTAGAACTTTACGACCACTCAGGTCTTTCTCCGCATGCGTGCGTGCGTGTTGTCATGATTGTATTTTGATGAATTTGCCCTGCAAGAAAACTCTGGGAACACAAAGTCCTTCTTTCTTGTTGACCGTTTCCCTCTGGACGTACTCGTTGGCCACGCAACGGAAGCCAGCCTCCAAGAAAAGCGCCGCCAAAAAGTCTGGAAATGCACGGATGCCAGGCATGTTAGGATGAGGCATTTGGGAATGAATGGAAATTTGAGATGCCAACAAAGATGACTATGTCGTGCGTGTTAAATGGGAAAAAAAAAAAAAAAGCAAAAGCAGTCCAGGTGACTTGCTTTTTTTTTTTTTTTAAATAATAATTTGATATTTAAGATTACTTTATTTATTTATTACTTTATGTATTTTAATTTTTTTTTTTTTAGATTTTTTTTAATCTATTATCCCCCCCAATGTTTTTTTATTAATATGTATTACATGATTTTTCAGTATGAAAATATCTCATTTTGGTATTGATTTATAGTAATCGATTTTGAAATTAACCCTTTCAAAAAAAAATGTGTAGCTTTTTTTGGGATGATTATCGGCACACCTTTGGAGAAGAAGTAGGATCTGGTTCCATCCTGTCGCACGTAGAAGTTGTCTGCCAGCTTGCTGCTGGCTTTGAACCGCTGCATGGCGTGATCATGCACGCCGTAATCTCTGAAGAGAACGACGCCTCCGGCTTTTAGCACCTTCAAGGAGAACACAAAAGTACTTACATTCTCTACGGTATATTGCAGAGTGGGGTCATAAACGGGGGTTCACTGTATCCAAAATGGCAGCAGCCATAATGCACTCGTACCCTGTGGATGTTGCCAACGGCCAGCGCCATCTTGTCAGGATGGATGGCAGAAAGCACAAAGATGAGCGTGGCAGCGTCAACGCTCGCCTCGGGAATGCTGTCTCGCAGGTCATCACAAGTGAGGTCGCACTGGAACACGGCGCAGCGAGCAGGATTGCACAGAGGATTCTTCTGTTGACAAAAACAAGGGTGTGTACACTTTTGACAATGTAAAATCAAGTAAGGGGTATTGGGCTCACTTTGACAAAATCAACCGCTCTGGGCGAGAAGTCGCAGGCGTAGACGAAGATGTTGCACTCTTCCTCCAGCAGAGGGAAGATGCAGTTGCCCACGCCGCATCCCGCCTCCAGCAGGACTAACCTCTGTGATTCAGACTGCAATTGATGGAAAAAAAACAAAACATTTACACATTGGGTAATGTCACTCATATTGTTTCAGAAGTTGCTGGACTTTATAGTGCAGCCAAACTGCATAACTCTCACTTGTCTGCACGTCTTGAGCTCCTCGAACTCTCTGCTGGTCCAGTGTCTGTCCTTGAAGAAATTAGTTGTGTTCCTTTTGTAGAACAAGTCCCAGTTCTTCTGTGCTTCTCGCTCCAGTTTCATCTGCTTGAAGGCGGACACCAGACTCTGATCTCCTCCAGTCTTTAAGACTACTTGTTGGCTGGCCTCATGTTTCACTCCGCCGCTGTTGTTTTGATCACAATGAGTGACGCTATCACCAAGGGGCAAACTTTCATTCTCCGGCGCGGCCATGCTGCATGATTAAAAGCTTCCTGCAAACATTTTCTTGTACATTTCTACACGTAGTTATAAGCGTCGCAAGGACTCAAGTCAACAAACAAAAACAACGTGTCTTCTCGGCAGCCGGTTCCATGTTGTCCATCAGTGAACATGATCCGTGTAGAAACTTCCTCTGCAAGTGACGAATACATAAATACATCCACCCATTCTTAATACGTACTGCTTATTCTCAAAACGAGGCCACAAAATGTTTTTTTTTACACAAAAAGTCATTTTAAAATGATAGGTATGTTGTTTCACAAACATTTACGGGAGCTTGCATTGACTAGGGTGTATTGTTATGAATCCTACCAACAGTGTCCGTAAAGAAACAACATCGTACGTTAATAGTTCCGACAGTCAAAGAAGTCCTTACGTATAAAAAATACATAGAAAACTAAAGAACATATAACACATCATATAGGCTTATAAAACGTGCATATTGATTGCTAAGTTTGATCTGAAACGTCGACGCGCACTAAACGACTGCTTTCTTTTATTTATTTGAATGGGGACGATGAAAACGTGCAGGTTGTCATGGTCCGAGTGGAGGCGTCTGACGGTGACGTCACATCACACGTCTAAACACGTTGTCAAGTTGAAAAAAAAACAAAAGCAAAAAAAACCTAACAATCTTGTTTTGTCTTTTTACAAATGCACAATTGCATCCACTAGCAGCTGTTTTGTATGTAAAGATCGACAATAAGTTGTGAATAAAAAAATACACTTGGCGATCGGTCGGATAACGTGAGTATGAAGGATTTGATCAATTTTAAAAATACAACATTAGAGGTCTAAAGACATTGTGAGGTGTAATTCGGGAACTCCAAATGGCCTGCACAGTGAGGAAAACAGCAAAAATATCCATCAGGAGACCTGTCAAAAAATTGAGATATTCCGTATATTTTATCTGAAAATTGATGGTTTGTGCGACTTGCTCCTGTCAGAAATTGTACATGGCTGCCCTCTAGCGGACAAAAGTTAGAAACATTACAAAAACAATAAATACATCACATTGTATTTCGGTTGGCTATGCATATAAAATACTTATAGGCATGGATGCATAAAAAAGTACAATAAAAAATCAAATCAATCCAAAAGAAATTACGTCAAATGTTTTTTGACAGCTTGGACTAAATGCGGAAATGTCGTATTAGTGACGTATAGGATGTTTTGCTAATAGTTAGCTTCGTTGCTAACCTTGTCGCAGCTGATTAAATGTTAAACATTTTACGAGCTTTTGTTCGTTTTTGTGCGCGAAATTTGTGATGGACATTTGAACGTTCGTCTCCCGTGACAACCAGAAAGACAGAAGATGAACGGCAGTACGAACCCGTTGCTGGACAAAGAGGAGCATGTTTTGAAGCTTGGGGAAAGCTTCGAGAAAAGGCCCAAGTCCTCCTTTCACACAATCAGATGTGAGTCAACTGCCAACATAAAAATCACCTTTTATATGCAGATTTCAACACATCCATTAAGATGACAACATAATCATCTGTAGTGACTAAAAACAGTGGTACAGCTGTTATTGTGAAAGAACTGCATCATATTTTTTTTGTTATATAGCCATATCCTTATTTTTATACTGCAGAGAAAACACTAAATATTAATGGTAAAATACACAATATTTAAAAAAAGGTAGAAAAATACAAGACCAAAAATACAAAAAGATAAAAGAAAAAATAGAAAATGGAAATAATATATACTCAAAGTACTAAAAGTATCAAACAACATTACAAAAATGATTTAAAAAAAGACAAATTACAATGGTCTTAAATTACTTGAAAACAAATGATATAAATACACAATTAGACAAATTACAAAGCACAGAATAACTATAAAATCTGATTAAATACAAAATATGTGAAATGACTTTTGCCTGAACAGATGATTTCAAACCCGCGTCCATCGACACCAGCTGCGAAGGAGAGCTGCATGTGGGCAAAGGAGACGAAGTCACCATCACGCTGCCTCACATTCCGGTACAACTTCTCACACTTGCTTTCTTTGCATTAGCTACAAAAGTGTGGTAAGAGTTTTGTTGTTGTTGTTGTTGGCAGGGCTCCACGCCGCCCATGACGGTGTTTAAAGGCAACAAGCGGCAGTATCAGAAGGACTGCGTGCTCATCATCAATCACGACACGGGCGGCTTTGTCCTGGAGAAACTCAGCAGCAGCATCCAGGTCAAGAAAACCAGGTGAATTCAATGTATTAAACCTAACATGCCACAAGAGGGCGCTAAAAGATTGTTGATTTGGGAGATTTTTCCAAAATAATGACAGATAAGTCCATCATGGATGCGAGCTAACATCTGTGGCTTGTTTGCTCAGGGCTGAAGGCAGCAGCAAGATCCAAGCTCGCATCGAGCAGCAGGCGGTGAGGACAAACCAAGCGGGACCTCAGTTCCGGGCCCCCACGAAGCCGGGCGTCACCGCCAAGACGTCGCCATCGCCCTCCAAGGACGACCCTTCCCCTGAGCCGCAGCTGGACGACATCAAAAGAGGTGAGGCGGCCACGCCAGATCACAGGATTTGAAAAATAGTCACGAGTCCATTGTGATGAAAAGAACCAAGTCATATTTTTTTTTGTCTTTCCTGCAGAGCTGCGAGCCGAAGTGGACGTGATCGAACAGATGAGCAGCAGCGGCAGCAGCTCGTCCGGCTCGCCCAACGCCTCGCCCAGCGCGGGCGACAGCAGCGATGGCGGAGGAGGTGGCGCTTGTGATGCCAACCGCCCGCCGGGCCCAGTCTCGTCTTCGCCACCAGGCCGCCACGCCCTCGCCAACGGGGGCGGCGAGCGGCAGCCTCCCGCCAACCATCAGCTCATCAACACACTCAGTGAGTACCAAGTGTCCAATGAACAAAGCAACCTTGTGACCTTTTGCTGTAAAGATGTCCCTCAATATTTTTTTTCTTTTTCTGCCTCATGACGATGACAACAGGAAGTGATCTTCAGCTCAGCGAGTCTGGCAGTGACAGCGACGACGACTAAACCAGCCGGACGGACGCCTCTCCTGTTTTTTTTTTGTTTTTTTTTGGGTCAGGTCAGAGTATTTTTTCAGATGATGCCACATATTTAATTTTGTACAAGAGAGAAACTTTATAGATGGAAGATTCTATTTAGAAGCGGGTTTTATTTTCAATACATTTTTTTTTTTAGCAACATCTCTAGTTTTAGGCTTTTAATTTAAAACGTTTTGGAAAGGGAATTTGTTAATTTTTGTTTAGTGACACTTTATAGTCCAGTTAAAAAAAAAGAAGACTTTATTAAAGTCGACCTTTTAGTCAAGGAATGTTAAAAAACATTCAGTAATTTGAAGCATAAAATTTTAAAATGAGTCAGTGAAAAAAAATAGTATGGTTATTTGTAAATGTGCTAGAAAATTGAAAAGATATTGAAGATTTTTACCTCAGACAACTGCAAAAAGGTTATGCGGATAAAAAAAACAACAACATCTCTTTTCTTTATCGGTGCTCCTCTTACCATTTGCTTGTTTGTTCTTGACTTCTCACGCTAAAGTATTTTTGCAATTTGTATTTCAGTGGTCATTTTGTACAAAATGGCCGCTGAGAGAATCCGAGACATTTTGGCACTGCACTTGTTTTTGTTGTACTAATGAGTTTGTTGGAATAAAATAGGTGTAAAGAATTTTTGCTGCTGGTTCAAGTTGTGTGTACTAGTACTTTAAGATAAATTATTACTAATTTGCACAAATGCCATATACACAAATAGAGATGTAGAAAAAGTTTGACTTACTTTTGGATGACTTCATTTTCTTCCCACGGGTTCACATAACATCGGTCGTGTGTGTTCGTCAATCAAATGACAGATTAATGATTTTTCTTCAAATAACTGCTGTCATAAATCAAATGAACCACCAAATACGCGCTTGAGAAAACTTTTCCGTCCAAAACTTTCCTCTGAGCGCACCTTTTCCAATCAACTGAGCAGAACGTGTATTGACCAATCCGCTGTCAGCAAAAGATCACGTGACCAAACCCGGAAGACAGTTAACAGGTTGATGTAATTGTATGAAGAAAAACTTGTCTAAAATAAAAAAACAAAATAAATGTCTTCATGGTTTGTGTCTTTGGAGAAAAATTAAATACATCTGTATCCATTTATTTATACAAATACAATCGTTATAGTCACAAGCCTAAACTGGTTATCTTTGGTAGCTCTGTAGCGACATCTTGTGGCTATTAATGAGCATTTATTCGACTTCCTGTTCGTGATTTGAATGATGGAGGAAAGACAGTGGGCCAGCGTGAAATTGGATAAAAGATTATATTGTGGCTCTTAAATAATGAGGAAAAGGTGTTTTTTTTTCATGAACATTTTCCACAAAGACGCTACAGTACTTTTCAACAACACCACACAAGTCACATTTGGGCACACAAAAGTACACACACCACATAAACATAAATAGCTTTTTCTTTGTTTTGTCCCTTTACAGCGAACCCCGAATGCACACACCTACACAGTTTCCTTTTTGGTAAAACATACAGTACAAAAAATAATTACCATGACATCAGGCCTTGCACGATTTTACTACACTTAATTTTCATGATTCATTTTTTGTGGATGTGGAACGTATCCCTTGCAATCAACTGGGGGTTCACTGTAAACCATTTCTTAGCTGCACCCTCCTAGCTTGTGCTACCACCTTTGCTATATAAATTAACAGTATCAACACAATTGTAGAAAAGGTTGTAATAAATCTATTTCGCTTCCAGTACAAAAGCTCCTCGTCCACTTCGGAGACTATCAGCACGACTCGGAGAGTCCAAAAGTTCCGTGAGGTTCCGAGACGAGGTCATCCTCCCGCAAAATTCCTCTCCTGAGTGTTTTGTTCAAAAGGGATTCCTTGGACCCTGAGTACCTTTGCCGCATCTCAAGTCCGAGATGCTTTTTTTTTGTGGGGGACGTGGGGTCACCGTCCGGGGCAGGCGAGCGGTCTGATGCAGCGTCCCTGGAAAAGCACCAAGTTGGCAGGACAGTGGCAACCAGCCACGCACGGCTTGTGGCACGGCCCGATCTCGTTCCAGTTGTCGCAGGTTTTGGTGCAGCCCGGCCCGCACGTGTCGTAAACGGCGCCGTGCTTGCATTGCGTGGCTGACACAAAAAAAAAAACTTGTGTTAAAAACAATAAGTGTCGTGGCGTGGCATCAGTTGACTCACCCATGCAGGAGGCGTCCGGCCTCCAGAGGACGGGGACGCCTTCTCGCTCGCAGGCTCGGCTGTAGGCGATGAACGACTCGCAGTAGCAGTTCTTGTGCATCGGACACTCGCACATGTCCGTCACACACGACCTACAAAGGTAAAAGACGGTTTATATCCATCCCCCAAAAATCTGTGGGAAACAATTTCGATTTTATTTGCGTCGTCACCTGTAGAAGGCAGCAAAGTCGACCACGCGGTGACACTTCTGGAACTCCCACGACTTGATCTTCTGGCACTCGCGGTGGGCGCGGAATTTGACCTTGACGCTGCCGGGACAGAGGAAGGAGGTGGGGCGACGATGCGTCGGCTGGGCACACAGCTCGTTGCCGTCCGGCGCGCGCCACGACTCGGCGAACTCGTCCACGTCGAACTTAAAGTGGCCGTCGCCGCCCATGGTGTCGTCGCGTTTGTGGCCGTTGTAGTTGCCGCACAGGCCGCAGAGGCGCCCCCGCAGGTGGGGGGCGGCCACCACCTCCACGAAGCTGTCGCCGTCCCAGGTGATCTCCAGACCTGCCGACAAGGAAGAACATTCATATTTTAATGTGCTTCAAAGAGATAGAAACATTGAAAAGTCGTGGTCCTTCAAGTGACCTGCGATGGTGGTGAGCTTGAGGAGGTAGCCGTCCAGGTCGATGTGCACGCCGGGCCCGTGGTAGGGCAGCGCGATACGGGTGCCGTTCCTGCGCACGGTCAGGTGCTGGTGGAGGCCCAGCACCAGGCCTCCCAGGCGCACCTCCACCGACTGAGTCCAGGAGAAGGAGCGGGTGCGCCGAGCGTCGTTCTTCACCAACACCTGCGAGGAGGACACGAGCCAGAGCCTTTTGAATTTATCCCCATACAAATTGTAAACGCAATATTATTTTTGTCCACTTGGAGTCGCCATTCTCACATTCAACTGAAATAAATGTGCCTGTTGACCTTGACCTCAAGGATCAAAGTCGTACCAAAAAGCTGGAGTCGCCGCCGTTGCTGCCAGCAGCACCGCCGCAGTCCCTGGTCAAGACGTACTGACACGTTCCCTGGAAGTTAAAAGTTCTCCCGTCGAAGGTGTTGTAGTGCGGGTCGCCAAACACGGTGCACACGCCGGGCTCTGCCGTGACACACACAAAAGGCCGTTGAGAAGAAGGAGACGCACGGCAGGAGCAAACGAAACGGGGGAAGTAAACTTACTCACTTTCAGTGCAGACTGGACAGCAGCCCGTCCGGTTCAGAATCTTGTTCTGGAGGGCGGAGTGACACAAATTTAGCAAAGCGGATGAACGAATGGGATGGAGGATAGCATGAAAGAACCAACAGGTGAGCTGGATGCCGATTGGCCGCGGTGACGTGTCACTCACCGAAGGGCAGCTGGTGATTGGCACGCACTGTTTGGGCCGGCACTCCACGCTGCCTTTCACGCAGGCGCACAGCGTGCAGTTCACCGACGACCACATGTCTCCTTCCTGCGGATGGACGAGCGCAACACAGATCAGCTCCATCCATCATCCCTCCATTCGTCCATTTCATCATCTCACCCTGTAGATCTTGTTGCGTACTCGGCAGTACTTGACGTCGTCCACCTTCACGTAAGACAAGCAGTTGTCGCAGCAGCTGTCGCCGTGACAACTGCCCGGACGCGAGCAACGCCTCCGGCACACCACGGTGGAGTCCTGAACGGACGACAAGATCAGAAGGTTCAGGTGACGTGGTTCAAAACAAAATTGGCAGCCTCTTTGAACTTCACCTTGCAGGTGCACGTGGTGCAGTTGTCGTGCGCAAAAGACGTGGCGTTCTCAAAGACCTCGCTGTGGAACAGACAACTCCCCTGAGACAAATCAAACACCTTCCGCTGACCTGCCGCAGCGAGACCACCATCGTTAGAAGGTGACACACACACACACACACACTCCCCAAGAATGTTTGTCTGTTATTTACCAAGACATTTGGGACAGCATTGGCCCGGAGGGGTGTGGCTGAGGTGGGCGGGGCAAGAAAGCACAGGACACGCCTCCTTCACGCAGAGAGTGCGCGCTCCCTGCAATTACGACACGTTCGATCAAACCGCATGATCGAGACTGAGAATTGAATATAAGTAGTGCTTTGGCGCCATCTGATGCATACTCACCGTGCATGTGCACTTGATGCAAGGTTTGCCTTCTGGACTGAACTCCTCCTTCTCTTTGTAGAGACGGCCCTCGAAGATGCAACCTGACAAAAGTTGAAAGTTCATTTCCTTTCGTTGGCGGGCTTGGACTCGACTGGAAGTTCAACTCACCGGGGCAGGTGGGGCAGCACTTTTTGGGATGGATCTTGGGATTCTTACAGTGGACTACACACCGCACCTCGGCTTCCGTGATGACGCCCTCCTATCACAACCAGGATGTAAAAATGTGATGTCAAAATATTTCTTATTATTTTATATCTTTTATATATGAATTTGATATATATTATTGCCAGACCTGACAGCGCCGAGTCACGCAGGGCTTGACGCCGCTGGTCCAGGAAACTGAGCTGTTGTAAGATCGTCCATCCAACATGCAACCTGAGAAGACAACCGTGTGTTTAGATTTCAAATATCGATGACAGGATGTCAGGAACGATGCACAAAATTGACGTCGAGGATATGGAAGCTGCAGACGCATTTCATTTTTTTTTAATTTAATAAATACTGCTTTCATGTCATTTGCAGCCATCACATTTAAAATTTGTGTATATTGTAAACACACTGGAATTAAACCTAAAATTTAAAAATAAAAATCCTCACAAAAAAAGTATAAATGGAAGGATTAGGTGGTTCCAAAGAGTAATAAACTTGGCTTGTCCACTCAGCAATAAATTCCCAGCCTATTCATTTCACGCCGCTTACAGTAAATGGACCGCAATCGATGCTGCGTCTGCAATGAAAGCTGATCACGAGAATTGATCTACTTTCCTGGGTCTGAAAAGCAAACCAAATACCAAAAAAACAAAAAAGATCTCCAGTCAGCGCCGAGGGGGATCATCGCGTGCCGTTTGAAAGCCGAGCCTCCCCGAGAGCCTCGAATCAGCTTCATACACTCAATACTCGCTAATATGACAGACATGTGACCACTTCCTGCCCGCAGCCATTTTTTTTTTTTTTTTTTACAATTCCAGAGGATTATTTCCGAATCAAGTGAAATCACAGCACAGATGAGATGAATTTTGGCTGAAGATGTGAAGTTAAAAAAATACCAAAGGACATGTAAATCAACCAAAAAAGTTATTTTCTTAATCGGTGGATTAATTGATTATCAGAATTTTATTGGAACCTGCATTGGCCTAAAGAAATCCAGATCAATCGGGCCCTAGTTTTAATTGTCACAAGTGATAATAATACAAAAATGGAGCATATATAACTTTGTTTCAAATATGAAAAAAAAAAAAAACTTTTTAAAATTCTTACCTTTACACCTCTCGCAGCACGCGCCGCTTTGTTTGACCACCAGGGCGCAATCTTCGGACACTGGCGGACATTTCTCCTGCTTGCAGTCGGCCTTGCCCTCCTGCCAACCGCAGATGAAAAAAAAAAAGAAAAGATTGGTCAGTCTGCTGTTTTGTTCTTTGGTCAAAACATCATTTTAAGGTTAAACTGAGATGACACATCAGACGACATTAGGATTATTATTATTATTATCATTATTATTATTGGTTGTGGTGAGGTCATCACAATGAATCATTAACATCCGCACTCACATCATTTTCCAAAACTTAGACGGAATTATTTATGTGATTCCCAGAGGAAGGAAGAGCACCACATTTGAAAACAATTTGGAAAATAATAACACGACTCAACCCGTCTGATGGTCAGTACAAGCAAGCGTACAAATTTACAAATAACTTTAATTGTAATGCAGCCTGGTAGTAAACAATGTTCATGGATGGTCTAATGCCAAACAAGTAGGAAGCTTCTTTCCGTTTGGCCCAAAACGCCACATGAGCTCACTTTGTGGTCGCCCGTCGCGGTTCAAACTCTGCGGCCGAGACTGATGGTGGATTTCAATTTACAACCACGTATTGTTTTGATTGACTTTTATTTGGAAATAATTTGCAAATCACCATCTCCAAATATTCATAATATCCAAATTCTCAATATGATTAATCAATCTCCAAAATGGTTGTCAAATAATTTGATAATGGATTAGTTGTCAATAAATCAATTAATTATTGCTCCTCTACTTCTATGTGAAAAAAAATGTGTCCAAGCTTGAGCAAGGTCACGTCCTTGTCTCGCTCCCGTCTTCTGTTAGCACAAAGTGGTATTAGTCCAGATGACCTCATGCACCCCCTCAACCCCCCCCACCCCCGTCAACACTCCATGGGGTCCCTTGTCTACAGGTCAAAGGTGGTGACGGGTCATAACGCCTTCTAAACACTTGACATACCGCGGCACCAAGGCTGCTCTCCTGGATGGCTGTCTGCCGCCGACCTCCCCCAAGGCCCCATCCACCCACCCACCCCCACATACATACACACTTGGACTACATTGAATTACAAACAGGAAGACATAAAAGTCAAGCCTCTGTAAATGTCACCGAGCAACGTTAGATGTAATAAGATTACATCTCAAACCACCAATCAAATTACAGACAAGTCACATGTCATTGTTCTATTTGAAGCCCACAAAGCGTAAATGTTAATTGTTTTACAGGATATTCAATCTTAGACGTCTGCGGCAAT
Organism: Syngnathus scovelli; assembly: GCF_024217435.2. Classification (NCBI taxonomy): domain Eukaryota; kingdom Metazoa; phylum Chordata; class Actinopteri; order Syngnathiformes; family Syngnathidae; genus Syngnathus; species Syngnathus scovelli. The sequence goes on along the minus strand of NC_090855.1, from coordinate 1,626,377 downwards.
AGTTAAGCGGTGCCATTTACAATTGCAATTGACAAACAGCAGGATGTTAGATTAGATTTACGCTTCTATTCATCCCTCCTTTGGTTTTGTTTGTACTATGTTGCTTGTACGACATTAATCAGTGTCAAAGCGTGACTTTGTTGTTGGTACAATTTAATTCCTCCTGGGGATGCATAAAATACAGTATTTAGGTCAAGTGTTGCCTTAAGGGACAGTCAGAAAGCCAAGTTTTTCCCATACGACAACTAAATTTCGACTGAAAACGACTAAATTGCTGTTTATTAAACCCCGTTCAGGACACATATAAAAAAAATGAAAATCATTTTCATAACGGTTCAGTGCAATAAAATTCAAATTTACCACAAATACAAACATTGGACTGTTACTAGCAGGCATATAATTATGCGCCACCGTGTGTTTCTTGTCCCTCAAAGGCCACCATACAAAGGTACCAAAGAGGTTAGCAAATTAACTAGCGAGCCAGCTAGCCTGCTAAGCGCACAAATTGAATGACAAATAACAGTGTTGTGCATTTTTACAAGTCTAAATCACACCATACATCACCACTAACTTGACATAAAATTACCTGTTGAACTTGACCCAAAAGAGCTGTGTAAGCGATAATGAGCGACTTTATTGCCGCGGAGGGGCGGTGGACTGTTTGCTATGTGACGTCATACGCCAACAGGTGCCGCGATGCATGCTGGGAATGGTAGTATCAGCGAAAACGAAACAAAAATTACTGATATTATTATTAACAGTATTAGATTATTATTATTATTATTATTAAGTTAACTACAGTTTTTTTATTTTAGCTTTTTGACATTTCCAACTTAACGTCAATCATATGGATTAGTTTTGCTTTTCTACCTCTAGGGGGAGACAATGGCAAAATTTTCTCCCCATCATTTATTTTTTTAAATCCCCTTCTTCCCTCTTTTCCATCACTTTCTCCCCCTCCCCTTCACCTCCAATCTCCCAATCTACTGCTGCCTGTGAACTTTCACCTCCTAAACAAACAGGTCGGGACCCCCCTTAGCAGTGAAAGAGCCACAGTAGCTTCAGGGAAAGGAATTCCCCAAACAGACTTATTTTTTACTTACTTCCGCCGAATCGCCCCTTCCTGTCCAAATGTGTGTGTGAAATAGAAATAACATTAACTGACCATAATTTATAGGACAAATATGCGCCTCTCTGGCGTCTATCGTTTAGGCGTTTAGTGCTGGAACCCATTTCAATGATTTCTTATTGAGAAAAAAAAATGCATTAAAAGTACTTAAGAAGAATTCTCAAAATTGCCAACATGAAGATTTTCCCCCCTCACTTTTAAGCAAGTAAATTTAATATTGGGAATTAAATATTTTTACAACTGTGTGACAGTTAAAAACTTTTGCCTATACAGTAAAAATCCCTGAGATGAAAATGAAGCAATTAAATTCCAACTGGGGGGGGGGGAATTTAAAATAGCAAACGGTGTACCCCCCGAAATAATTCCCATAACTCCCTTTGGAAAAGCACTTGACCGTGACCAAGATGTAGAGTGAGACGGACATACAGACGACTCGATGAAGAGGGGCAGCAGATAACGGATCGCCATGGCGACCGCTCTGTCAGTTTTACAATGGCTCCTCTGTGTGTGTGTGTGTGTCCCCCAGACCTTAGTCTGGTCTGTCTAGACCCCCCCCCCCCCCCCCCCCCCCCCCCCCTCACACACGTACACACTATATGAGTATATGAGTGACACTGCACCCCCCGCCCCAACATATCAGACCGCCTGGCGACAGGAGACTCACCGCATGTCTTTGGAGGGAGGGGGCACAAGGGGGCTGACAGATGTGGAAGTACTTGAACACACTCAGGAAACATAGACCCCGCCCCCCCTTTTTGAGCAAAGGTTGCAATTTTGAGTGTGTAGTGTGTGTGGATTTTGATGAGAATGTGAGTCATGTGGATAAAAGTATCGAGACAAGAAAGTATAGAAATACATTTTTGGTGTCCCTTTTGGTTTTCAATATTGCAGCCAAATATTGTGATTTTTGTTGCCGTGTCATTGTCAACATGTCTTGATTAGATCATCGGCAAGTAAAGTCCAATCTCCGATTGATCCATCGACGTGTGTCCCAACACTTTTGCCCATTTGTGGGTTGCAGCGGGAATTGGGGAGGGGGTGAATTGTGGAGTAAAGGTCAGTGATTGGCTGCTGACGAGTGATATCCATTGAGCTGGGCTTTAAACTGATGGCGACCTGATAAGAGCGAGAATGCTGTGGTAACCGTGACAACAAAGTCGCCAAGTTGGCAGAAATGTTCATTTCGCTTTAACTTGTGTTTTCAGTGGTTCTGCAACAACGACAAGAGTCCTATTTGTGTCTTCATTTCATATTGTTTCTCTTTTGGTACAAAAGTAGATGATAGATTTTTTTTTTTTGGTCCAATCATATTTCACTCTCTGTGTTGCCATGCCAATCTAATCTGCCCATGGCCTTTAGGTCCTTGTAACTTAACTTAGGCCCAGGTACCAAACACACAGCGGCTTCTGTCACCTTCAAAGCTTGACACGTTCACATCCTGACACATTAGCGTCCCGCTATTGACTTGTGATAAAGCTCACATTTGCTCAGTTGTGAAAGGAAGCAACGCAAACACTCAACGAGACAAAGCCCCGTCACCAGACCTGATAAGGGACGAGTTTGCCGATCAATAAGAGGAAGCGGGTGTTACCAGGCAGACACAGGTGATGCACGGGTTGTCGGTGATGTTGGGGATGTGCAGGACCTCGCCTTCGTTCTCACAGCTAGCCTCCGTGCCTGGAAAACACAGAAGACAGAAAATGGCGGCTTTACGATGACATTTAAAGGCATTTCGAGACATTTAAAAGGCTTATAAGGACGTCTTAAGGGTGTCAAGACACAAGAATCCCTCTAGAAAATATTTAACACTTCTTAAAAAATATATTTTTCCAATACAAAACGACAAATTCCGCAGTACGTGAGTCATTTTGTGCATTCCACTAAATCCTAAGCGGTGACATTTAAAGGGTCTTAAGGGTCTTAAAAGACGCGGTGGCAAACGTAACCTGAAACAGGAACGCAGGAAACACAAAGCTTTACGGGCAACGCGAGGCACATGCGAGGAAAACTCCTCGATGCTTCCGACCGCGGTCACGACCTGCAAAACCGCTTCCTGTGTCCCACTATGGCGGCCATGTTGGATGACATCACACTTGTTTAGTTAAAGACGAGAAAGCGCGCGGGGGAATCCGACGGAGGCTTCCCAGTGCCGTGTCGTCTGCGTTTCGGGGTAGACGACGAACTCGCCGACTCCGCCGCCGCTGTTAAACTTTACGACCTTCGAGCCTAATTAAACTGGCATGACTGAGGGAGGGGGGGCAATGGAGGGGGGGTCTCTGGGGACACATCCCTGCTTTAACCAAATAACTCAGTCATTGTTTTGTGTTTGTTTCAGGTAACAAGGGCAAACCTTCCAGCGGAGACGCTTTACTAGCATGTTTACGTATCGTACGCACTTGCGGGACACTTCATTAGGTACACCAACTCATGCAATCCACTCGTGGAAAAGGAGCCGTTTTGATTCGTCATTAAAATAACACGACATTTGCTCACTTATTCATCATTGCTCACTTGTTTTTTTTTTAAGTTGTACTCTTTAAAAAATTCATGTTACATATTCTTTAATTTTTATTTAACGTGTTACGTTGCTCGTTTCCCTCTTTGTTGTGGTTATCGAGACAAACGTAACCTTCACAGTGAAGATCAAAATAATTTTTTAGGCCACAAATAAACCAATGAGAGAGTCGGACATTAGCAGAAGCACCTGCCAGCTTAATTAGCCCTTTTTAAAACATTGATCCTGTTCTCATTTGTTGTATATCACAAAAAACAGGTATTCGAACAGGGGTGTGTAGACTTTTTATATCCACTGAATCAAGTAAATCAATCTACAGAGGGCCCCTTGATCCCCGATGACCATCTCTCCCCTCCGCCCCCCATCTGGTGCCGCTTTGGCTTCATTTCCATCTTTGCTCCGAGGAGAACCCGCCAGGAACCGCGACATCGTGTTTAGGATTTAAAAAAACAAACCGAAAAAAAACAACATTTTTTTTTTCCCTGTCCTGTGGAGGTTTGATTTAACGTTTCCAGCTGAGCCAAAAGACGCGGGACATGTTCTGCATCAAACACTTTCATCCTCTCGCTATAATCACATGATGATGATGATGAAGGCCAACTGGAGAAGAAAAAAAAAGGGGAAAAAAAAGACAAAAACTCCTCGCTTGTGCTTTTTACTTGCCTGCACTGGTGGAATGTAACCAAGTCTAAATACTTAGCGACAGTACTTGAGTACATTTTCACGGTATTTATTTTTCTGACCACTTTTGACTTCAACGTCCGGAAAGTAAAAGCCGACATCTGTACTTTCAACTATCCAGTCAAAATAGTCTTGCTACTTTTTCCAACTTTGGTAGATGATGAAATGATGTCAAAAAGATGGAAATAAAGATGGTTGAACAAAATGAGGACAGTGTTAAAACACACAACTTGTATTTTTAAACAGTATTTTAACCTTTTCAATTATAAATTGAAATATGTGGAATATTTTGAAACTTTTTCTTTTATGGGAGTTTGCTGCCTTGAAATTTTGAGTTCACCCAACTTATTTTTTTTAGTCTTTAAATACACAAGAACAGAGAATTCATTATTTTGCCACCTCTGCCTTTCACTGTAATAAAGTGACGACGAAGATAAATAAAAAGTATATAATAATACTAATAAAATCATATTTCGAGCCTCCTTTTTTTGCGCGTATTGATGTCGTGGCTCCGGGGGAAACATATGATCGACGAAGACGAAGGCGCAAAACGCACACATGCAGATCCAAGTTAAAAGCAGAAGTTTAATTACAAGCCCCAGCGTGAGGCGAGCGTCTTCATCTTCTCATTGCCAAACCTAACTGACCGTGTAAACCTCGCCAACACCGCGCGCAACTACGTGCGCTTTTACGCACGAAGAGCAAATGTGGAATCTCTCACCTGTGATGAGCGCGGCGGTGGGCATCTCAAGCAGAAGCAGCAGCAGTAGCGGCAAGCCGGCGAGGAGTCTGCAGGTGGAGCGGCGGCCGGACGTCATCCTCAACAACCGACGGAACCTCCGAGTGTGCGCTTTTTAAATCCCCAAAATACAAAAGTCGTCCTCAGGGAAGTTTGTGCTGAAGCTTTGGAGCCGGGGTGCATGACGCGCTTTTGGAAGCCTGCCTGGTGGAGGTGAGCAGAAGATGGTGGACTTTCCTGGTAGAATCCGTCCTGAGCGAGGAAAGTTCCAGGAGGAAAGATCAATGTGTTGCGTTCATGGATGCTGGCTGCCGACTGTGCGCTTTCTGAGGACTGCACACACACTCTCTCTTCTCGCTCGCTCGTACACACGCTTTCCTCCTCCTCCTCTTCTTCTTCCTCCTCCTCCTCCTCTTCTTCCTCGACGACTACATGCTGCCGTGTGGAGCCCAGCAGAGGCAGCAAAGTCCAGCCGGCACCTGTAGAAGGCCGTCGGAGCATTTATTCCACATCCTTCATGTGCAAGAGGAGAATGGAGAATTTTTCGTTTTAGGGTTAGAAACAACAAAACGAAGGATGCAAAGGCAGCTTCTAATTTATTAAACAAAAAAATCAATTAAAATTAAATTAAAATTTTTAAAATTAAAATTAATCAAGCGAGCAATTATATTCTATTTGTTTTCAAGGTTATTTAATAAACTTAAATTTAACAGTCATGCCTGGATTGGGTAATCTGCACTTTCTGGTGAATTCCCGCCAGGCTGGATTTGCAATATACAATGTTCAGTGCGACCCGTTCCGGCTTATGAATTTGATTTAAAATCATACTACGTTTGTTCCTGAGGGTCTCACTAAATCACAATATTATACCAAAAGTATCAAAAATATTTAACACACTAGAAAGAAAAATACAAAATATAAGAGCCAAACTGTACAAAACAGACCGAGGCATAACACAGCCTGGTCGTGTTGATGTCGGCGCTGGGGGAACTTTACAGTCATCTTCCAAATGTCCCGCCACTGTTAGCGGATAAGCGCTAGATAAGAGCTAAATGCAAACAAAGCGTAGCTAACCGCTAGCAGATGAAGCCACTCACAAGCAGAAGGAAAGGAAAAGAAGGAGAAAGTGACCAGACATGACGTTTCCTGCCGGCGGACGGGAGGGCTGCCGGGTCGGAGCCCCCCGCCCCGGCCCCGGGGTTAAAGCCTCCTGCAGCCGACAGGTCTGGCCCTCAAAGACCCTGTGTGTGTGTCTGTGTGTTGGGGGGGCGGGGGTCCAGCTGTCTCAACCACCCGAAGAGCCTGGACTTAGACTTGCATCTCCAACACAAGGAGATAACATTTAGCGCAGGATGAATTCAATAAAAGAACAAAAAAAAATGAGCAGTAAAAAAAAGAAGACTCAAAAGTGTCTCAATTGACTTTTATTGTGTTTTCTATTTAATGACATTTTCTTTTCTATCTACAAGGACGTAAAAAAAAAACATTGCCTATGTTACAAAGAGCTTCAGAGCCCTGCCACGCCTTCTTATTTTTGGCTTTCATTGACTTGTTTCTCCCCTGTGCGTCGGCGCTAACAACATTAATGCTAACATGCTAGCTGACCATGTTGCCATAGGTACCAGTTTTTACCCTGAGCTCACATTATTCAAATCAAGTGTTTCCTGGTGGAAGGTCGACACTTTTTGGTCGATATAAAATCTAAGATACAAATGCTAACGATGATATTGTTTATCTCAGGTGTGAGTCCTTCGTCAATTCTGGTTAGGAAAGAGGTTCAGGGTTCAAACCTCCTCCTCAGGCCTCTCCAGCTTCAGGGTCCTTTTTCTTCTCTTTGACTTTGCTCGCAGATGTCTTTTTGGATACTTTTTTGTCTCCTGTCTCTTTGCCCGCCTCTTTCCTCTCCTTGGAAGACGACTCCTTCTTGACCTCCTTGCTTGACTCCTTCCTGTTCTCCTTCTTCTCCTTGGAGGACTCTTTCTTCTTCACCTCGTCCGCCGCCACCGGCTCTTCTCTGACGGCGCCCTCTGATGGCTCGCTGGAGACTTTCTTGTCTTTATCTGAATGACAAAAGAGGAGATTATCAGGAGGGGACACTTGTCCCCATTTAGATTGAAAACTAAACTGGGTCAAAGATGGAACCTTGAGGGACTCCATACTGGAAAAGACGATTAACATGGGCATTTTATTGTATTTTTTTTCAGTCGGAGCGAAAGCAGTTTAACGCTTTACCAGAAATGTCGGCACACTTTATTTGCATCCATTATGTGGCCACACCAGCTCGTTTATGATGTGACCTCAGACGGGCGCTGGGAATGCTAACGAGCCCTTTGTCGCGCCTCAGACGAGCCGTCGCAGTGCCTCTCAGATGGGATTAGCTCTGACTTTTGTTGTCACACACACACTCACACACACACACACACACACACACACACACACACTCTCTTTAGCATGCGGACAAATTGAGCGACAACAGCACCTGTTGCATTACAAAGCACCGCCACTTAACTGGAGGAACCCCAGCCAGCCCGCTCTCCACCCTCCGTCCAAGACACATGTTCACACACTCACTCACTAACACACACACATACGCTACACACACTAGCGGCAGCTTGGATTGGCTGCGGGATGAGATGATAAGAGGATAGTTGTCTGCCTACAATGAGACGCTCTTCTTATCTCCATGAGAACATTTACAGACCACAGACTGATGTCTCCCTCACGGTGTGTGCATGATTTTGATTTTCTTTCCCTAATATTGCGACTTAATGTGCGATCATTTCTTTTCAATGTTCTCTTTCCATATTTTTATGCAAACACAAGCAAAACATTTTTTATCTAAATAACAATAACATCAGATTTTTTACAGACAATGTCGTGGATGCTCGCTGCGGGCGGTGTGTGCAGCCGCCTGTATTTTGACGACGGCTGCGTGCAGTTGAATGCGGCGCTGCTAACAGGCCTGAGCGAGCGGAACATGCGGGCCTTGAACGCACCACAGATAATCCGCAGATCCCCCATCTCGTACGCACCGCGACTATTGTTGCCGTGTTTTGTTTTTTGTCGGGAACAAAAAATAATGGCGGTGACAATGAAGCCGGAGCGTTTTAGCTTAGCACACAAATTCTGTCATGTCGCGTACATTCGGAAGATATAATTATGATATCATAAGCAGCTGACATGGAGGACAAGAAGACCTCAGTGTTAGGGAAAATGAAACACCTCGGCCGCTCGTTATAATAACCGTATTCCCGAGATGCCGCCCGGCGACTGGAACGACGCTAGGCTGGGTTTCCCGACGCCGACTCAGCGCCTCGGTGTCGCAAAGGAGAGGAAAAAAAGTGTTTAGTCTACAGACGTGCGCTTTGTCGCTTGCTGCCATCTTGTTTTACAACGTCAATGTTTGTGGACGCTCCCCCGGAGAAAAACTTTGCAGTTGACGGACGGCCGCGCAGGTGCTCCCAACGTTTTCATAGCTGGTATTTCCACGTCTCTCCTTCGCTGCAAACGAGCTCAAAGATGGAATTCTTGGCCAATGTCATGACGCCGCCAAAATGAAAAGACTTTGTGGGTCATTTAGGTTTAAATGTTGGGAAAGCTACAAAATGGCCGGTCTCACAATCACTCAAGATCTATTTCGGGACTCTTTCTGTAGCAGATTTCTCAAGTGTGACATTTATACCTTGTGGACTCAAAATCCATCACAGCATATGAAGCAGAAGGACTTGATGGACATCCACATCTGTTAGCAAGCCCGGCTAGCTCAGTCGGTAGAGCATGAGACTCTTAATCTCAGGGTCGTGGGTTCGAGCCCCACGTTGGGCGAGATATGTTTTGAACGGAAAAATCACAAGATGTGAGTGAAACTGAAGAGCACGGCTTCAAGGCTTGCTGGCCAGCGAGCCGGCTGGGTGTGGTTTCGTGGGCAAATTCATTCCCGCGGTCTTGAGGGATATTTTTTCTCTGGACAGAAACGCCCTGCTAACACCCCAACATGAAGATGGTGGTCTGCTCAAAATGAGTTTTTTTGTGACTATGAAATTGGACTAAGTCTGCTAGTATAACACATAATCAACTTTCTGATTATGTAAGTATATTTGGATATCGGGTTAATATCTTAACGTCCAGCCAAAAGCTAAGCGCCCAACGTGGGGCTCGAACCCACGACCCTGAGATTAAGAGTCTCATGCTCTACCGACTGAGCTAGCCGGGCTTGTACGAAATCAGAGTGAATGGCGACAGACATTTATACTCTTGTCGTCTTGATTCAAAGCGTAAACACAAAACAAAGTCTCCACTGTTTAACTATTAAGATTCTTTGCACACACTGCGTTTCTTGACTCCACTTAACAACGTCACTGTTGCCATGGACACCGGGAAGACACACACAAAGCTCAAAATATATCAAGCTGTTGGAAATAAGGAAAAACGGGATAATGACGCCGCTTGAGGAGAACATCCACATCCGGCAAGCAGGTTCTGATTTGACACGAACAATCAATCATTAAGAAAAGAGGAGCGCCCAACGTGGGGCTCGAACCCACGACCCTGAGATTAAGAGTCTCATGCTCTACCGACTGAGCTAGCCGGGCTTGTGTGACTCCCTGTGAGTTACTGTTCCTGCGACACACGAGCATTTAAAACAAGCGCTATTGTTAGTTTAGTCGTTTATCTGAGCACTCCCGAAGCCTGGCAGCGATTCGGCCATAAATCAAATGCATATGTACACACACACACACACACACACACACACACACACACACACACACACACACACACACACACACACGTATCCAAGCATGCATTCACCTGCAAAATGACACCAAAGTATGCATGTAAATAAATGAGAGCAAACAGTCGCAGGAAGTTGTCCAAAAGAATTGTGACACTGTTTATCTGGCAAAGCCATGAGTGTGTATTTAAACAATTTGTGGAATCAAACACCGGCCGGCCCTACTCACGATTCAGTCTCACTGTCCAAAGGTTGCCGGGTGGTCAACAAGCCCGGCTAGCTCAGTCGGTAGAGCATGAGACTCTTAATCTCAGGGTCGTGGGTTCGAGCCCCACGTTGGGCGATTGTGTTTTAGGATGTCGCTCAAAGAACAGGCCACATTGACCTTACAATAAAAACAACAGCTATGCTTGTGCTTAATAAAAAAATGTACAATTGACTCAAGCTTTACAATTACCAATTGAACACACAATTTTTTTTTCTTCTTCACTGCCATGCTTGTTCTCACGGACACGTTCTTCACCGACACGGTCCGATTGGGGCGAGTCGCCGAGGCAGACAGACACAAACACGGAAGCGCAGAGGGGGGTCCGAGACGGAGAGGTCTCCAGGTACAGGAGTTGGTCATGGGAGAGCAACTGTACTTAAATATGTGTGCGAGCTACAGCTCAATGCCTTCTTTTATCATGTCTCATTGGCGGGTTGTCCAAGCAGCGTCATTTGGCTAATGTGGAAAATGAGAAATGGACTTGGGAAGTTGGTAATGATCATCAGGAAAGTCTGCCGCCGTGATTAGAGGCCCAGAGAGTTTGCTTCAGTGATATATGGAAGGGAAGGGGAGGGGGGGAGGACGCTCAGACGGTGGGAGGAAGCGCGTACATTCCGAGCTAATCCTGCTAGCACGTTAGCGATACGAGAACATGTCAGCGGCGTTGACACTTTGACGCTTATTTATGAGGAGCTGCTTTAAGCTTGTTTGCCGCCCGTGTGAAAGGATGCGAGCGCTTAGCGGGCGCACGTGTGGCCCGAAGAATACGCCGCGTATTCTTTCAAAGAAAAATCCGATGAAATGTGTGTGTGTGTTTGCTCACAGGGAACAAAGACAGCAGTGTGTCCCGCAGAGAGCGAGAGTGGGCGAGACACATCCATAGTATATGACTTATTTATCTAACTTAGAACTGTTTTATCCCACGTGCCATAAATCTAACAAGACTCTCCGCCCCGGCGCGCACGCACGTACGTCGGCGCGCGCACACATCTGTAAGATGTTAGCTATTGTGTTTAAAACACCGGCGTTAGGAATTTTTCCTACGGCTTACAATAAATCGTTAAAAGTTGCATATGATATCGGATTACCAGCGTCTTGTAAAGGATATATATCATGTATTTCTTTTTTATGTGCTGCTGTCATCACGATTTTCTGCAATAATGTCGTAAATTACGCTGCCCTCAACTTGTCCGATATTACGATTCATCAAGTCTAAATTTAAAATGACACACCTTTGGTGTAGTACCGCGTCATGCCACAAAATGGGGGGGGGGCAGTACTGAGCAGTGAGAAGAGGCACACAAAGGTTATGCTATGGTTATGTTATGCTAGCATTAAGCGAGAGGAATTTCCCGAGATGTAATCACATGGTCGGGTTGAACTTTTGAGGGAGTTGAATTTTTCTTTAAGTGTCAGTTTCAAGTGAGAGTGGCAACCCCTATAAACAGCTTGAAGCAAGCACACTTGACCTCTTATTTGGAGAAGTGGATTTTCTCTGGTCCGGGACGACTATAAACTCGCCGGCCAAACGCTTCACGTTGTTGTAATAACATCGTGTGTCTTTTCAAAACACATCGGTGAGCGGATTGTCAGAATGGAAATGCTATTTGCTCAGAAACGAAGCGCATCTGTATGTGCGTATCGCCGAGTTTGCCAGCGTCCACTTGGAGGTGTTTGCTAAAGCAAAAAAAAAAAAAAAAAAAGCAGCTGCTCAAACACACTCGTAGGAGGTGGATTTGTGCTTCATTTCTCTCCGGGCTCTTTCGTTCTTTCTTTCTTTCCCGCGGCAGCGTTCACACGCCTTGGCGAAGACGAGCGCCGAGCGTGCGCGTGTTTTCTCACTCGTTCAGACAGATTGCTTCCTGTTCTGCTCGCTGTTCCACTTGCTTCCTTCCTTCCTTCCTTCCTTCAAGCCGGCCAGAATCATCCCTCTGTTTGCCTTGGACGCTCCGAACCCGGCCTACGCTAGCTAGGTTTACTACAGCGAGCGTGTTACGCAATCATTAGCGGCGTTTATTATAAGGACGACTAACAAAGATACATTTTAAGTGGCTCGTCAAGCTTGCAGGATACTTTCCAGGCCCACCCAAGTGAACTATAAAGCTGGGGTCATGTGACAAAAATATTGGACTGCTAACATGAGCCCGGCTAGCTCAGTCGGTAGAGCATGAGACTCTTAATCTCAGGGTCGTGGGTTCGAGCCCCACGTTGGGCGTAACATTTTTAAATGAAGCGAAGCATTTGGATGAATCTGGAAAAAAATAGCACAGAACTAAAATATCTTATTTTGTCCTCCTCATTAATTGCAATATTAAAGTCCATAACAACAGATTTCACCAATCGCCCCCCCCCCCACACACACATCTGCACTGGCAAGCACTTGTCATGATGACATCACCGCCTAACACGCTGTCTTATCAGCTGTCTTCTCACCTCGCCGCCACATTCATCTCTGGCTTTTACAGCCCTCGGCGGGCGCTCCCTCACGCCGGTGTGTGCGTGATTATTTATTGAGGGACGGAGAGAAGCGACGTAAAGGCCAGATGACCTCAGCTGGAGTCTGTTTCACGTTCGCACCGTGCTTTGGCTCCGGTTCGCTCGTCTCCACCTGACTTCCAAATCGACTTGATGAGTTGGAGCCTTTGCCAAGATCGTGGAGATGTGTGTGTGATGACCAGGGGAAGGGAATCGTACAGGTGCTGGCCAAAAAAATAAAAATAATGAGGCCGACTGATGACAGCTTTATGTGGTGGACAGTAAAGGTTAGCTGTTTTTGGTTGCCATGGAGACGGCGGAACGAGAGGGGGTAGAGATGCTACAATTAAAGTCAAATATAGACAAGGAGAGGGAAGTCGGTTCCCGTAAAGTTACCATTTTGTCGTTACGTTACTCCCCCCCCCCCCCTTTCCCATTGGATGTTTCTGACGACAATTTTGTCTGATTATCCTCGGGAGTGAAATTTTGGAAGTATTTTTCCACGGACCAAATCATGGAGTGGCGCGGTGGAACCCGGACTGACGTCGTTTAGGACTTAATGACGGCTAAGTGTGGTACTTTCAGAGCGGCGTCGGCGGGTACAAGTCGTTACCACTTCTAGAGAAAACACCGCAACACACACACGAGCATATAAGGCCGCTTATGAACCCAAGCGGCTCATTGCAGAATGTTTTTCACGGCTGATGTGCTTCCAAAGCGACGAGGCGCCGCTATCTGATTGGACGTTTGCCGGGAAGTAATTGTTTTGTTGGCAACCCTGGCTTTTTTGTTTTTTGTTTTGTTAAAATAAGAATGTTATTCAGGCACAGGTGTGGAGTTCATATTATTTTTAGTAGTAGACGTTAAAGACGAGTCATGATGAGATTGTTCTGTCCTTATTCTGGTGTGTGTGTATGTGTGTGTGTGTGCAGCCATGTTCTCATAGGCAGGTCATGTCTGGGTCAATCTCTCTGGCTCCAGCACTTCCCTGCTTTAACCCCTTCGTATCCCCAAGCTCACACACTCACACACTCGCCGGCACAATGAAAGCAATGTTGCATGTGTGTGCTGTGATGAGTACAAGTAGTGTATTCCAGCTGTAAAATGAGAGTCGGTGGCTCTAAAAATAAATTGACCGGGAATTGGGGGCCTAGGGGGTGTAAGGGGTGCAAAACACGGTCATTCTATTTATTTATGAGTTTATTTTTGAGTAATAAGTAAGCAGAATTGGCAAGCAAAAAATTCAGATTTTTAAAAAAATTCCTTTTAGAGTAATAAGTGAGCAGAATCGAAAAAAAAATCTAATAAAAAAATCAATTTTTAAATTCCTTTCCCTAATGTATTTATTTTAGAGTAATAAGTAAGCAGAATCGGCAAAAAATTCTAATAAAAAAATCAATTTTTAAATTCCTTTCCCTAATCTATTTATTTTAGAGTAATAAGTGAGCAGAATCGAAAAAAAAAATCAAATAAAAAAATCAATTTTTAAATTCCTTTCCCTAATCTATTTATTTTAGAGTAATAAGTAAGCAGAATCGGCAAAAAAAATCAAATAAAAAAATCTAGTCAGTCATTTCAAGCCAGTGCTAAAAAATAAAAGCCTCTTTTTCCACCAGTCCAAACGACTCCATTTTTCTTCCTTTTCAAGACACTCCCTCAAGCAGTTCATTTAAGCTCACCAGCACGTCAGGTTGTGCGCTTCCCAAAATCAAACACACACTTCCACACACTCTCCTGAGCCATCACAACAAAGTGAGAGAGAGTGCGGTGCGCACGCCGGCACATCCCTGCAGACATTCCGGTGGTTTGCGGTATGATTGATGGAGTCGGCACTACTGGTCCCACTGGGATGTTCCCACTTAATTGCTGTCTGTCCACACACACACACACCGAGCATACTGGTCTTTCAAGTGAGCATCGCGTCATGACTGTCTGCCGCGAGGGATGCGCGCTCGTGTTCATTCAAAGGCACTTTTCAAATATTTTCAAAGTAAATATATTGAGTCTTCTTCACACAACTACTTAGATCCCAAAGAAGCGAGAGTTAAGTACTTTCCCAAACTATGGCCGTCGTGTGTGTGGTTAAATGACAAAGCGGCGGCGGCAGCGTTACGGGGTTGTAAAAATACACAAAATGCCGGAATGTGGAGTCGGCGGAGCCATTTGACAAAGAACCGCACAGGCGGCGTAATTATAGCTAGCCTATCTAAACCGGCTCGTTGGAAGAGAATCCGTCTGCACTGCTTCCACTGCAACGTGAAAGTTGTCGAGAAACATTTTGGCTTTGGGAATGCGGACTTTCTAAATAAGCATTTCCTGGCTAGTTATTTTGGATGGCTAACTGCTGATGTTATTTTATGTACAGTCAAGCTATCTGTCCGTTGATGCTAGCATGCTATGAATGCTAGCGACGCGAAAAGTTTCAAATAGCTCGAAAATACAAAAGTTTGTTATTGACTCTTGTGAACACGCTGCTATTATTCTTAGTTTGTGTGTGTGTTTGTGCAGATGCGCTGAAGTGCGCACACATTAGCCTGACACTATCAGTGTAACTTCCTGTGGGCGTGGCCTAAAGTTTTGTCTGCGTTAAACCAACTTCCTGCACTAATGGCAAGCACAGCACTGTGTGTGCGTGTGTGGGTGACTGGGGGAAAAAAAAAAAGATTGTGTGCATTTTTGCACGTGTGCGGCGTGTGCGGTTGTGTTGTGAACGTAAGCACATGCAAATGAGGGCGGGCAAGTGTGTATTTGCACATTCTTGCGCTGACCGGCTCGCCGTGCGCGGCCGCCACAACGTGACCCATCTCGCTTCTCTGACACGCACACACAATTGTGTGTTTTTCAAGCGTGTAATCGCGCCCCGGAGATAGCGTTGCTTCCCAAAACACGGAGGCAAACAGACAATTTGCCGGGCTGCAAGTCGTTAGCTTGCTAGGAGAACTAGCGTTAGCATGAGCACAGATGGCCGCTTGATGGCGGGGGGCCTTCTGGCAGGCCGCTGCTAACCACGCGGCAGTGGCAGCGGCGTCTGCGGTGGTCGCGTGGGTGTTTGTGGACGGAAGCGGCGATGCGCCTCGGCCGGGGCGAGCGCGTCTGTCTGGAACTGATCGAGTCTCATTAGTCGCTGGAAATAATTAAAGCTGCAACCTGTGGCCCCCGTTTACTTTGGCATCGTTGTGTTGTGTGTGTGTGTGTTGTCAGCTCAATGTGAAGTGTGTGCATGGATCAGATCATTAATGTGTGTGTGTTTGCCTACGACCATTTGCGGAATAAATGCAGAGTATCCTGTCCAGGACCACGAGTTCATTAGATGAGTGTTTCAGGTGTGTATCCTCAAAATGTGTGTGTGTGACTGTTTGATTTCCAGGGTCCAATATTTGCCATGGAGCAGAGCCTGGTCCCTAATGAAGGGAACTAATCTTGTCGTCTGTGATCACACACCCACGCACAAACACACACATTAAGTCACATTCAGTGACACACACACACATTAATTTTTTTTGTTTTAAGAGTATCAATACAAAGTATCGGTCTTAACCGGCATTATTTTTCTGTATCAAATACTTGCGAAGGCTGCAGATATCAGCCACCGATACTTAAGGTAAAATAAATCTGACATGGAGTTAGTCCTCCTTTGCAGTAGATGGCGCTATGCTGCGGCAATTTGATACATTATCTGCATTATAAAGAAATATTTTGGTTGCAATTCTTTTGTCATTGTGTTCAAAGAAATCTTAAATATCAAAAGATGTATCGGTACTTGGTATCGTGATACTCGTACTGTGCTGTTGGAAAAAAAAAAAAAAGTTTTTACTTCACCTTTGTTTATCCAAAGTTTTTTTGCTATACTCAACCGGATAATAGGAAATAATAAGCAAACAAGACATCGCCCTTACGACAAACACACACATCGTACGTAACCTGAGGCTAGCTTCCAGACACCATTGTCTCAATCGAAAATAGAAACGGGCACAATATCGCTTTTCATTTTTCTGATAGCCGTCTTGCCACGAAAGGCAACTTTGCAATATTTTTGGTAAGATTACTTTCTGGCAATGTCGCTAACACCAGTTAGCTTCAGACGATGTCGCCAACAGCAGTTAGCAACACATTAACACACTTTTTTCACACAGAGGCGCACTTAATCACTTAAACACACACACAGGATGGGTGCGGGGCAACGTCTTGACGTCTGCGGTCGCTCTTTGTTCTTTGTCTTGAGCCAGCGCCAAGGCTGTGAGCAAAACTGACACTGAAGGAAGCGCTCAAATTCACGCTCTATAAAAAGAACTTGCGGCCATCGGGTTAGCTCAGTTCAAACTCTTAAGCGGCCTCACCGCATTTTCCCTTTTAAATGGATATCGAGGATATGAAATAAATGCCCGAGTGGCTTTACGTAAAGCCACGTTGGCTAAAAAGACCTTCCGGAATAATCCGCCGCTACACAGAAGCGTTTCTGCGTCCGCCGTCATACCGCGTATGTTTCCCGTCATACGATTTGACATGTTTGATAACACGACGAAAGGATGAAACACGTCCGAGTTCACGTGCGGAGTGAGGACAGAACATGTCTGCCGCATGTTATGTTACATAATACGCCATGTAACACGATCCATAAACAAACGCGCGGCCTGTGGTGCCCCTTTTTTGTTTGTTTTTCAAAGGCGAAGCCGCAAAACATTGTTTTTATGATCGTGTTGATTTTACGCGGCGAGCGCTCTTCATTTTTCAAGCGTATAAAAATATATGTTAGCTTGGTATATGTCTTTAAAGTCACAGTGAATCATGGTTGTTTACATAGCGAGGGAAAATGCACATTTGTCAGGCCGGGCGGAGGAGGAACACAGTAAGTTTTTATAGTTAGTGACAGCTGACGAATAACCCCCAACTTGAACTTTGAACTCGGGCTCTGCCTTGTGTACCCCCCAGCTAATTGACACGTCTCCTTTGATAAACTTTACACGGCGGCCGGGCGGCGAGCACTTTTATGAATGCATCCGTTCACGAAATGAATGTTTTGATAATGGAGCAGATATTTGGGCGAAAAAGTCAATTTGTTGCACGTTTTTTGTCGTTTTAAGGATCAAACGGGAGTGACGAAATTATAAGTAATAACGTAAATGTGTGGCTGGGTGGGTGCGCCGTGGAGAAAGAAAGAAGAAGGAAGAAAAAAAAAAAGCACAAGCTGTCTGAGGGACTTGTGGAGATAAGTTTTGGGGGTTTGAGAAATGTCCACACAAAGGGGGCTTTATTCCAAAGGCTGCTCGGAGAGCTTACTTATATCCAACACGTGTATAAATATATTCGTATAGCAAACCACAGTTACATATGAAAGTTTATTGGGAGTTCTGAAAAAAAATAAAATTGGAGTGATTCTTAAAAAAAAAAAAAAAAAGGCTAAGGAAGGGTGACTTTCAATTCAATCAAAAATATATAAATAAAAAATAAATAAATGAGATAAATAAAATAAAAAAAAAACTGCCAAAGTAATCTAATGAGCGGTAATTTAGCGTAACCGCTAAATATTAGCTTAGCGGCAAAACTTTGTGATGTAAAAAGCAGCAGCAGCAGAGTCAAGTTAAACTTCCTCCACTCTGGAAGTTTGGCTTCCTCCGCCAGGCATCCCAGAGGAAGACCATTCATTCCTGACGGCCGTTCCCCGAGGAGTGACAACCTGAACGCGAGTCTTTCACACGTGTAACGTGTTGTACGCTACGTGAGCAAAGCGTGACGGCCCTCGCCGAAAGGATGTATGCTTTGTCCGTGGTGCTCATCAAAATAATAACGCTCGCCGTTTCGTTTCTTTCCCATGACCTAGCGGTTCCATATTTTTCGATGTTTTCCAATGATTGGCTGCCAACCAAGACGCATTAAAAACCACGCTACACTTTGTGTCAAATGTGATTGGATTACGGTGTTTATCCGGCATCAAAGTCAGATTACGAAGCCGCGCTAGCAAAGGTTGCTGAAGGTCAGCGACGGGAGCTCGCGGCTGTCGCGGGGGCTTACAAGCACATTCAACTTTCCACTGGTGACAATGATAAGAAATATGTGGAACATGTTTACATAATAGCCGGCAGCATTTGATGTGAGCCCAAAATAGCCAATCAGATAATGCGGCGGCAGCGACATTAGCGACGACGCTATGCTCGCGTTAAAGCCCGGCGGCGGGCGCGCGTTGACGGACCTTTGCTTCACGTGGTGTGGCTATTTGTTAAAGTTTTACTTAAAAGTAGGATGTGCTGTTGATTAGCTTCAATTCATTTTTTGTTTACTGTGATGAGGTCATGACCTCCAATGGTAGCGTTTAACAACCGGGCTACTATTACACACGCTCGTATTTAAACACACACACACACGGGGCTGTTTCGGACTAATCCTGCTTTCAATCTTCTTTTATATGCAAGCGTTCGGGCTAACGACGTCACCGAGGGAATTAAAAAAAAAAAAAAACTTGCGGGATAATGTGAAACAAGGACGCTAAGCCGGAAACAACAATCTATAGGAGCCTCCCAAAACTCCATTTTTGTATTATGTTGCCGAGTACATAAGAAAATGAACGCTATAATTGTTCTTTCTGTTATTCTTCACAAAAGATAAATAATATATGCTTGTGAGAAATGTTTTATTGTGTGTCTACATGTGTTGCTCCACCGCTTAAAAGTTTCGAGGACCACAACGCTGTGGCTATTTGTTAGCCCGTCTTCGGCTTTGTTTATTAGCATTAAGCTAGTCGGACTTATCTAAAGAAAGGCTATGCGCTAAATGTATTTACTTGCATTGCATCACGTTACCGCTCCATTTGTCCACCGAGGAGACGGGACGTCGAGGGCGTTTTGGGTTTGCGGGGTTCAGGACACCCACGAGGAAGGCGAGAGTGAGCGGCATACGTGAGTGCAGTTATTTTGAGAAGGACGCGCTGGACATGTTTGAGTTGGGACGCATGTTCCAGAAAGCCAGCTGTAATTTAGTCAACGCACCAATTTGAAGGCCACGGAACCCCCCCGAAGAGGCAAAAATACTAACTGCTGCGGCGCTCCAACACGCATCTAAGGCTAAAAACATAGAATTTAAAAAGTTCACCCCTCACCAGATTACCAGAGTCCAACCCTCTACTCCACGGCAACGTTTACTGCTGACTTGCGGAAAGTGTCCGATTCCTGCTTTCAAATAATTACAAGTTACAAGTTCATGTCGTGTAAATAAAAGAGGATTCGCACGTACATTCACAGACGCAAACAAATTAGTCTTGGAGGCAGACATGCTAAATATCAGGACAGACGCTATGCCTTTTAGCTATTTATATTATTAAACACACACTTGGCAATGTTCCCGTTAAGCGTGGTGACCTTGGTCGAACTCCGCCAACAGCTTTGACGCAGCTAATGGACGAGCGCTACCGTCATGCTAACACTCTCGGCTAATTGCTAATGATGCCTGCTAATGGGTACCATCCTGCGCGGCGAATAAACACTAGCCAAGCCTTGGAAGCTAACAGCGGGTGTTTGTGGCTAACGTG
The DNA here is from genome assembly GCF_024217435.2 of Syngnathus scovelli. Classification (NCBI taxonomy): domain Eukaryota; kingdom Metazoa; phylum Chordata; class Actinopteri; order Syngnathiformes; family Syngnathidae; genus Syngnathus; species Syngnathus scovelli. Next base: position 1,606,319 of record NC_090855.1, on the reverse strand, counting down.
AATGCGCGGCTGTGTTTGAGGATGAGGCCGCGTGATCTTAGCAATTAACGGATGCAAAAAATAGCCACGCGGTTAGCAATTGACGGACGCTACAAATACGCACGCTGTTAGCAATTAGCAAATAAATAAAACAGTGGCTGTATTGTCAGAGTTCAAGTCGAGTTAATGCATGTTCGCCGGCTCATTGTGTGTGTGTGTAGCGTCTCTAATTCCAGGTGGGCTGCAGAATCAGTCACATCAGAGTGTGGGTGGGGGTCTCGGATCTGACGTCCTGCCTAGCAGACACCTTTTGATGCCTTTCAAGTCCATCAAAAGTCACTTCCTGTCCTGGAGCCACACATACCGCCGCCGCACATGAAGAAGACGCAAGAGCCTCAGGCCGTGTCTGCTTAATATGTTGGCGAGGAGGTGGCGGGGTCGGGCGGGGTCTTGGAAACGAGTCGGTTTGACACAAAGGAACCCGTTTTTTCAAGCTATCTTTTTTTTGTGTTTTTACATTCCGACAATTGTCAATGCAGTACCACAACGTGCCACAAAATGTTTGGCAGCACTGAGTGATGTGAATTCACGACCTACCTTTCTTGATTTTCTTGGAAGGTTGTTTCTTCTTGATAAACTTGGTGGCGTCCTGAGGCTCCTCCGTCTCGTCTCCCGCCAGCTCCGCGATGGGCTCCACGCAGCCTAAACGACACACGTTAGCATTAGCACGCTAATTCTTTTCAGACGAAACGAAGCGTGAATAATGTTTTATGCGCAACGCATCTCTGCTCATGGAGCGACTCTCGGCCAATCAAATTGCATGATTGTGCAGAAATGAAAACAGTCAGAAAAATAAATAAACAGAAGCTTGAGATTTTATGATGTCAGATGATTGATCATGGAGGAAGAAAAAGAAGCGGCATTGAATAACATGCATGTGTGTGTGTGTGTGTGTGTGTGTGTGTGTGCATTTGGGTAAATCCCCACTGGAGTCCCGGGATCAATGAAGGATTTAAGGAGCTCCTGAGGTGGATGAATTGGACGCCTTGTCTTCCGTCCATCCCTCCTCCCTGTCTCCTCCTCTTCATCATCGTCCTCCTCACCCCCTCCCCTCCCTGTCTCGTTCCTGATGTTTCCCCTGCTCCTCTCCCTCGCTCCTCCTTGCTTTCTCTCCATCCTTCTCCTCCTCATTGCAACTCCCCGCATCCCTCCATCCTCCTCTCTTTCTCCTCCTTCCATTCCTGGCTCACTCCTCATTTCCTCTCATCGCTGAGGATCATTCCCAGTTTCACGCTGCTTTCCCTTAACATCCACGGCACACATGTTGCCTTTGTGTGTCCCCTCTGTGTGTGTGTGTGTGTGTGTGTGTGTGTGTGTGTCTGCTATCATGTCGACCTTAAGTTGTCTGAGAATGTTTCCCCGCCCTCTTTGTGTGTGTATGTGTGTGTGTGTGTGTGAAGATTAGCCTAAACCCTCTCTAATATTTATCCTGGCCTTTCTAAAGCCACTCTTGTTCAGTTTGGTGAGAGCGCAGCATGTGGCTTCTCACACACACACACACACACACACACACACACACACACACACACACACACAGTTGTTTGAAATGGGATATGCTTCGCTCTTAATTGGGCAGGTGTTTTTCTAAGGCCAGAGACTTTTGACATTTTTCCCCCCCCCTCAACGCTGTCTAACAATTTTGGTGGGAAAGTGTGTGTGTGTGTGTGTCTTATAATAACATCAGGTAAGAAAAGAGAACTCAGTGAAATGTTACAATTAGAAAGAATAAAAATGTGAGTTCGAAAAACTTAAAAAATCCATGATGTGTTGAAAATCAAGCGTGGGTGGACCGGCTGAAGCTAAAACATCCTTCACGGAACGCTTGGGTCGGGAGATTTTTTTTTTTTTTTGCATTTCCGCTGTCCAAAAAGACAGACAATGCGGGTTGCGCTTGATTTCCCATGAAAAATGCGAGAAATAAAAATAAAAGACGAGGTTTGGGCGCGTCGACGACAGCTGGAAGAACACTTCGCTTTTGACGGTTTGGATTTGTCGTCCCGACGACACTTTCTTTTTTGCGGAGCGAGCACGTCGGCCGTCCGGCCGGCTCCCAAAATACTCCCGGCGTGTGTTTTGCTTCTCATCAGCACATTCCTGCTTTATTCCGGGAGGCTGCGGCCTCAACATGAGGGTGACACGGCTGTGCCGACAGCGCCAATTTGCCTGCGGCCTTCACGCTATTTACAGCGAGTACACAAACACACACATAGGAAGAAGACGCATTCCGAGCGAGCGAGAACTTCTCGCTAAATTACCGGCAGGGGGGAAAAAAATGAATCAATTATGTAATGCCCTCACATGTGGGCAAGGAGAGCTTTGAGATGGGTCTCGTCGCCTGGACGTATAATTTTCCTCATCTCCATCTCTCATTGGTTTCCGTTTGTTGTGGTCGTCGCTAAAAAGCACGGTGACGACTCGTCACCCTTTAAATAGGCCGGCGGACTGATTACAGTGCGCCGCTCCGAAGAATGCTTCGATAAAAGTGTCTGGCGTATAAGCCCCGCCCCCTTACGGAAACCACGCCCTCATCATCTTATGGACCCGAGAACCTCCCGAGAAACTTCATGTGCTCATCCCTAACCTCGCTATATGTTTTAATGTGTGTATGACGACATGGAGAATATTTGATATTTCCTGGAGGAGGCGGAGGCTCGTGTTAATTATTGATCGCCCGCCGTTTATTTTTAGAACTGGAGGGAGCTCCACTCTTCAATTTGTAAACGCCGCAGACGCACAACAAGGGCAGCTGCGCCGAGACCTAACACACACACACATGCACGCTCTATATTATCTATATGCACACACACACAAATATATAGTGCAACACACACACACGCACACAGCAAGCCCATCCTCTCCCCTCTCTTTAAGTCGAAAATAGACACAGGCCTCAAACCACAGCTAGCAGCGCAGCACTGCAAAAATAACTAACACACACACACACACATACGGTACAAGTAGTGCACGTGTGTTACTTTGATTAATAACCAAAAAGCGATTCTGGAAAAAAATAATAATTCGGAAAGCAAACTGAATCGAAGCCAAATCCGATTTTTCTTTAAAGAACGCCAATATGCAAATATTACAGCGTCTCATGTTCATTTTTAGTATTTTTGTTGTCCAATAAAAGCAAGTTAAACGTGTTCATAAAAGTAGCGCGGGGAGCTAATAAATGTTTTCAAACAAGAGTGTAAATTTTAAATTAGAGCGCTGTAAAAACGGCTTAACCTCAGAGACTGACGTGATGCTACCACAAGAAGGTTTCATTTATTTAATAAAAAGACATCGCTGGGAAACGCCCGCCCACACCCAAATGATCCTATAAAGTGTCCTTTTGCACAGTAAATCTCAAAATAAAAAATAGAATCGACCCTCTACAAAAGAAATAAACTCAAGTATAAATTGAAGCTACTTTCTGTTAGCCTGTGTTTCGATGTTAGCATTAGGCTAACAGACGATTGCTTGAACCTTTTGCTATTAAATAAAAAATGTTTGATTCCTTTTTGTGTTTTTTATGTTGGTTTTACAGTATCAAACCCTCTTGAAGCGAGCACACTTGTCTCCTATTTGGAGTCATGTTTTGGAGGAAAGAAAAAAAAGTTGGAGAAAGGTCGACTTAATGATACTGTTGATTTTATGTCGATTTTTTTATTGCTGTGTGTGTCCATCTCAGCTTGTGTTGAAGTGAGGAATGTTCTACCACCCAAAAGCTATCATTTACACTCACTTACACACAAACACCCACACCGAGTGGGGCTTTTTTTTTTTTTCCACCGTGTGTGTGTGTGTGTGCGAAGAGAGAGGGAGGGGGGGGTTAGCCGTGGGTATTGTTGCAAACATAAACAAGTGTGTACCTCTACGCCTGGGTGAAAAAAAGCAACATCTGAGACTGCAAATAAATCCCAGTTTACAGTGGCTGTTAGTGTGTTTGTGTGTGCGTAACAGTGTTTGTGCGTGTGTGAACGAGACCACTGGTGGCGGACCGGAGGCGACGACGAAAGATAAACACGAGTTAATGAACTGACTTGTGGTTCTAATCCGATAATTGAAGCTTTAAATCGGAAGTTTTTAGACTCACCTGGGGCCGCCAGGTTCTGGACTTGGGCGGGGACTTGGGCGTTGGCTTCGGAGGCCAGCGTGAGGCGCCCCCCTTTGGCCAGACGTTCGCACAGCAGCGTGATGTGCTTCTTGAGGCGGTCCGTGTCTCGGGGCAGGCCCAGCACCGGCCCCCCGGCTTGGGCCAGCGTGGTGGCCTGGTCTTTGGGACTACGGGACAGACACGTCCTCAGGAGGTGGGACACGGCCGCGTCGCAACTCTCCTCCCAGCCCTGAGGGGGAGACACTCAAAATCACGTTTGGCCGAAGAAGATAAACGTGAAACACGCCGGGTCAGATTGAAAGTGAAGATGTCTTAAATGTGATCCAGCTGAGCTACATAAAAAAAAGAAATTCCAGAAATGTTTGAAAAAAAAAAAAAAACACAGCTGCAAAGAGTTTTTTTCGTTCTCTGCTGCCATAAAGTTGATGAAGAGCAGAGGAGGGCCGCACTCAAACAACACACACAATTATGTAAACTTGCTTAAATGCGGACAAGTGTGTGTGTGGGGGGGCAATTAAATATCAGGCCGGCTAGACAAAATAGAAATATTTGATACTGTAAATAGTTTCAGAAGGATGAGATCCAGCTTGTTCTCACTCAGTGGCCTCCTCCAATGATTTTCCCAGACTGGACAGATCAGGACGTCACGTTGTCTGTCTGGAGCGTTTGTCTCAAAGTACCGCGCTGAACATTTTTGCTAGCGGAGAGCCAAGATTTTTTTTTTTTTTTTTAAATGAGATCCTTGTCTCGCTTGTTCTATTAATCCAATGACGGCATTCATCCTCCTCTAAAAGAACGCCGATAGCTCAAAAATGGACTTTAAGATCTTCTCCTTCACCACCTCCTTCTTTTGGACTTGTCATCGTGTGCTCTTCTTGACCCCGCTCTCAACTCGCTCTTCTTTTCTTCTTTTTCTTTCAACTCTAATGTTCTTCTCTCTCAGTCGGCGTGCGTGTGGTTGGTCATTAGAGGCATGATGACCTGTCATTAGGACTCATTAGGGGGCCTATCAGCATGGGGGCGGAGTCCAGAATGGAGGGGGCGGAGCAAACTGAGAGTTCGCTCACCTGTCCCACTGTGTGTGTGTGTGTGTGTGTGTACCAGTTGCGGCGTGTCGTGCAGCAGCGGCAGCATGGTGGCCTCCAAGATGTTGGTCTGCTCGGGTGTGAGGCCCTGCCCCAGTGACAGCAGCAGCACCAGGAGCTGCGTGGAGCTCCTCAGGCGCACAAAGGCCTCTTCCAGCTGACAGGCGTTCTCCTCCGCCGCCTCCGCCAGAGTCATCACCTGCGTGGCCACAAACATTTTGGAAAGTCAGCCTTAAGAGTTCTGGAAAAATTCGTAAATGTCACCCCTTTGTATTTTCCACTTCTGCTGTCCTATTACTTTTGTCCACATGGTATTTTCCCGCACGTCAACACCCACTGAGGTGAGAAGATCAGATGGAAACATCTCAAAGCAAAACAAGTCCAAGGATAAAGTCCAAGGATCAACATGAAAACACATCCCCGCCCCCTCCTTCCTCTCTTCTGAGGGACTCTGGTGGTCAGAGGCTGACGCAGGAGCCAGACTGTGGACAGCCACTTCCTCACCAGCCAGTCACGACGACGACAAGGTCGGAGTCTCAAATAGATCCATGAGAAGAGCGGGATGAGCCAACGTTCCGCGTGAGCGCTTCTCTGATCTCTTATCGAAAGGCGCCGCCTTCGTTTGGCTAAACATCCCGACGAGCACTTAAAACGTGTCGCGTCCTTGCGGTGACCTAGAAAAGCGGCAAACAGAAAAAAAAGCGAAGGCCGGCTTTGAGAGCACATTTTCAAGGTGCAACTTAAGACCTCGAGTGAGTTGAACTCTGAACCTCAACTAGGGTCCGTTCTGAACTTGGAGCGATAAGGAGGACAAGCGAGGACAGGCCTGAAGGTTGGGGGAGAAAGCAGATCCTGGACTAATGGAGCACATTGACTTGACAAATGGATTGGCGGGATTTGGGAAGAACACCCACATGGGAAAACAAAAACACAACAGGACACCTGGACCAAGGTGTTTGGACACAAATATGGAGAAAGAAGACAGATGGACTCATCCCTCCGTCTCTACCCAGTCAAGTTGCTCGCCCCCCCCCTGCAGAAACTCAATTTAAGTGGCCCGATGAAAAAAAAAATTTTTTTGCTGAAGTCAGCAAATCAGAAAAGCCACAATCTGCAAGATCCTCATGTAACATTCTGACCATTCAAAACGGACCACCCTCCCATGAGAGCGCTCCCGAGTGTGTGTGTGCGTGTGTGTATTGATAAAAAGAGCGAGGGTGCAGTGAAGGGCTCCATTGTTGGCAGGGTAGCGGCTCGCTTCCACGCATACACTGATTGATGCCAGCTGAGTGGACACAAAGACACATTTAGTCTACACACACATACACACACACACTGACCGGTGAGTTTAGAGGAGGAATTTGTCGTATTTGCACACACAAACAAAAATACACAAATGGGCAACAATGCCTCCCCGCATCTGTTCTCACATAGACACCAGTACAAATGTACACACACTTGTGCACACACACACAGTCACATGTATTCGGGTTAATTGAAATTTTGCGTTACAGGAATTCCATTATTAAAAAAAAAAAAGTTCAGCTGCTGTTGTTTCAGATGGCAGCAAAGTTGCGCAACACGTGTGTGCATGCGAGTGGTTTCCCTAATTCACGAACAAATTAGCATGGCCATTTAACAAAGGCGGGCATTGCAAAAGCCATTTCCTCAAATGTTCTTCTTTCCCTAACACCAGAAGAAGACATTTCCTCGATAATGAGGATGATTAAAAACATGTGCCGAGGGGTCTTGAACTCGTCTACTAACTTGGCGGATAAAAATAGCTACAACATGGACGCCGTGCGATGATGTCACTCACGGGCCGCAGCATTAAGTCATCCATTTTTTTTTTTAAACCACTCAATTAAATATGTAAATACCTCCCTTTTTTTTTTCAACTATGTTAATGTGAGGCGGGAAAAGTTCTGGCAGGTGTACCTAAAATTGTGACCGGCAACAGGTGCGCACACACGCAAAGGTGGAAGACGGCGGGCGGGCGTGTAAACAAGCGTCAGACATGGAGACAGTGCGATGAGGCGATGGCAGCCTCGATAGGTGGCCAGACAGTAACCGCTATTGTGGATGCTCAAAAGCGGCACGCACACAACCAATAGCGATAAGAGTCGTCTGTCTACACGTCTGCTGATAGCATCGCCACGACGAGGGAAGGAGGCAGCGAGACCGCCGCAGATACCGCGGCCGAGAAGCTGGAGGAGGAAAAAAAAAAAAAAAAAAAGTTGATGAAAGCCTCCTGGCCCAGAGCGAACGGAGGATCGCATGACAGGATCTGGCGACCTGACCGGATCGGGAAGTTATTTCAACTGAGAGCCCCCCTCCACCACCATCACCTCAAAAAAAAAAAAAAGAAAAACTATAGTGGGGTACAGTCTTCACCCACTCTGTCACCATTCAGCAATTATAATGGTATGTTTTTCTCTGGGTCTGCAGATAACGATTATAATAATCAGTTAATCTGTTGATTCATCTATCGATTAATCGGCTAATTTGTTCCTATTTCCGTCGAGATTTTTATTTTAAGTCCTCAAAGATAATGTATAGAGGCTTACAGGTCATATTTATTTAATTTTTATTTATTTAATTCCGAGCATGTGGACAATTTCAAATTAAAAATGATTTGTTGATCAAAAAGCATTATTATTATTATTTTTTTTTTTAATGGGAGTGGTAAAACTACAAAAATAAATACAATATCCGAAGCGGGAGCGCTGTGAGTGAACGATCGAGTAGCGACGAAAGCGAACGGCTGACAAGGAGAGTCGGGAGATTGATGGAGGAGGGCGGGGATAATCGAACACACCACCTTTCATCGCGCAGCAAAGCTCTTTGTGCGGCGAGCGTGTGAACACGCGTGGAGAAAAAAAACCTCTAAAGTGAAGCCACCATGGCAGCCAAAACATTGAAGTCGCCTCCTTTGGCGGCTCATCAATCACAGCCTGACAAAAGGACACTTTGAACACTTTTTTTTTTTTGTGGACTTAACCTCGTCTGGCTCCACTTTGAGGAAAAACATTTTGCAGCATCATTCTTGCTCTGGGAAAACTGACCACTCACTTTTCCTTTCCAAATACTTGACAGAGGCCTTAATGTAAACACCGGTGAAACTCCATGTTAGCTATGTTAGCTTAGCATTTGTTGATACTGGACAGCTGGGCAACCTTTGACCCTACAGCACACAACGGCATATATTCTCCATGAATAACAACTGGAGCCAACAAAACTAAAATGGATTGAAGGGAAAAAAAAAAAAAAGACGTAAACGCTATATGTTCTATATAAAGGGCGATGTAGTGGGTGGTCCCGAGGGCCAAGAGGCCCCCGACCGAGCAGGGGCCTAAATTACAGAGCGTGACCCACCGCAGTGACACCCAACCTGGGATTAACATCTAGCTCGGCTCCCGGTAGCCTCGGGCTGCGTGGGGCTGACCTCCGCAGGTTCCGAGGTGATTGCACGCACACTCAGGCCCACCCAGAGATGAAATAATGAGCGGGTTGAGTGGGAGTGGACTTTTGGGTGGAGAATTTGGCACTCGCGTCCAAAGTGTGTCTTCATGGACATGTGGGGGGACACAAAAAAGCTCTTATCTTTTCCTCCATTTTTTTAACTTTAAATATTGCCAAAAAAGACAAAAAATATTATGAAAAAAAATTCAATTTTGTGCTTTATATATATTATTTTGTATATATATATTTATATATATATATTTTATATATTATATATATATTATTTTATATATTATATGTATTTGAACTATTTTATGAATGTTAGAAAGTCACTTCCAAAAAATAAATATATATTAAAACCATTTTTTTTAACCAATCATGTATTTTTTTTCAGTGCCAACATTTTCTAGGATGTAAAAAGATTTTTTTGTAACTGATGGAATATCTAAACACATATTCCATCAAGTTTTACACTATCAAACGTGTGGAAACATCTGGAAGGATGTAATGCAAGACCTGCGTAAGAGGTTAAAGCAGGTCAAATGAATTAAATGAAACACACACACACACACCTACACACACCTCATAAAGTGGTCCGCTACAGCTGCTTGGACGTGTGGACGGGGTCAAAGTTCAAACACATATGCTGACAGCACATACTCGGCCCGTAGTGAACACCCTTAAATCACACGCACATTTACACAACTAGTGAGAGTGTTAAGAGAATGTGATGTTGACCAAACCCGAGGGCCTGTTTCAGCAAAACAGCTGTCCGTCTGTCTGTCTGTCCTCCACACACATTAACACGACATAGAGGTTGACATCAGGAGGTGGAGACAAAAAAAAGATGGAGACCAGCAAGTAGAGACAGGAGAGAAAGTGGAGAAGACCTTGTGGCCACCAGAAAGGGGACAAAAAAGTGAAAAGTGGACACAAGCCAGTTGAACTTATGTATTATATTTCCTACGAGAGATTTTGACTACATCCTGTCCGCCAGGAGGAATATTCTGTTTTCTTTTCTCTTCATATGCGCTTTACACTGCCAGTGCGTGTGTGTGTGTGTGTGAGTGTGTGTTTAGTCTGAAGCCATATTTAGTCTCTCTGGTTCTAAAAGGAGGCCTATAATCACACAGAACCTCTCTCTCTACTCATTACACACGCACATGCACGCACACACACATGCGCACACACACAAGCCTGTCATTAAAAGTTCACACTAACCTCCCAGGCTGTACGCGTATCAAGTGTGTGTGTACGTGGACACACAAATTTGCAGGAGATAAAATCAAAGCTAATAATGCTAACGGGATGCTAATCATAAGCATAAAGGGTCAATCAGTCAGTCTGCACAAATAATTGCGAGAAGGAAAATCAAAGCGAATAATGCTAGCAGGATGCTAACCTAGCTAAATCAAAATTGCAAGAGGCCAAATCAAAGCTAATATGCTAATGATATGCTAATTATCGCAATCAAATAATGAACATGGACAGCCAATCGTAGTCACACGCAAACACACACACACACACACACGTGGAGACCGCATTTGTGTGTGTCTGCGCACGCGTGCGAGCGTGCGTGTGTGTTTGCTTTGCACTGAATGGTCTCATTGAAGAGCGCGAGTGCCATGAGAGCGCCCGAGAGAGGAAAGAACTCTGGGAATTTACTGCTACAAGATAAATATCCTCATCTCGGCGTCGCCGGGCTGCCGCACACACGCGCGCAGCCGTAAAGTCAGCGTGTAATCTTACAAATCAGCCATTGTTTGTCACGCGGAAGTGAAGCGCGCACGACATGTTGACTTTGGGCAGAGCGACACGTGCAGACATTTAAAAAAAAAAAAAATTACAATTTTCTTCCCCTCAATATTGCGATTACGAATTAAAATGGTCCGAATGGCCCAATTACCGAGCGCCGACGAGGAGGTGGATGGCGTTCTCTTCAAAGGAGCCTCCCGCGGCATCTCACGTTCCTCCGCCCGTCCCCCCCCTTTGAAGCGTCATCATCCCCCGAACGTACCGATGTCACAGAGAACGACGCGGGCTCATCACAAAAAGAGCAAAATACGCATCGCCGCGATGTCGGCCCGTCGGCCCTTTGCGGGGAAGCCACGTGCCGGCGAGCTGAGGGTGCGTGAGCCCAAGATGGAGAAGAACATTGCCTCCTACTTGAAGTTTCTGGAGGTCAACTACCGCAAGATGCTGTTTGAGAACTGGGAGCTATCCAACACCATGCGGGCGGGCGAGAAGACCCAGGCGGAGTTGCGCAAGAGCAACCTGGCGCTGGAACGCTTCAAGGTGGAGCTGCGCACCATCAACGTGGAGCTGGAGAGCGTCCGGGTGGAGCTGCGCAAGACCAACCGCGAGCTGGATGAAATCAAGGCCTCCAAGGACGACCTGGCCAACGAGATGGCTGAGAAGGAGGCCAGCTGGAGGCGCGAAAAAGACGAGCTGCTCCAGGGCAGGGAGGAACGGCGGGAGGAGCACAAGAACGGCCCGGTGCGTAAAAACAAGAGCTAGTTTCGTTTACGTCTTTGATGACCAAATGTTTCGCCGCCTCCTTTTCAGGACCCGGCTCGAGGACGGCGGACCGTCGCGGAGCCCAAGGAGCTGAAGAGAAAAGAGAAGGAGGCGGTGGCGGAGGAGGACGGCAAAGAGTGTGACGACAAGGAAAGAGTCCAGGAGGAGAAAGCTCGGAGGAAGGAGGAGAAAAACCGAGGAGACAACAACCACGAGGAGAAGGAGCAATGGAGGGAAAGGGAGCGAGAGAAGAAGCACAAAGGGGACAAGGAGGAGGCGGCAAAGGAGGCCGACAGCAACCAGCAGCAGGAGGAGAGGGAGAAGCAGGTGAAGGGCAAGGAGGAGGAAGCCAAAGACGACAATAAGGAGGAGAAGGCAGGCAAAAGGGAGGCGGCGGCGGAGGGGAAGAGGGAGGCGGTCAAAGGGATGGACGAGGCCAACCCCGGCGAAAAAGAAGAGACGCTGAGGGAGGAGAAGGAGGTGAAGGAGCAGGAGAACGAGGAGGCCAAGGAGAAGAAGACGCTGAGCGAGAAGCAGGTGAAGGAGAGGGAGAATGAGGAGAACAAGGAGGAGGTGGAGGAGGAGGAGGAGAAGAGCCAAAGTCACCCCAAGGAGCAAATAGAGAGCCAAAAGGAGGTGAAGGAGAAGAAGAACGAGGAGAACATGGAGGAGAAGGAAAGGGAGAGAGAGAGTAGCTGGGAGGAGGTGAAGAAGGAGGAGGAGGAGGAGAAGGAGAGCCCTGGCATCCCGAATTTGGAGGAGAGGGAGCAGCAGTTGGCCAAAAGTTTTTCAAGGGAGGAGGAAGAAGAGGAGGAGGGGGAGACAACGACCAGCGATTGGAAGGGAGAGAAAAAGGAGAACGTGTGGCAACGGAGAGACGAGGGCAAGAACAAGGAGGACAAAATGGACGAGGAGCTGAAGAGCAGGCTCACCAGAATGAAGGGCGAGTGGTGGGACAGAGACCGCAAGGAGGAAGAGAGGAGGAAGGAGAAGGACCGCAAGCTCAAGGAGGACTGGCTGGAGAGGGAGAAGAAGGAGGAGGAGAGGAGGAAGGAGCGGGAGAGGCGGCTGAAGGCCGAGTGGAAGGAAAGGGAGAAGCGCGAGGAGGAGAAGAGGAGGGAGCGGGAGAGACTCAAAGCCGAGTGGAGGATGAAGGAGATGAAGGAGGAGGAGAGGCGCAAGGAGAGGGAGAAGAGGAAGGACGAGTGGTGGGACAGCGACGAAGAGGAGGCCGGCGAGAAGAGGGAGCGGGAGAGGAGGGACAGGGAGGAGTGGAAGGAGAACGAGAAGCTGAGGGTGGAGTGGAGGGAGCGCGAGAGGAGGGAGGCGGAGAAGAGGAAGGAGCGCGAGAGGAGGCTGAAGGCCGAGTGGGAGGAGATGGAGAAGCGGGACAAGGTGAAGAGGAAGGAGAGGCAGAGGAAGGAGCAGAGGAGCAAGAGGGAGGAGGAGAGGAGGAGGGGGGGAGGCGAGGAGGCCAAGGAGAACACTTGCTTCGGGAGGCTCCTCAAGCTCCTCTGCTGCTGTCGGAGAGAACAAGCCTGAAGCTCCGCCCCTTCAACAACCAATCAGCCTGAAGCTCCGCCCCTTCAACAACCAATCGGCAAAATGAATACGACTCAAAATTAAAAAAAAGAGGAGATAATAAGATTCCTGTCCTGATGCCTAACAACAAAACTTGATTAAAAATTGATAAGATTTCCGCTCTTCAAAATCAACTTTTTCATATCGAAACAAAAAAAAATAAAAAATCAAGCTGGTACAAAGACATTTGTCCAACAGGATTTCCCACTCCTCAAAATTGATCAGATTCTTGCACTCTGGCAGCACAAAAAGAAGAAGAAAAAAAAAAAAAGATCCTCCAACTCAAAATGGTTCTGAAGGTGAACACCGCCATCTTTGCAAATGGCTTCCTATGTTGTGATTCGGCCATTTTGGGGATGAATAAAGTAGCTATGGATCCATTTTGTCTGGCTTGTTGAATGTGCAATCCGTTATGAGCGTTTTCACTTTACTTTGGAGTTTTGAGCCATTTGTCCCATTTAAGTCAACGGTCGCCCCGACGACGACAGGAGCGTTTCATAAAATCACCGTGACGCCTCTCGCGGGGGCCTCTCTGATCCCCCCTCGGCGGCATCGAGAGCTTCCAACATGGAGGATTTATTAAATCTCCGCCCGGCGACCGATGACGACGCTGGGAAAAATGCGGCGCGTTAAAGCGCTTTTAATGAAAAGATGTTTGTCTTCTTATTTTTTGTCTCCTTGACGTCGGCCGCAAAGTCACCGCGTAACTATGACCAAAAAAATCTCGCCGACTGGGCAAATATACACTTTTGATTGACACTTTGTTATTAGTGAGCGGCTACTGTAACGTTGTTTATTAGCATCGGCGCGCTACCGTCACGCTGAGAGTTGCCGTGAGTCGGGACTTATTTGATTTTTGGTTTGACTGCCGCTTCCCCTTTCCAAAGTATCATTGGGAAACATCAGCAGCTTTTCTGGACACGCCCCAAAGGAGCTGCATGAAAGCCATCATTGATAAGCCCCCCTCGGTGACACTCGGGCAAAACAAACCGGATCACCGACAACGCTACTGTGCGCCATTCATCTTCTGACCGTGTGTGTGCGTTGAAGCGTGTAAATGTGTGTGTTGCGGAGGTGAAACATCTCCTGAGGGGCGAGTCACAAGATGATGGAGGAGCCAGAGATTCTCGGCTCCCGACGGTACTTTAAGCTCAGGTGAGCGCGCAAACACTTTTCCAGGTGAAAGGGTTCAAGACGTTATCGCGCAACGATTTTTTTTGGACTTCACACAAGTCATCGGAACCGAAGCCAAGGAGAAGAGCCGTTTTCCATCCGAGCGACGGACGAGTGGCTGGAAATGTTCCGTCCGCGTTGGACTTCAAAAAGCGGCAAAAGGGCACGGGCCAAGCTGGTCCGGCTCGCCTAACGCGCACCACATGTTCCGATCCGCAAATGTGCGGCGCACGTGCCGACTTCTCTCCGATCCGCTAAAAGCAAAAACGCTGGAAGATGGAGAGCGAGCGGACGGCGGAAACGGAATCCACTTCAAATGGCAGAAATCAAGCTAATGCCCGAGAATGTAACACGAGTACGCGTGTGCGCGTGCCCGAGCTCCAGCACGGCAATAAGAGGCCCGGCTGTTAATGGCGGTGGTCCGACTCCACAGTGGGATCTGTGTTTAGTCGTGTTTAGAAGCCCATTTGGGGCCCGATAAATCAAGCCGCTGTCCACCAGAAGCCTCCATTAGGGGCCCCCGCCGGGCCCCTGGACGGGCCTGTCAGTCACGCCGTCAGTCAGCCAGCCGTTTGAACTCCTAATTACAAGGGAGGGCTCCGTTGGCCGGGACCCGGCCCGGATCGGCTCCCCGGGCCCCAACTGCCGCCGCCCCTCCCAGATGGAGAGTCCCGTGTGTTAACAAAAAAGAAAACGGCGGATGTTTGGAGAGGACACGGCGGCCGGGGAAAATATTTATGGAAAGTGGAGAGGGAAAAAAAATGGCCGCCGCCCTTTTTCGTGACTTCTTGAGTGACACTTGCAGGTTTGCCCCCCTCCCACTGTACATTTCAGCGTTCGCTAGCTAGCATCATGCTAACCGATAGCAAGTGGGCAACTACCGTGCAGATAAAGATCACAACATGTCGTTAAATGCACATCTCGTAAATGCTCGTTCTGAGTCGAATCAGCCAAACGACTCGAACGAATCCGGTCACTCCGCTGTATGAAACGGTTGCACACATGTGAATGTAATCAATGAAAGCCGTCGCATAAGCTCGCCCTTGCTCGCACACACCCACTGTAGCGGAAAGAATGTTGCCATCTGGACATATACAAGTTGGATCTGCTCAAAGTTACGAGATTTCACGCCTGCGTGCGGAGGTGTGTGCGCGCGTGTGCGTCGACGCGTGTAAGTGTGCTGGCTTGTGAGCTCGCAGCTAATCACCCTGAAACAGGACCACCGTAAATCAGCAAACTGAAAATCTCACACGCTAAATAATCTGCACTAACGAGCGGAATTTAAATTTACAAATTGCATAAAAATTGGCATCTTAATTAGTGGTGTGTGTGTGTTTGCTTTCCACCTGTGTGTACGTAGCGTCTAGCAGCGTGTCGAGGTTCTGCAGCGGCGCCGGCGTTTTGTCTTTAAAGCGGGTCAGAAGGCGCCGTTGAATGGCTCGGAATTGGGCGGCCCGCTCGGACAGGAGGTCCTGGTACTTCTGGGCGCTGACGCGAAGCTGACACACACACAAAGTTACACACTTTTTGGGGGCTGGTCACACAGCAATGGAAAATTTTTGGGAAGGAAAACCAATACAGTGCAAATTCCAAACAGGAAGTCTCAAACTAGGATCGGCATTGTGTGTACCTCAAAGTGGTGGTCTACGGACAGGAAGTAGTCCTTGAGGGGCAGCGGTCCGCTGAAGCTCTTCTTGAAGTCGTCAACTCCCATCTTGGAAAAATGATCGTCGACTCTGCGGAGAAGCTCCTTGGTCACTAGCCACATGTCCTCAAAGGCGTCGCTCTGGATGCGATAGCGTTCTGGCGCGAGCACAAAAACACACATTACGATTTACTGACTCAAAATATATATATATATTTATATTTTATTTGTTTATTAAATTATTTGTGAATATTTGCTATCTAACAATAAAAGTTCAAAGTAGACTTCTTACGGGAGGTCTTGGAGGCCAACACGGTCACCAGGCCGCCGGGCAAGAAGCGGAAAGCCAAACTGTTTCCCTCGTTATCTTCCGAGTTTGCCGCAAACTCTGCACACAGAGGCAAAAAAAAAAAAAAAATGTAAAAAGGCCCAGCATGATGTCTCTGATAGCCTATCGCCATACAGGATGCCGACAAAAGGCAACAAAAGACAATCACACTGGCAACAAAGAAGACATGTACACACACTCACAGACACACACACACACCAAGGAGAGAGTGTTTTGTCGTCGGAGTTGCTGATTGCATCCGACTGTCAGATTACTAGGAAAAAAAAAAAAAAGGACCTCCCATTCAAACACATCTCGAGTGTGTGTGTATACCGGGAAAGATGGTTGCCAGGTCCACGGGCGGCTGATTGGTGTCCACGGTGATTTTGAAGACGCTGCTCTTGCTGGGAGATGTTGCCGTGCAGACGAGGGCCAGAGGAAGGCTGAACTGGCGCTGGATGATGTGAGGGACTCCTGGAAAACAACAACACAAAATATATCCAAAAAGTATGATGTACACTTTCAGTGGGATTCCTTTGAGTCACTCCCAGTTGACCGAAAAAAAATGACTCATAAAAGAATTAAACATGGTCTAGGGGAAGTCCACTAGCTTTATGCTAATATAAAATGTGAAATATCATTAACAGGCTAACAGAAATTAGCATTGATGTTATGGTATGTCACACATGATGAGATTTCCCCGTGAATTTTTTTTTTTGAACAGAGAGTCACGCAGCTCGGTCCAAAACGGAAGTTGTTTGAGAAGGAGAGAAAACAGAACGAGCTGCCAAGCGTAACTTTGTCGCCGAACTGGGTCGAAAAATGAGCCTTGGAAGTAAAAGAGTTCACGTGCAGCGCTGAACAGTGGAATGTTCCGGATTATTGCTTAGAGCTCACACACACACACACAAACACACAATTATCTGACAACCACGTGAATAATTCTATTGGTTTTGAACGAACATGAGCCCGGCGCATTATCCCGACCGGCCTCTCGGCTACTGTGTCATGCTCGCTGGATGTTTTCACCGCATTCCACCCGACGGCCGCCGCCCTCGCCTCTGCCCCTGTCCCTCTCAACCCGCCGCCGCCGCCGCCCCGCCAGCAGGTGCCCTCAGCGTGAAGGCCGCTGTTTCGAGCCAAAGCAAAGAATCTTTGGGTTTCCTGTGACAAGAGCTTCTTGGGCGAAAGAAAAAAAAAAAAAAACTCTATCTTGGGTGGAGGAAAAGAGGAAAAGCAGAGCAGAGGAGAACGTGTGGGATTAAAAGAACAGCCAGAATTTTGGGACAAAGCTGTGTTGAATTTTTGTTGACAGCCGGTTGAAGTGCTGCGTCCACCGGGGAAAATTCATGCTAGCTAGCTTTTCAATGCTCCTGGCGAAATAAGTAGCCAGCACCTCTTTCTGACCCGAGTGTGTGTGTGTGTGTGTGTGTGTGTAGCCCTTTCAAGCCCCCTCTAGATCACAGCACATCCTATTCTGTATCAAAGCTCACAAAGTCGGACAACTAAAACAAACATGGGCTGACAAGCGGGAGCACTACAGCCTATACTGCGTGTGTGTGTGTGTGTGTCGAAAGATTTCTTGTATGAAAGCTAAAAAGAAAATATTTTAATTCAGAAAACGTGGAGGCGCATGTGTGTGTGTGCGTGCATCAAGAAATCTTATAAGGAAAGAAAATATTTTTCATCTTAAAACAAGGCGTGCGTTTCACATTAAATTATGATTGAAGGATAAAAAGAAAAAATGAGTGTCTGTGTGTCCTAACAAGTATTGGATTAAAAAAAAAAACAAAACACACAATACTTCTATTGATAAGTGTGCTTGTGTAAATCCTGTTTGAAGGTCAAAAAGAAAATATTCATAAGGCAAGGAAAGAAACCTTGCAAGAAAATATTCATCAAGTGTGTGTGTATGCGGCGGATCACGTTACAGAAAAGACTCGGCTTTCATCCTGTTTGGACAGTACTGTACATACGACGTGTGTGTGTGTGTGTGTATTTGTGCGTCTACTCTACGCACGTGAGCGCGCACGTACCTTTGGGGTTGAACTCTGCGGGGAAGAAGAAGGACAAAGACACGAGAAGATGTGAGACAGAAGCAGATGTTCCACTCGGACCCCGTTTCGCTCGCCCTGGTTCCCACGCTCCAAAACGCACGTGATAAAACACCTATGGACAGTTTAGGCTGATCCGGAATATTCTTTAAAAGTTTGTGAGCCAATATAATGGCTATAGAAGTTTTATTTTTTTAACCGAAAGAATTCTTAAAAGTTAACATGTCCAATAATATGTTTACTGGTGGTGCCATGTTGAAGTCACATGACGCCAGCCGGGGTTCCTTCACCTCGGTGACATCAGCGGCGCACAAAACCCTTTCGAGCGCTCGAGTTCTATTTTTAGTCTCACAATAAAGCGAGCGTTCCCAGACGGATTTAGGGCAGAGGAAAAGTGTTCCATGCTGCCAACACAAACGCAATCCAAAGGAAACAATACCTCCCTTTTTTTTTTTCTCAATAAACTACTTTCTGAGGGAGATTATTTGGACTATTTGGAGTAATAGTGAAGTCTGTGACATTTTGGAATAAAGGCAGCTTCTGTTGCCCGCCACTAAGGGGGAAAAGTTACATCTTCCAGCAGCCTTTCCGGGAAAGAGAACCACTGGAAGGGACATTGTTCGAACGACAGCTGGCTACACATACTTTTATTTTTTTTACGTCTTCACCACTTCTTTAAAACATGAACCAGGAAAAAAAATAGTCGTGTGTGATCTTATTGCTCTATTAGTGTGTGGCGTAGTGGAAAAGAGAAACACTGTTGTAGTACCGAGACTGTCCAGCGAGAGACAGTACAGGGTCAGAGGGTATTTAAATACAAAGAAGAAGAAATGAAAGATGCTAGGCTAACTTCTATTTGGTGGCTGTTATTATTTTTGTGAAACGCATGAGAGTTATATAAATATTATTATATATATTTTAATTTATTAAATATTTAAAACTGAGAATACATTTTTGGTTTTTTTTGCAATTTTTTACATTGATCATAAAAAAAAAAAAAAGCTTAGTTAGCTTTGTATTAGCACGACCCTAAGCAGGATGGATGGTGGCCATTTTATTACCTGTGGGCGAGCTGTAGGACAAGGTGAGGTCTCCGCCCAGGTCAGCAGGCGGGTAGCGGCCGTTGAGGAAAACCGAAAAGACGACCGCGGTGGACGAGCCCACTCCTGAGGAAGGAACAGCGACATTAATAAACATTTGAATATTTCTTTTCAAATCTTTACAATTGGCGTCAATCAGATCGGTTCTTGCTTTCGCTCAACCCCCAGCACCTCCTTCCCTCGTCTTTTAAAAACCGGGCACGATTTGTCTTGAGGTTCAGCCGCGGTGCTTTGCGCCAAGACGAATACCGAAACACGTGTGTGTGTCTCGATGTATGAGCGTGTTGTGCATGTGCAAATAATAAATAGAAGCAAAACATGTGTGTGGAAGAGAGGAGAAAAAAAAACACAAATCAAGAGATTCCTTAGTGACATTCCTGCTCTGCTTTCACTTAACCTGTGCAAACACAACTTTAGGAAAGTGGACTTTTTTGGGAATGTTTTGGAGTAGTGCTTCTGCTAAGGTTTCCTTCCACAGGTCCGCTCTCTCTCTCCTCCTTTCAGGAGCACTGACCTCCTCGCCGGTATTCCGTCTTTCAGCGGGAGGCTTTTAACCTCGGCGCCCCAGCGGGTCAAACGGCTCGGACGGGTTTAAGTGCTTTAAGTGTTCCCAGGCCCATTAGGAGCAACAAACACTCAAAGTGAAACACTAATCCTTCTCTCTCGCTGGCTTTTTGGGCGTCTCTGCTCGCTTCACTTGCCGTCATCCACATCTGGACGGGTCAAGTGGCGGTCCGAGTGACCCGCAGGTCCGTGTGGTCCGGCCGCCGGGCCTTCAGGGCCATTAAGCCGTTTACGGCGACAACAGTGCAAACAAACTGCGCGCAAAGGTGACCACCTCGCCTCCTTGACCTCCTCAGTCGTGTCCTCTTTGCCTCCTCGGTTCTGTTTGCTTAACCTTGCGTCACGTGATGATTGGAGCTTGCCACATTGGCGCAAGTATACTCCATATCTTAAAAACTAAAACTAATCTAATACTAAAACTTAAAATAAAACAAAGTAGTTGTGAAAAAAAAGATTGACCTAAAAAAAAAATAATTAAAAATAACCGAATTTAAAAAAAACAACAAAATATAAACAAACTAAATTGAAAAATTAGGAATTATTGTAACCCTGGTGTGTGCATGTGTGTGAGTGATTAAGTTTAAAGTGACTCCTGGTTGTTTGCTGAAGGTCAAAGTTCAAGAGGGACGCAGATTCTTGTCAAGAGAGGAAAAAGGTGCTAAGTGGCAACTGTGTGTGTTTGTGTGTCTATTATATTTGAAGGAACTGCCCATAAGATTAACTCCAAATTCCATGAAAATAACTTAAATTGGCACATCGTGGGCTGAATTAAAAAATGGCGACAATCCGTCTGGCAACCTTTGAATACCAAAATATATTAAGAGTGTCCTAACTTGCTCCTTGGTAGCGGTAACCAGTAGAATACTAACCTTTGACCCTTGCACTGACCAATCTGCTCAAAATCTCACCTTTGCCCTCTGAACCCAAACAAAAACACCACTTCCTTCCTGACTTTAGACATGTGCATGAACGTGACAATCAACCAGGGACGACGGAAAAAAGTGATGTGAAAGAGGACGCTAAAGAAATTCAATGAACGTAAAACAACAGAGGCAGAATGCGGTGAGCCGCAAATCCACTCGCCGTCTGAGACGCATAAAAACTGATTGCGCGTATGTGACGGTAGCCAGGCTAAGCTAATTAGCTAGTAGCAGCCAAACCCCAACAAAGTCCAAAGTAGCGACTTGCGGTTCCGTCGCATCAAAGGTCCGCAGCTGTGAATGCTTTAGTGCTTTTCGTTTGTCTTGTCACAAAAATCGTTTCCAGCGGAGAATAGCTTCATGTTTCGAATCGTATAATCAGAACCAGAAGTACACGAGACACCGGCACCACGGGGAGGGTGTCAATCACTGAGCAGTATGGGAGATCAAATCAATTCTCAAACGACTTATTTAAATCCAAGTAAGCCAAAAATTAATAATAAAAAAAAATGTAACAGTGAGTACCGAAATAAAAAAATCTGTGACTAATTGATGATAAATGGCGGAGCAACATAACAATATAACAAAAGTCTTAACTCCCACATTGATTATTTAAATATTCCTCCCGTGGCAATTTAATTTCCCTCACGGGATGAATCTTTTCATCTCCATATCCAAGCGGCGCTTTTTGAAAACACGAATGGAAGCGTTCCCGTGATTGCAGCTGTTCCAAGTCAATTGATTTTTTTCATCTATCGTCCAAAATGAAACACAAGTGCTTTCACATGTTTGCGATAAGAACAATCTGCGGACGATTCGTCACGACCGTTACAGCTGTAGAAGACAAGTTGTCCGACATGTTGCACACGTGGACTGACCTAGAGGTTCCAAGACAAACTGGTCCTGAGTGACGGCGAGCGGCGTCTGAACGGCAACGGTCAGCCTGGCTGAGGTCAACACGCTGCTGGCCTTCACCGTCACCTGCGCACATTTGGGATCAAGATGAAGCGAGCAAAGGTCATCAAAGGTCACTCTGAACTCACCTTTACTGTCACCGAAGGAACGGGAAGGTCATCCATGTCTTGGATCAGAGCTCGCTGTGGAGGCAGACAAAACAAAATGGCAACACGTTTTTATAGTATTATATCGTTTTATGTGGACGATAGTGAGAGTAACGTGGGATTAAATTCGCCTCGCGGTTCGCAGCTGAGACCTTGGCAAAAACAATTTGGATAAAAATATTTACAAAAGGTGAGGAGTGTACTCACATTTGTGAGACAGACATCGTGTGTTTGTGTGTGTGTGCGTACCGACGGCATATCCATGTGAGGAGACACGCACGCAGTCACCGTCACGTCCTCCTCATTTTCACCTTTAGGCAGAATGTCTGAAAAACAAATTTGATGGTTGTCTGTATGCTGATGAACTCCATTAGACACTTCAATCGGTACGCAATACGCAAATTCATGACGTTCAATACAGAAGAGGGAGGGGGGGAATAAAGCGAGTGGAATTTTTTTTTTATATTTCTGCAAGTTTAAATTTAGAGTTTTGCCACAACACTGAGCGTTCATTATTTAATTTCAAGCTTTAAAAGTACACCTCTATGCTAATTTCAATTAGCCTGTCTATGACGTTTCGCATTATATGTTAGCGATGAGCTAGTGGAGTTTCGTTTTTGAAGAAGGTTGACGGTGACAGTTTGAAGTAAGACCATGAAGAAAGGCCTCAGCATTTAGACCAACCCTGAGTCCTGCTGGCCTCCCTGATGAACTTGTGCAGCCTTCTCATCTCGGCGTCGGCCTGCTCGTAGTCCACCTCGCGGGAGTCCACCTTGGGTGTGGTGAAGAAGGACGGGTCGGTGCCCATGTAGGAGCAGAGAAGGTGGCCGTCCCAGCTCAGGCTCACCACGGCGCCTTTCAGCTCGCTGAGGCCAAACAAAAAATTGCGAGGTGACTCCAGATGTGAAGCAGTTCTCACAAACTTCATGTAAAGGAATAAATCATTTGATATATTACTTCCATATTTTGATTAGCAACACAATACCGGAATGCTATTATTCTAAATTCTTCTATTTCTGCGAGTCCAACTTCCTCCATTTTTTTTTTTTTAAATGGACGATACATCAAATTTACATCAAGATTTCCTGACAGAACAAAAAATGGGAAAAGAGAGAAGCAGGAAATGCTGAGTGATGCAATAATGTGTTTTAACAGCGTGAGTGAGTGCGTGTTAACTGGTTGCAGATGTGTCGTACTTCCAGGCCGACGAGGCGGTAACACACGTACGCACACACACACACACGCACGCACGCACGCGCGTACGAGGCAGTAGGGTGGCGGAGTTCAGGTGGAGGCTCCACACCTGCACGGGTGGAAATCGCCAACATTAAAACGTCCACTTTAACTGCCGCGGAAACACACTCACGCACGCGAGCGACTGTGACGGAAACACACTCCGACACGAAAAAAAAAAACTCGCACACACATGCTTTGCCCACAGTGGGATGTTCCCACCCACCGCTGTTGATGTTGAACGGGAGCAAAGACACAGAAGAACCCCGAGCGAGGCCGCGTGTTGGGATGATGGAGAAGGTCAGTTCATGAGGTTCATTCATGACGTCACGTGATAATGTCGCAGTTTGTTTATTAGCGTTGGCTGATATTTTTCACGGTAAGAGTTGTCAAATCTGAAATATCTGGCATTAACTCAAAATGGCTGCGAGGAAAAGAAAAAAAATGGCCGTCTTACTGCTGAATTTTGCACATGGGCCTTTTGGCGCGTCTGCCAACTTATTTTTTTATATAAATATCTTTTATTTGTTATATATTTTTGTATTATATGTGATATAATTTATTATAAATGTGTTATATTATTTTGTATCATTTTTTTATATATTTACTATATAAAAACATAAAATCTATAATAAAATTATAGATTTTTTTAGCTTTCCAGGGGGCGCCACTGAGCTGGTTATAGTGACTTGTGTTTCGGACCAGGATACATTCCGGCGCA
Organism: Syngnathus scovelli; assembly: GCF_024217435.2. Classification (NCBI taxonomy): domain Eukaryota; kingdom Metazoa; phylum Chordata; class Actinopteri; order Syngnathiformes; family Syngnathidae; genus Syngnathus; species Syngnathus scovelli. Next base: position 1,582,737 of record NC_090855.1, on the reverse strand, counting down.
CAGAGGGCCCCAAAAAGGCGACTTTACTAGTCGGGAAACTAATAAAAAGCAACGATTCCGGCATGTGTATGAGAGCGTGTGTGTGTGCGTACGCGCTCATACGTCAGCGCACACTCACGGGAAGTTGGCGACGCGGAGCGCCACCGGCACAAAATCGAGCTGGGCGGCCCACTTGAGCGTGACGTCCTGGTACACCAGCAGCATGTTGGTGTGGTTGCCTAGCAACAGGTTGGTGGTGCCATCGGTCACTAAATGGAAAACAAGAATAAAAATATGGATTGAGGCAAATTGTCATAAAAGTCATTTTTCTTAAGGGGAAGGGGAGAATGTCAGATATTACACATCATCATTTTGTGGTTATTTCTTATTGGATTACTTACGGTAAAGTTTGCTCTTTGATTTAAAAATGGGAGCTAATTTAGTGCTACACAACCACAGAATGGAGGGGAAAATATTTTTTGGGTACAACGATTGGAAAATCCAAAATAAAAAAATCTGAATCAACCTTGTGTGTGTGTGTGTGTACTAATGCTGTGTGCGCACGTGTGTGTGTGTGTGTGTTTAGGCTTTGCTTCCGCCACCCAGCTAACATAATATCGGTTTTATTTTTAGCGCTGGAAAAGAGGTGAAAAGACACATGATAAACTTTGCCGCCGCAAAGTGGAGAAATAACCCGAGTGATGACATCATCACATTTCGCCAAGTAGTTCTAAATACGGGACTTGCGTTACACACAACACACACGTCCATACACACTCGCACACGTGCCCATCCATCCCGGGAGCGGTGCGGCTACCACCAGGGGAGATCTGAGGTGACGACCACACGCAAAACAAACACCTCGGCGGGTCAAATACAGCGGCCGGCGAGGAGAGCGGGGGTCAAAATGACAGAGTACGTTACGTGCGGTTGTGCGTCGGTGGCTAACAAAGGAAACGCACACACCTGCTGACCTTTTACGATTTCCACGTGAAGTCAAGTATATACATGATTTGAACAAATTTCCCATGACGCCTCCCTAAACTTCCCGCTGCCTCAATCAGATGATCCTCAATCACCCATTCATCTCCTCCTCATCCTCCCATCCGAACCAACTCATCCATCAGTGGAGCAAAAGGCGCGCACGTGTTCATGAGGGACTCACGCGAGGCGTACGGCAGGAAGCAGCTGGGGTTGAACTCCAACTTCTTCATGAAGTGGATTTGTTCGTTGTCACGCAGGCAGTAGAGGTTACGCTCGCCCAGGATGAAGATGAAGGAGGACGAGTGGGAGAAGGAGGGCACGGAGATGTCCAGGGCCTGCTCGCCCAGAACCAACGTCCAGTCGGGCTGGTGGGGGGGAAAAAAAAAAAAACCCTGGTCAACTCTATATATATTTTTGAATTACTACATTTAAAAAAATTATTGCCACATCCACCAGTCATATTATATTATAAATATAATTTATATATTACAAAAATATAATAAATAAATAATTCCGTCCGTCCATTTCCGTACTCCTCCCACTCATTCACATTAAATAACTCCCATTCAACTCTTCGTGACCCCTTTCGCGGCGTGTTTACATTCGTACCTGTCATGTAAATACTCTTTACGTGGTGCTTTAAATCAGTGTCTGTTGCCGTGGTTACCTGCACGCTCCAGTACATACGGCCGGCTAATTGGAGGGCAGCGGAGTGCAAGTCAAGAGCCTGGCTGCCAAGTACAACTAAAACAACGCCAGCAGTGTCAAACGGGTGGCGTCAATGAGTTTATTCTTGCAAATTGGGCTTGTTAGCGTTAACGAGCGCTAACGGTCGACGCGGGAACGGGTGACATCACGGTGAGGGTCAACGCGGGTGACGACTCACAGTCAGCCTCTTGCCTCCGGTTTTGAGGGGCTGGTCGGGGTCCTGACGGTTTTCGGCGTCCGTGGCCACGGCCAGGGTCTCGTACCTGAGGAGCAGAGTGGATGTTATGCTTTTTATTTTACAATTGGACTCTGGAACATGTGAATTCACTTGACGCTAATTCCCGTGGGACAATTCATTGTATCTATTGTATGTTTCGCCTAAAAGTATTTTTATGACTCGACAGCTGCGCGCCGTCTCCGCCAGGTCTGACCGACACCCGGCCCACACGTTTCACGCGTCCCGCTCTATTAGCGCCAACATCGGCGCTGTTCAACGATACGCACGAAGGGAGCGGGAGGCGCTCTCGCAGATGTGGAGCGCGAGCGAGATTCCTAGAAATCGCCGACGGGATTTGCTCGCTTCACAAAGACACGGAATGGAACATCACGTAGCGGCCCGAGCTGGCTTTGCACCTGCGCGCAACTTGACGAGCGCGAGACCGTGCTCGGAGTTTTGAGAAGCATTTGCGCGTGCGTGCTTCCAGCGAGATCATCTTTCATGGACGACACCAAATGTTTGCTTAAACTTTATACGAGGCCAGATCGTGCTGGCCAAAACACACACTTGACAACGCACACCTTGTTCATCACTTTTCAAAACGGCAACACAAATATTTCTGCGGTTTGTCACATTTTCTTTTCCACTCGCCGAGGTTTTGTGTCGACGGCGGTCGTCAGCCAAACCTACTTGTAGCTCTCCAGCTGGCGGGCCGAGGACACGGTGAGGAAGCTGTCCGTCCGCGAGTTGTAGGCCAGCGGGCCGGGAAGCAGGAAGCCCGGAAGGAACCTTCCGAAGGAGTAGCTGTCCTGCTCGAAAAACATCAGCATGCCGTCCATGGACTGGATGCACAGCGAGTGGTGACCTGAGGAAAGGGGGCGGGGTTAATCACTATATGAATAATTAGGTCAATGTATTTAATCAATAAAAATGGATGTGCATTTTTTTTGAACCTCCACACACATACACACGCAATAAACATGTCGCTCCTGTTTCATTTCAGCGGTGGCGGCGCGATGCGGAGCGAGACGTGTTTCTCACTCCGACTCAGTCTGATATCTCCATTAACACCTTAGCACATGCACACACACACACACACACACCATCATAAAGCAGCGATGTGACCGGACGACTATAATTAGGCCTCAATGCGCCATTAGAACTCTCACTGCCGTCAAGTCGAGGTCAGGGATACAGCCGCCTACAGTGCACACACACGCACACACACACACGCACACAAACCATCCATCAGCAGAGATTTGGAAAGAAAAGCCACACACTCCAACACACCTCCTCTGTGTAAACACGTGTGTGTGGGTGTGAGTGATGAGCATGTTCCACAGTGGGCAAGAACACAATACAATTACAATGACACACACGCACGCACGCAGGCACGCACTCGAACTCGGAACCTCAAAGCCGTGGGTCGGACCTGCCAACCGCCATTCCCGAAAGGGATCATGAATAATGGAAATAAAAGCCATCATTAATGGCCGGGCGCTATACAGAGAGGCTTGTGTGTCGAGCGAGCGCGCGGCACAATGCTGGAGTATAAAAGCGTGCGGCTGGCTATACGTTCTATTTTGGTTTATTAGCTTAAGACCGCGTTATTCAATCCTTCACGTCCACTACGAGCTGACTTATTACACAGCAATAAAAGATAATAACCTCGGTTTAAAAATAGTCGGGACGACGCCGTGCTGATGTGGTTTTGCTTTAAGGTCAAGTTAAAGCGCCGGCACAAAGTTCTTGTGTGTGTGTGTGATAAAAAGAGACTCTAATGGCTTCTTGTAGATGACCTCTGACCCTCCCAGGTAGGGTGGGGGGTGTGCAGGGATTTCCCAAACTAAACAGCATCTCATTCATTCTAACTCAGTGACTCTGGTAGACTAAAGTTGTGTCTAACATTTGTTTTTCATCCTAAAAAATGTATTAAAAATGTATTTGAATGAATTATTTTTTTAATCTAACTTCTTTGAATTGAAGTTTCTGTTGATGTTCAAACTGCTTAATGTTACAGTGAATTACAATAATATTAAATATAGTCTTTTGCTGCATTTTTTAAATCGTCCCTGGCATAAAACCTGCTAACAAAACGATGGCAGAAATACAGCAATGCAATGGCGGGCACTGCCCTCTAGTGGTGAAAAATAATAGACATGCAAAGGCGTGGACGTGTATACTCAGTGTGTGTGTTTTCACACACATGCATACACAAAATGTACAAATCCCCTCCCAGCATCCTAAAATACTTCCTCAGAACTTAATTTCAGATGAGTATAAACACGTGCAAAGTTCTTCCAGAGTTCTTAAAAGTTCCGGTACAAAGTTCCTGCGGTGCAAAAGGCTCTCATGTAAACAAGGAGTGAATCAGGGGTCCATCACGCCAAGCCACAGTCTGGCATATTCCACATGCGCACACTCAATTATGCACGCGTGTGTCTGGACAAAGCCGCCTTTATTTAGAATCGTCATTTTGTGCACTTTAAAGGGGATTCCCGTGTGAGTGTGTGTGTGTGTGTGTGTGTGTTTTTCTTGGATTGTGACAAGTGAAGGGCTGTCCCCGAAGGTTTTTCCAAAAAGCATGAAAAAGCGTCATTCGAGTGTGCATGTGTGCGTTACCCGTGACCCCTCCAAAGGTTCCGTATGTCATGTTGCAGGCGGTCCTCTGCAGGTTGTGCTCGTAGACCAGTTTGATCTGGTACTGGTCGCCGTGCTCCACGTTGCCCGCCGTGCCTGAACACACACACGCGTCAACAAAACGCCACTGAAACAGGAAGTGACACGTAACGAGGGGGGGTACCAAGAACGGAGAAGACGGACAGCCTCCTGGGGTGAAGGACAGCCAGGTGGAGAAGATCGGAACATCTGAGGAAAAAAAAAAAGAAAAACATCAGCATCAGAGCAGAAATAAGGCTGATTTTCAATCTACTTAAATCTATCTTAATTTAGACAAAAGTAGTGCTCTGTCATTATCTTGTGGCACCTTGGAGCTACGTTTAATGAAGAAGCTTCACTGAGACAAAAGTAGTGCTTCGCCGCCGCAATATATTCGCTTTTGCCTCTCCACGTGAAACTAAAGTAGTGTAGCAGATGCAGCCATGACGCGACTTCTCGACTGACTGAACAATTTGTTGATTTTTGTCTTGCTAGGACAAAACGCAGTCTTCCGAAGGGAGCAACCGCGACGGAAGGGGAAGACAATCCCACAAGTGTTCTTTCATCCTGGGAAAGAACAAAAAAAAAAAAAAAAAATCTGCCCAGCGCCTCGGTCACCCCGCCAGTATTTATACTCGCCAACCTCGCCGCCCGACTTGCCCGCTGAATTCCTGGGAGGAATTCCGCGCTGGCGAACCGCAGCTTAAAGCAAATACCGACACGGCGCTGTGGGAAGGAAGGAAGGAAATAAGGAAGGAAGGAGGCGACGCCGTGGAGATTTCTAGAACTTTTTTTTGCGAGAGAGCTCTCACGTTTCATTGCTGCAAACTGGCTGAAGGGAGACAGCGCCATCTGGGCAAATTGGTGTGCTCATTTGATTTTTAAAAAGTACAAAGTGGGGGGGGTCTTGTATTATTTTATTTTATTTATTTATTCATTTTTATATTTTTTTTTGCCATAATTGCCCAGCTTTGCTGTATAAGAATTTAAAAAGATTTTTTTTAAACAATTGAATTTAAAAATGATTTCAGCCACAATACCTGGTTGAGGTGTTGAATATAAATTAACCAACCTTCATCCAGCGTAAAAAAACAAACTGAGGCGGTTTAAATTTGGCTATTCAAGTCGCCAAGCGTAAAGGAAATCAGGCTAAAGCTAATTGCAAGAGGATTAAGTTGCTAAATGTTGCCGTAGCCTCATGAATGAAGACAGCAACACATCACTTTTTGCAGAGGTCGGTCTTTTTTTTCTACCTCTGTATAAGAACCAAATGTACTCACGAGACGAACTTCCCCAGCTCCACCTGGATGATGGCGTTCTGGAGGTGGACCTCCAGGAGCTGCGCATCGGCCAAGCCTTGCGCCCCCTCGGTGGCTTTGGCGGGCTGAGGGGAGAAGATCCGCAGCATTCCCATGTAGCTGCCCACCACCACCTTGTCTGCACAAGAAGCGAGAAACTATTAACGTGACGGACGTGACTACGACCTGAAGATAATTTCTATTGCATTACCGTGTCCCGTGCCGCTGTTATCCACATCTCCAACGCACATGCATCCCTGGTCAAACTCTTCACCTTTGCCGAGGGCTGCCGACCACCAATCCCGCGCCTTGAACAGAGACATCTAATAGCACAGAGAAGATCACACATTTTTAATTTCAATCACAAGAAAAAATTGGTCAAATAGGTGTCACTCAAAAGTTGGACACGTCATACCACGCCGGCAGCCAATGAGGAGGCAGTATAAGTAGTCATGTGACAAGTTGAGTGTCAAGCCTGAGAATGCAAGCAGCTTTGCCCTTATTAGTGCTGACTGAGCAGGTGGAACAGGCAACTAATCCAGCAAAGTGATAAATTAAACTCATTTTACAAATGAATACACTTTAAAATCATGTTTCGTGATATCAAATTCTAAAGATTAAAAGTTGGCAGCCAGACATACTCTTGTTTTTATTGACAAATTATAAAAGACTTAAACGGACCAAAAAAAAAAAGCTAATTAGTGGATTTTCCGCGGGCATTTAGCATATGTATTATTTTCTTATATCTCGCTCAAACTGTGGAGCGTCAGCACAGATTATCTTTATGGTGCCCTGGCCTGACTTGAGGGTTATATTGTCCGCGTTTGAGTACTAAAATAAGTCACGCTAATAGTTTTGAGCCTTACACGCTCACTCATCAAGGCGTGTTCACAAATGAATTAGCTAACGCTAATGTATTAACTTTAGCTTGTCCGGCTAATTAGCTAGCCCCGCGAGTTACCCAGCGTCCAGCGGGTGGAATGAGTGTCTCACCTTTTCTTCACCGACGCCTCCGACGAACCCGCAGGTTTATTACGCCTCGCGGTGGCAAAAATTACATTTCCTCTCTTGAAGCCATCGTCTTGTTGTCATGGCACTGACGCTCAAACTGGAGCGGGCGTGGCAATTGTGCGCATGAGCGGAAAAGAAATGCATGTTGGGAAAGGTAGTTCTTTTGCAAGCAATAGCCCGCTCAATATAAGTAGTAAGGGATTTGGTAATATAAATTTTGTTCTTAGCACATTGAACAAATAACAAATAATTTTAGTTGAATGTGTGTGTAATGTAATGTGTAATTTTAGAGCTGTGAATAGTTGTAATAGTGAGATAAATTAACTACAAAAACATTTATCAAAAGAGGGCTCGTCCGGGATTTGAACCCGGGACCTCTCGCACCCTAAGCGAGAATCATACCCCTAGACCAACGAGCCACGTACATCTGGCCAGATGTAGTATGAGAGCTGCAGAAAAGTCAGTTATGCGCAAGCGCGGATGACAGGTGCATGATGGGAAATTGAGTCTTTAACCGTTTAAAATTAATAGCTCAAAGTCTCACTCAATATACGTAAGTAGTAAAGAATTTAGTAATGTAAATTCCAATCTTAGCACATTGAACACATAACAACAAACAAGTTTAAATGAATGTGAGTGTAATGTAATGTGTAATTTTAGAGCTGCAAATGAATGTAATAGTGAGATAAATTGATTACAATAACTATACAAAAGCAAGGGCTCGTCCGGGATTTGAACCCGGGACCTCTCGCACCCTAAGCGAGAATCATACCCCTAGACCAACGAGCCACGCACATCTGGCCAGATGTAGTATAAGAGCTGCAGAAAAGTCAGTTATGCGCAAGCGCGGATGACAGGTGCATGATGGGAAATTGAGTCTTTAACCGTTTTAAGGTAATGGCTCACAGCTTTACTTAATATAAGTAGTAAAGGATTTAGTAATGTAAAATTTTATCTTAGCTCATTGAACACATAACAAAAAATAAGTTTCAATGAATGTGTGTATGTAATGTGTAGTTTTGGAGGTGAAAATAACTAATAGTGAGACAAATTGAGATTACAGAAAAACGAACAAAATGGAGGGCTCGTCCGGGATTTGAACCCGGGACCTCTCGCACCCTAAGCGAGAATCATACCCCTAGACCAACGAGCCACGAACATCTGGTCAGATGTATTGTGACAGCTGCAGAAAAGTCAGTTATGCGCAAGCGCGGATGACAGTTGCATGATGGGAGATTGAGTCTTTCACTGTTTTAAGTTAATGGCTCACAGCTTCACTTAATATAAGTAGTAAAGGATTTAGTAATGTAAAATTTGATCTTAGCTCATTGAACACATAACAACAAACACGTTTAAATGAATGTGTGTATGTAATGTGTAATTTTAGAGGTGCAAATATCTAATAGTGAGACAAATTGAGATTACAGAAAAAAAATATAAAAGGAAGGGCTCGTCCGGGATTTGAACCCGGGACCTCTCGCACCCAAAGCGAGAATCATACCCCTAGACCAACGAGCCACGCACATCTGGCCAGATGTAGTGTAAGAGTTGCAGAAGTTAGTTATGCGCAAGCGCGGATGACAGGTGCATGATGGGAAATTGAGTCCTTCACTGTTTTAAGTTAATGGCTCACAGCTTCACTTAATATAAGTAGTAAAGGATTTAGTAATGTAAAATTTGATCTTAGCTCATTGAACACATAACAACAAACACGTTTAAATGAATGTGTGTATGTAATGTGTAATTTTAGAGGTGCAAATATCTAATAGTGAGACAAATTGAGATTACAGAAAAAATGTATAAAATGAAGGGCTCGTCCGGGATTTGAACCCGGGACCTCTCGCACCCTAAGCGAGAATCATACCCCTAGACCAACGAGCCACACATATCTACCCAGATGTTTTTGTTCTTGTTCCTAACTATCAATTTGTGCCACGTCAAAGAAGCCTATAGAGGCGGGTTGTAGTTTGGCGTTTTGCTGCCGCCTTGTGGCCTTCTAATGAATTGCAACCACTTTCAAAACTCCTTTCGTTACAAAACAGTCAAGTAAAACGTGGTCATAATACAATGTTATATTTCATTTCTAATTCACACCATCAGAGAAAGAAACAAAAACAATCGGCTTATAAAAATACAACACATGACTCTACTTTTGAAAACATTTCCACACAAGGTCCACAGACACGATGACATTATTCCCTGTTTCAATGATATACAGAATAAGGAAATGTTTCCTTCTGTTCTTTGCTGAGAAAAGGCAACATGCAGGTGATAGCAGCACATGTAAAACACAAAGCAAAAAAAAAAAATTACGTTCTTTTCACGATGTTGAACTTTGGTGTGTGGATTTCTGCCCGTTTTGACGATGTAGAATAAAGTGCTTCTTCTAAGCAGAGGGGGCTTTAAAAGGCTGAACGAAAGTAAACATGGCTTTTTTTTTTTGTGTGTGTGTTTGTTTGATACATCATACTGACTCAAACATGCGCATATGTTAACTAACAGCTATCTTAAAGTGCATTTCTTCAAATCACATCCTCCCAAAGTCAATCAAGGACATCCGTTTTCATTTCCGTTCGAATCATTTTCCAAGGTCCTCCTGCTTCTTCCTGGTCCGTTACACACGTTATGGTACACAAAGACAACCATAGAAAAAAACAAATACAGTGTCCCAGGTTTGCCTCTTATTTCGAGAACTGAGTCTTCTGGATGTTACGCAATAGCTTCCCATTCCTTGAAGGCAAGAAAGTGAGAGCTGGCGCAAAGGAATACTTTAAAAAGTGTATTTTCGTTTTGGATGTGTTGCTGCTCTGTGTGTATTAAAGAAGCTGATGTTTGTTTCTAATTAGCTTGACGTCATGCTAATTTCCGCAGATTTTTATCTTTAAAAAAAAAAAAAAAAATCAATGCTGTACAGTGAACCCCGATAGAGATCAAGCCCGATTATGGGTATTGAAAATAATCGCAAAAAAATCCTGAACCCCAAATTTGTGGCGGTTCACTGTCCTGCAGTGTGATGCGCTGTCCACGAGATGAAGTGAGAGTGCGTCACAAAAACCCAAAAGTTGTGCTGCGTATTTAAAAGTGTCCATGTACAAAGGCGTTGAAGTAGGCATGGGACTAAAAAAAAAAAGGGGGGGTGGTCCAAAGAGGAAGTTAGAGGACCTTCTGGAGGATGGCGTTGGGTACTTCCAAGGTCTCGTCCTTCACCAGGACGATGTCGTAAGAGTCCAAATATTTATCCAGACGCTCCTCCACCTACCGAGGAACCCGAGGTTACACGAAAGGAAGACATGACACAGAATAGCACTCTCTTCCAACCTTGTCGTTGAGGAAGCCGACTTTGAGGATGTTCTCCACGTTGGGCACGCCGTCGGCCATGCTAAGGTCGCCCAGCGAGTCTCCCATCAGGATGATGTTGCAGTTTTCCTTCAGCTGCTTGAAGTAGTCGGTGTTGCGCAGGGCGCCGTCGTGCTTGTTGTACACGTGGATGAGCTCGCCTTTGAATCCTCGCAGCACGCCCTGCAACGATAACCACGTGCAAGACTCTGAAATACATTTTTGATATCGTTCCTATTCTGTGTGTGATAAATTAGCAGTTGTATGCTAAATTCCATTAGCCTGTCTATGTCGTTTCCCATTATATGTTAGCATAAAGCTAGTACTTTTTAAATATGCAATGTGTCTTTTTTTATGTCATTTTTATGAACTCACGTTGTCGTCAAAGTCCATAAAGTTGGACACCACCTTGACGTTGGGGTGGTAGACGCCCGCCTGGCGGATGATCTCCTCCAAGACGTCCCCCAGGCCGGCAGAGAAGATGAAGACGGGAACGTTGTGCTGGTGCAGCCGGTCGAAGAACTGCTCGAAGCCTTCCCTAGAAAATAAATCAAAAATCATTTTTTAATTTGCTTCTTTTTTTTTTTTTTTTTTTTTGGGGTGGGGGTGGTACCTGAGTGCGGCGTCAGAGTCCCGCACCACTTGGGGCAGTTTGTCCTTCTCTAACCTCTGCTCCACTAAAAGCGTGTGTGACTTGAAATACCTGAACACACACACGGGCAGAACATCAAATACGATGACGCAACATTACGGTCTCGGGAATTGCGTACGACGTGAAGCCAAGCAGCTCACCACTCCACCATGAAGGGGTATTTCTCCTCCATGGTGAGGTTGGGGTCGATCTCGATGGGGTAGTACTTGTTCTTGAGCTGCAGGAGCTTCTGGCGACATTCCTCCGTCACCAGGCTGCAGTTGTCGATGATGTCTGGGAGCGAGAACATCCACGTGTTACAGCTACACGCTCAAACTGGAGGTTTTATCGCGACGTGGACTCACTGTGGCACGTTGGAGAACGTTTGCCGTTGATGGCGAACTTGCTTAGCGTCATGTCAAAGTCAGTGATGACCTGCGAGGGGAGGACCAAGTGAAGACCAATTGGGGTCATGGCTGTATATATCAAATGCTGTACTTGCACGTCATCACCAGCAGGTGTCAGAGTAGTACCCACCTGAAGTTTGGAGGCTCCTCCCTTAATGAGGCCGCAGATGATCTGCTCCACCCTCTCGGGGTCTCTCATGTGCACCGTCTTCTTCTCGAACTGAGGCATCTGAAAGCGGGACAGGAGACGACATCACTGGAGTGACAAGATTCGAAGTGATTGCATCGTGCCTGACCGCGCCTCGATTTCATATACGACGTTAGCGACAAGACCAGGAGCATGATGAAGAGGTATGTTGGAGGATATGTTCCGTCTTGCCATGAAGTAACGTTTCATAAACTAAACACACCTCCAAGTCCTTGTTGTCGGGCAGAAAAAACATATCCAAATATAGTCGAATACTATTGGCTCCTCGATAATTATTTTTGTACAATGTAAACTAATTTCAAGTGTCATTCTGAGGGAGCCGTGGGGCATTACGTTACCTCAAGATTAAAAGTTGATGATTAAGCTGCAGTTATAGAAGGGCGACAGTTGACACACTTACACACACACACACACACACACACACACACTTACCGCCAGGCTGTGTAGTCTGTGGAAAACAAGAGCGAAGAAAAGAATGTGTGGCTAAAGCGCCTTTATATACTTGTAGAAGGCGGGGAGGGGAGCGAACGAGATCCCGCCCTTACGCACACACTTAACATTTGATCCATGTCAACACAAACTCACACACTCACACCAGTGTGTATAAATAGAAATGTGAAGAAGTGTGGGGGGGGGAAATGAGGTTGTAATCTGCCCTTGTTGTCATGTTACCTTTGACTTTACGCTCAATGACAGCATCTGCTGAACACGCACGTTTGAAGCACACACACATTACTCGAGCGGCAACGAAAGGCTTAAGGTCAGGTTAAGCGTCATTGTATGTGTCTCATTACACACACACACATTGTGCAGACATATAAATAAACACTGCTGCTACTTAGCATATCCAACAACAACATCCTGATATGTCTGGGTCGAGTTGAGCAGAACGACAAGGATGCAAATGCGAGCCAAGAGGAATGTTTCACATAGGTTGAGGCAATAAGTAGGTCAAAGCTCTCCGGTTACACCACGATAACATACATGGACCATATTGCATCAGCCAGAGCTTCTGCATCTGTTTACAATAAACAGTGGACGCACATACCGCCCGTAAATAGTCAATAAAAACATCTTGAGAAATAACAAGAGTTTTAATTCTGTGCGTGTGGAAGTTACAGGTGGCTTTCAGTTCAATGTGAATTTTATTGCACTTGTTTATAAGTTGTTGGTTTTTTTCCCCCCATAAAAAAAAAACAGTTTCTGGCCATTTGAGAATTTGGGGGTAAAAAAACTAAAAGTGCATGCATGACTGATATATATTTATCTAGAATATAAAGGCCTTAAATATTGCCTTGTGGGGAGGCCGTTCCGGTTGCCATGGTGACCGCCATCTGGTGCTACTGATAGGGGTGAGGGAGGACAAGGTTAAGTTCAGAGCTCTTAATATTCCATTTAAAAACCATTCCGACGGTTGCATACAGATTTGTGACAGCAGCACCCTCTGCTGGTTACCAACGGTATCTCTGAACTTTTTTTTTTTCCCCCTATCTTAACGTTCTAACTTTTTTTTCCATATTACTCCACTTTTCCTCATCATATTTTGGAGCTGCCGTTAGGACAAACCAAAAAAATTTTTTGACATTCACTGAATTTTATTTTGTTATTGTGCAACCCAAGCATGCTGCAGCTCACATGACCAGCGACACAATTTGTGTCCTCCTTTGTGTTGTTGGTCTTGCATGCGTCTCTTTTGTCCCCCGAGCACGCGACTGCCGAGGGCGACCAGACGCCGGTGACTCACAGATGACAGGAATGTCAAATTCTAAGTGGTAGGGCAGGGCTGAATACCTCCTACATGAATCATATATATACATAAAGGAGGGCGGCGGGGCCTGCTGCTGCAGATATAAATTAACTACACATACATTAAGTTAAAACTAAATAACACACTTTTAATAGCTCAGCTGTGATTGACTGTGCAAGTGTTGTAACCACCTCCATTGATTCCTGTGCTTGGTGGTTTACTGCTAGCAGCATGACATGCATGTCCGACAATTGAAGCAGTAAGTACCGATGGGCAAAAAACACAACCGGGGGCTCACTGTCACCTCAAAAGCTTCTTATGTGCTTGTGTAGAATAAAAAGCTAGCTGCAAGTGACCTCTAAAACAGCTGCTGTGCTGATATTGGGGAGTCATCCGCGCGTGCGTGAAACAACACTAAAGTCACCTTTGTTAAGGAAACGAAACAGCCTCTGGCCTCCTTCAAAATAAATTTGTGCGGTCCAATATGTATAAAATAATGTGGAATGTACTGATAAAGGCGGCAGCTGATTTCGTTACATTAAAAAACATTAGAATTTCATATGATGTAAGTTGTCGTCTTGCTAGGATAGACGTGAAAATATCAAGGTTTTATTTTGAAATCAAGTTTTGGCTACTTCCTGCGCATGCCACTTGCTAACTTGACGCTCCCCCGTGTAGCTGTAATGTAGCTTCCAAACTCACCATTTCGATGATTCTTGTCTTTTTGCCCGCTCGCTTCTTCTTGGCGACGATGTATTGGGCCAGAACTACGCCGCCGAACAGGGCGCACACGCTCGCGCTAGCCGCGGCGCCCACTTTGACGACGGCTGTCCGATCCATAGCGGCACGATCGGAAGTCCGCCGCCTTCGCCAAGATGAATCCTCGTGTGAAGTTCCCTTCTCGTTTGGTTGGCGCTCGCGCGCTTGCTGGTGACGTCACTGGCAACAATATGGGGCTGTTTCCGGACTGGCACGCGCATAGCCAAAATCCGCGTAAAAATAGAAAATAATAACTCAGTTAAATTATTTTTCTGTTTTGTCTAATCAAGTAAATGTGGTTGAGGTGAAGAGTGATTCCACCAATTTTTTCCTTGTATTTTTGAGAGGTGTTTGAAGCCAGAAAAGTGTCATTCAAAATTACTATAATCTTTCGCCATGTCTCTAATTGGCTTTTTTTCCCCCAACAAAATTAAAAAATTGAATGAACATCCTCCAAAGATCAGCAATTCCACAATTGCTGACTGGGGATACTGTATTACAGTGAAATAGAGAAGTCATACTTGGCACAGGAAAACAGAAGTCCAATAAAAACTTTTTTATTTGATTAACCGCAGTCACGTTGTGACGTATTGAAACAAACAGAGGCATTGTCCATGTCAGGAGACGAACGGACAGGAAAAAAATAATGCAGGTCAGGTGCTCAAAGTCTTATGACTCAACTTGCAGGAGATGAGCTGGAATGCGAGTAAATCTAACAAATTACAGTAAGAGTAGCATGAGTACAAATAAATAAATAAGAGCAGGGTGACTCAGAGCTGTCATGTGAGGGGAGTAAAATCTTCCAGACAGCTGATGAAGAGTCATGTGCCTTGTGTTGTTTCGTTTTGTTTTCTTCAGGCTAGCAACTCAACACTTCCCAAATCGCGTTGTATTTTTTCCACGTCATAAAGCTACACAAATGGGAGTTACTCCACGGGCCGGATGCCCTTGGCCTCCTCCAGCTTCCTCAGGTTCTCGTCCCACTGGGTGAACTGCTTGGACAGCAGGAACATCTGACAATACAAAGACATTGTTTACATTTTTTTTTTTTACAGAAATGAATGTCCAGCTTGTAGTTTTTTCTTATGTTTTGTGTTTTAAATTAGTAGTACATATTTTACACTGGTTTTACATGTAAAAGAATTAGGTCACGCTAACAGGCTTTTTTTTAGTTCCTCAGTTATGCTTTATGGTATTTGTAGAAGTACCATTTTGTTGTATTCCTCAAAAAGCTTCTTTACTTCCAGCGACTGAACATCCGCCTGGTCCTGTAACAGAGCCGACAGTGAGCTCTCCGAAGGCAAAACCCAAACGACAGAACATGGTGTGCATCTTTCTTCTACCTGCTGTTTGATATGAATTTGGGAGAGACGCTGGAGCTTGGTCGAGTGCTCGGGAACATCTGGAAGACAAACGCTGTTACTATTTACATTCTGACAAATAACACGACAACAAAACGGGGTTACCTCGGATGTAGGTGCTCTCCAGCAGCGGCTGCAAGTTGCTGGCCTGCTCCAGCAAAGCAGCCTGGGAAATCAGGAAGTCCTCCTCTGTAGGCCACATGATAGTAAGTTAAAAAATCCATGTCCAAGTTAAGATAATTCAGCATTTGTATTTTTGCATTTCTCACCGGCGAGAATAAACTCCAGCTTCATGGTGTCGGGCACGGCCATGTGGTCGGTGAACTGAGGGTCCAGGTACTTCATCAGGTCCTCAACTGCGCAAATATAAAAAGTCAGTAGAAGCTGAAGCTAATCTGTTTTTAATAAAGGCTGTGTGACTCACTCTTCTTGTGCAGGATCTTGACTCGCTCCCTCTTATTGGCCGTGTTGGTCAGGCCAGCTTGAATTCTTGCGAGGGACTCAGCACACTGCAAAACAGAAGACAATTATTAATGACATTAAGCTCTCAGTTTGTAAATGCATTAGTTACGAGAAAGCAAGCACACAAAAAGCAGCCACTGTAGCAGGACTTTAAATGTTGGATCATATGACACCGCACCAAGATTGCTTTAAGCTACAGATAGGTCAACTTTGCTTTAGTTGAACAAATTGTATCGAAAGAAGATCAACTTTCACCCCGATATACGCGATCTGACAATTTAACACTAATTTAAATACACGTTGATTGCTAAAAACTAACTCCCCCAATCTATTGTGACCAGCTAAATCTAACTAGCTTGACACCGACGTTAAAACATATCACTAACATGACATTAAGGAAACTACACAACACACCGCACAAAAATACCACAATTCTGAAATACTGCACACTGATTCGTGTAAATATTGGACATTGGGAAAAATTATCGGCTATAGTTAGCTTTGCTAGACTCGAAGCTAGTTAGCTTCTTAGCTTGGCCACACCTATAAATAAATATAAACCTGAAAACAAACCTTTAATGGTTTCGAACTTTTATTCCTTCTGTCTCCGTATATACGAGTCTCCAGTGCCTGTAGGCGTATTTCTACATTAGCTACCGCCGCTTGTTTGTCCATTTTCTAAGCTTCTTTTGCCAACAAAACGGGAGGACCCAAACAGCCCTCAATCGCCTCCGTCTTTATCATGCGCAGACGCATATTGATGACGTCACATCGTAGTAAATATTTTAAACGGGTTTTCAAATATTTTAAATGTTTTTAAATGTACAATAAAAGTGGTGCTTCTGCTTAATAGAATAAAAAAATATATTTATTATCAAACTAAATTATTTTGGCGCTTTCGTCAAGTTGCCAGGCGTCTCTAGTGGTCGCTGTTGTCAAAGCATTCTTCTTCGGCTGTCAGTCACCCGGGAATGACAACATCGCTGTAACACTTTTCCTTTCTTCCCTGCCATTTGACCGCAAAACGCCGACAAAAGTAGGCTTTTATCCACTCCTACACACGCGTGACATACTCATTTGTCGTGACAAATTCTGAAAAGCCAAGTCAGTGCCGCGTAACGTTTTTTTTTAAAACACTTCCGCGTAGCTTTTACAGTAGCTATGCTAGCTAGCTTATGTGCTACCACTAGTTTTTCCCTCCTTTTTGTGGCTCACTTAATGAAATAATACAGTCGAAGACGCCGTTTCAATGCATGTCGTTTATTATGTCTTATGTATATTGTATATATTTAATGAGAACAACACCAGTGGAGGATGGATGGTTCCATTTAGGATTGGTGAGGTGAAGTTGCCCAAATAATGTCAAATATGTTTTTCTGGTACGACAGGAAGCTGTGCGCTTCTGGACTTTCGGCTCTGACTTGAGAGGTGTCCAGTCTATATGAGCCTCTGGGAGGGGCAGCAGAAGCAGCAGCAACATGGCAGATGACAAAGACGTGTTAAGAGACGTCTGGTTCGGCCGGATCCCAGCCTGCTTCACTCTCAACCAGGACGAGGTGACTGAGAGAGAGGCGGAGCCTTACTATGTATGTCAAACACTCGTCACTCATCAACTTGTCAGAAGAAGTCAAAGACAGTGAGCTCCTTGTTTTCCCACAGTTGTTGTTGCCCAGGGTGAGCTACCTGACGCTGGTCACGGACAAAGTGAAGAAGCACTTCCTGAAAGTGATGAGGGCTGAAGAAGCGGGAGAGATGTGGTTTGAATATGAAGGGACGCCGCTCAAATGGTGAGGCGATTATGCTGCTTGGTCGAAAATACAAATATTCCAGCTCACTGGCCATTTACATTTTAAAGACTTCTGGGTTATTTGTTGAATTAATTAAGATTTCCTTCCCAGAGAGGTATACATCTTATATGCAATCATCATTCTGGGTGCAATCCCAAATCTATCCACATGGTGTCAGTGTGGCCCCACGCAACAATTAGAATCAATCACAGCCGTAGTAGTTCCAGGAAATACAAATCACAGAGTACATTGCTCTGTATTTAGTTGTTCAAACAGAAATTGATTTTCCAATTTCAGGCACTATCCAATCGGTGTTCTGTTTGACCTCCACGCTTCCAACTCTGTCTTGCCGTGGAGCATCACTGTGCACTTTAAAGTAACGGCTCTCCTTAACTCTCATTTTACATTTCTTAAGTCACTCATTGAGGTAATAAATATGACATGTGGCTAACACAGTTTTTATTACATCATCAGAACTTTCCGAACCAGGACCTTCTCCACTGCATGTGCAGCTCGGTAGTGGAGGCCCACTTCATGTCCAGCATTAAGGAAGCCGATGCGCTCAAACACAAGAGCCAAGTTGTCAACGATATGCAGAAGAAGGACCACAAGCAACTGTGGATGGGCCTGCAGCACGGTGAGGAACACACACGCGCATCTGTCGGGCAAATAAAATGAACATGAACTTATTAACAGTCACGTTGTCCTCGCTCAGATAACGTTCACCTTCTTCTGTTGCCTTCTGACCTGCTCCAACACGCCCACTTCACTTGACAGGTGCGCTTGTGTTTATTTGCAGATAAGTTTGAGCAATTCTGGGCCATGAACAGGAAACTGATGGAGTACCCCACCGAAGAGGGAGGATTCCGATACATCCCCTTCAGAATATATCAGGTCAGTAGCATCCACACGTATTTGATATGAGAAAAAAACCCAAAGGCACACTAGCAAAAAATTAATTAATTCACGCACCAACTCACGGGAAGTGAAATTCAAAATCAAGCGCGGTTGTGAATCACATCGAATAAGAACCTTAAGGGGAAATCACCTCTGAGCAAAGCAGATTCCCGCAATTTCCTGGCACTTTCCACACAGCAGCACATGTTTTGGATGCAGGTTTTTACCTCAAAGCCTCACCTGCTTGTGCAAGCCTTCAGGGCCTTCCCCTGACAGCGACAAACACAGCCTCTTTGTTTCTGACGCTGTCGTAAAAAAAAAAAGCCCCATCACCGCCTTGAAAAAACACGAGCCTGTTTCGGAGAATTGCGTGACGTTACTGTTAAATGAGCAGCTACCGCTCGAAGGCTCTTCCGAGCCTGTGAATATGCTCCAGGGCATTTTGGTGCTTGAAATGTCGGACAAAGTATCGGAACGATAAGGTCAACTCAAATATAAAATGATTGGTCGTCAGCTGAGCCCTGAGCATCTGTGATGTCATTTTTAATTGACAGCAAGTGGGAAAATGGCCGCCCCCTGAGATGGGGGGGATTTTGCAAATGCAATATTAATCATAAAACTATGTTTAGATTCAATTAGATTACATTTTGAAATCAGAAATGACAGCCAAGAAATCAACGCTTCATCGTTACTGCGCCAGTTGTGCTTATTTTGGCAAAATTTCAACGCAAGGACCCGTTTTATTGTAAATGATGCTCAGATCACCACATGACATTCTTGTCTGTCACCCGCCCACGTCACAGTTTCCATCCAGTTGCAAGATCTTCATCTGTACACCAAACAGATGATGTCATCGCTGCTTTTGTGATGACGGGGGCAGGCAGGGCGCTTGATCCGGAGGCGTAAGTGGACAAGCTGCCTCAGGTCGCTTGTCCGCTGCCGCCTCCACTCCTGACTCAGGTGAAAAGTCCCCTGACTGGAGAGACAGAAACCAAAGTGGGGCTGAAAAACAAAATTGAACTGGGTGCAAGAACTTGATTTAGACAAAAGTAGTGCCTTGCTGCTATCCTGTGGCAAATTGGTGGCAGGGTACCGATGCTTCATTTTGACAATGTTGTAGCGTGTTAAGCAGCTTTGGTTTTGACCGGAGTTCTACTTTGTCGAAGTGAGTTGAGGAGCTTCATTTAGACAAAAGTAATGCACCGCCGCCATCTTGTGGTGTCTCTTATTTTGTGACTCATCAGTGTTAAAGTCTCAGTAACATTCAAATTAGGCAGTTTTAATAAATGCTTGATGCGCTTACAAAAAAAAAAAATCCAGGTGAGAATACCTCGGTAGACGTAGAAAATCTGTCCCGAGGTTTTCCCGAGGGTGGGGGCATCGAGCTCATCAACCAGGAAGCCGGGCGACTCCCACATTGAAGGGGGAAATATAACTATAAATCTTCTTGATGCCCGGCGGTCACTGAAGAGTCACGACGAATCCGATGAGAGAATGTGGAACAGATTTGTCTTGGGAAAAACAAGCCGAGCTTTGAGTATCAGGACGTTTGCGGTGTCGGGAAAAGCCCCTCGCTCTCATTGTCGGCCCGCCGGCTCAAAAAAATACTGTCGGCGAGCCGCGCAGATGTGATGCTTTGTTGTTTGCCGTGATTGATCATCCGGCGTGTCACGACGGCTCCGCTGCCTCTCGTCTTTATTCTCTCATCTCGTGTGCCATAAAGCCTTTTAATGCACTTTAGACAAACATTCTTGTGTGCCGCAGTAAAATTTGGCCCTTTAAAGCCACTTTGACACGCCCACTCAGACGGTGCACTTGTCGTCGCCATAAAAGAAAAAAAAAAAAAAAAAAACCTGCCGGCCAGCGATTCTCGGCCCGTGACTCCAAACTTTCCGTTGTTTTGGAAACGAGATGCTAAATATTTACACCCGGCGGAACACTAAGTCAAAGATTGGGAGCAAGATGTTCTCGAAATATTCACTCAGTAAGTCCATCCAGACCAAAGACTTGCTGAACTTGGAATTTTATTTTCGTCTCGTCTAATTAAGTGTTATTAGTTCTTAAGATGCATTGTCGGAAACTTAACTCATTCATCGACGGTTATAGATATTAACCGGGTTGGCAGCGAATGAGTTAATCAGATCTACTCGGATCTGAATCGGACCTCTTCCAAATGTGAACAGTTAACAACTTAATGAACGATAAACACAATTTTGGTCAAGTTAAGAAAACACGATAACGTGACAGGTATGCCGAGCCCGACCGCTAAATATTCACAATCACGAACGAGGAAGACTGGCAGACGAGAGAGAAGGCAAATCCGGCGTTTATCTGGGTCCGACGTGTCGTGACACGGCGCCGGCGCGGAGAAAGTGAACATGGATGCGAGAAGACAGCCGAAATTCCAGAACAAAACCGTCTGGCCCTCAGAAGTCACTCACACACACACACACACGCACGCACGCAGGCAAACACATGCTTGGCATCCTTCAAAGGCAGATTGCGGTCTTTAGTGTAAATAACATGTGCTGCGTTTGATGCCGACAGAATTAATGACAACGGCGAGTCCAAATAACAGAGGGCTCATTTCCGTCTGGCCTGCAGCCGCCGGCCGGGACAAAGAGGCCTCGCCGCCGTCACGTACACTTTTCATTACGCCCAGCGAGCCAGCGTCCGGCCGTCCGTCTCGGGGACGCCCGCTAAATCAACATCTTGCGTCTCTCGCTCGTACTTGGGACCCCGAATTAAATGAAAAATGAAATAAATTCTGACGTCGTTTGACAATTTTGCCGCCATCGGTGCCAAGGCAGTATGTCGATAAGATGAGGAGCAGCGTTTTAGACAAAAGTAGTGCTTTGCTTCCATTGTGTTGGGTCAATTTGGTCCATTTGGTCCATTTTTAAAAAAATGATCCACTCTCATCCAATGTGTTGTTGATAACGGCCTTGCCCTATTCTCAAAACATTGTCAGGTACGCCTCGTTGTTCCCGCTCTGTGACTCAGCAGCCCCCCCCTCTCCCGCCTCTCTGGAAGCTGCGTGCTTAGAAGAAGTTTTATTGCCTCCCAGATATCTCGTAATGGCTCGTCGCGAAGGGGGCGGCGGGCTGACTCGACAGACAATTACAACACGCGGGAATGCTCCGCGCGCTTTTGAAAGATGCCAAAGGCAACGCGTGACGAGAACGTCACGCCGGGCTTTACTGTAAAAACTTCTTAGCGCGGCCGTGACCGCCGACGGACGTGTCGCGATCCGTCTCGACACTAACGGGAACGCCGAGTTATTTTCGACATAATTAATTCCATGTTTCTGCCGTGTGTTGGATTCGTTCCCTTAACCGCATTTCAGATCGTTATCAGTTTGCTGGCATTTGTTCGAACAGACTCTGAATGCAACCAAACCTGAATCGGAGTCCATTTTTATTTACGAGCGGTCGTACCTGTACAGTAAATTCCAGACATACTATGATAGGTAAAAAAAAAACATTTTGACAAAAGATCAAATATCTAGAACTGCTCCATCATCAGATCAGGCGTCTCGAGGCCATTTCGTGACAAGCGGGTGGAATTTTAATTGGCAAATGGACGGACGGGCTCACACAAACGACTCTTGATTGACAGCGCCGTTCGTTCAGCTTATTTGACCGCCATCACTTAGCCGGATTAAATCCCCTCCGCCGAAAATTAGGCTACGTGTTGAGTTCCGCCGCTCTTTTCACCGAGTGAGAGCGAGGTGTCGCCCGGCCAGCTAAGGTGTCGGGGCAGCTCAAAAGAAAGTGTCTTCATCACCTCGGGAAACGATAGCCCCCGCGGAGTGTTTCATTATTCATCGACCGGCCGCGTTTTAAAAATGCATCCCGAGTCGCTGTCACTTAAACGCACTCTCCCTGTTTCGCTCGGGACGACGAGGCGCTCTAAAGCATGCGATGACTCAATCTTTCTGTGTAACGTGGCCTTTGACGCCTTCCACGCCACCTTTGCTCGGCGGTGTGTCGTTACCACGCCGTCACCCGACCTCGCCGCACACTGGTTTCCTTTTCACGTCTCTCATGATTAGAGCCTATCGCGTGTCCCCCCTCGGGATCTTGTTCGACACCTCGGCTCTGGTGTCGACAAGGTGCGACCGGGTCGGCGCCGCCAGGTGCGAAGACCGACGGGCTCCGGCCAAAAAACGCCATCACGATGACACAGCAGCCGTGCTTATTCATTAGCCGCGCTGGACCGCGACCCAACGACATCATCAATCAGTTTTAGATTAGGTTAGCGTGTCTACACCAAACCATCCATCAATCAAGTGTTCCAAATTGGAGGTTACTCATCAAATGCGAAATTAATCCACTCATTCACTCCCATTGACGGATATAGCCGTCAAAGATCCATTTCAACTGGCAGTGAATGAGTTATACGACCGAGTCCATCTTGAACCAAAATCCCGTCTAATTCTTATTTTCGGGGAAAGAGTTTGGCGTGCGAAAGGGGAAAGAATGCTTCTGACCTCTGAACCCCTTGGGGTAGAATCAATAAGCGAAACATGATTAGCGTGATTCATTTAACCTTGAGGCCGGGCCAGTGGCGTTCTTCTGCAGCCCAGTAAACACGTCTGATGACTTCCAGACTGATGCAGATCTGCGCAACATCCCAGCATCTGCAGCAAAAAAAGCAGTCGATGGCTCATGCATCGCTTTCGATCTGCGCCTCGGACTTTCCCCGCGTCGTCTTTCAGCCTTCCGGTTAGCGCAACGCCAAATGTTGGAATGACTCATTTGCATACACGGCGGAATGCTCGGTAGAACCGAACAGGTGCAATCCGGGACGTGGGTGTGTCTGTGGGAAAAAAAGTTTTTTTTCTTCTTCCCTCCTCTTCTCTCAGAGTTCATGTGAGCTATCGATGAGCAGATGCTTCCGGAAAGAAGTGAAACACATGAATGGGCTGGGGATGTGACCAAGCTGAATCATAAACAATTCTTCAAAGTTTTTTCCCCCCCCACAAAATTACAGTCAAACAAAACAAAAACAACCAGGTAACTTAACTCCAATTAGCTTAATGCTAATAAACAATGCAAATCACCATAGACAGGCTAACAAATAGCATCTGTGTCACTGTGTTATATAACCTATTAAGCAAATTATTTGAACACTGTAGGTGCCAAGAACAAAAAAATGACTCTTAATTCTTTCTTTTGTTGCAGACGATGAGTGACAGGCCTTTCATCCAGAAACTCTTTCGACCTGTTTCACCTGAAGGCAACGTTCACACTCTTGGCGACTTGCTCAAAGAAATGTACCCTGCGGCATTCGCTAATGACGGTAGGTAACACACAAACACACACACGGGGATTTACCAGTCCTCTCTCGCCATAAAAAAAAAAAAAAAAAAATCACATTCACCACTATTCGCTTGCTCTTATTAGGGACCTTCTCCGCCTCGCTCCTAATTCCAGCGCATCTCGTCTCGCAGACTTACACGTAAACAGTAAATAAAATCCGAGTGCGCACACGTAGGCGATGTGTGTGTGTGTGGCCCAAATAAAGATGAGAGGAAGCAGCAGCAGTCTAAACACACTGAAGAGAGGAAGTAGATAAGGACACAATGGAGCGTCAGCACAGACGACCCGCAGGAGACTCACCTGCTCGCTGGAGTCTGAGCAATCCCACCTACACACACATACACACAAACACACACATACACACAAACCGCCTCTGCGTCTGGCTGGTTGTCTCATTCACTTTCAATCCACGTCAGCACATAAGCCAATACAAAAAAATATGGTAAATTGTTTAGTTATTTTTATTCTTATCAAGAATGTTTTATTATTATGCGAATAAATTGTACTGATTTAGCTTCTAATCGCTTTATTTAGATTAACTAAATAAGGATGCGTGTTTTTAATGTATATTTCTGACATTAACCACAATAATAGTGTTTTATTAAATAAAAAAATACAAATATAGCTGCATAAAAATTAACTTTTTTTAATTCGTGTATTAATTTTTAAAATGTCACCTGCTTTGAAAAACTTCCAAAAACTTCTAATCGCTTTATTTTGATGAACCAGATACGGATGCGTGTTTTTAATGTATATTTCTGACATTAACCACAATAATAGTGTTTTAAGAAATAAAAAATACAAATATAGTTGCATAGAAATAATTAACTTTTTTTTAATTCATGTGTATTCATTTTTAAAATGTCACCTGCTTTGAAAAACTTCAAAAAAGTTTTTGTATATTAACAAATTCAACTTCATTTATAGTGCACTTAAAAAAAAATTAACCACAGCAACAAAGTAAAAAAGAATTGAACATAAAACATCAATACAATGGTAAAAAAATTGTTCTATTTAAAAATGAAACTACTTAAAGGAGATTTTTCCTCCACTTTTTAAAAATCCTTTTCAACACCACATTTTTACTAAATCAATAACTAAACCTTATTAAATCAAATGTGCGTAAAGCTAAAGAATGAAGACAAACAGCCATAATCCAGACTCTCATCTCATTTCCTCCCTCTCGGCTCAGATGTTAAAGATCTTGGCTTCTCCTGATCCAGGAGCCCTTGTTTATCTTTCAAGGTGTCAGTCAGGTGTAGTCCCTTCCTCCAGCTCTTGTCTTCATCCCTCTTTCAAGTCTTTGACATCAAGTCTCCGTCTCTCCTGATCAAGGTGAAAGTGCTCTTTTGTGGCCTGCTCGTCTGGCAGATAGTGGCAGTGTTTGGATTAGAGCCAGCGGGTCGTGTGTTAGCGGCGGGCGGCAGTGGGCTTTGCCTCCGCTATTGTTCCGCACTTCAAATCCCCCCCCCCCCCCCAAACGTGGGGGTCCCCAGAGCTTCTGTGATCTCCAGCACTTCAAATGAGCGTGTTGTGTCTAAGGCTCGGGCGTTTGATTAGATCAAAAAAATCTCAGCCAACTTTTAATTGGTCCAACCAACTCCAAATAATCAATAAACTGTCTAGCGTTTGTCAAAGGGGTTTCCCAGCTCGGCCGTTCCCAGCTTCAGGAGCGTTGTTGAGCAACCTTTTGCCCACGCATGACACATTTGAGACGGCTCGTAAGCCTTTTTTTCCTCTCGGCCGCAGCGCGACACGTCCATTTTTTGTTATTTGCGGAGGAAAGCCCCCGTGCGGCCTGAGTGACTTGCATAGCTCCGCCCCCCTCCACATGCTCGCTCTGAGTTAATTAAAACATCAACTGCCGTGATGTTGATGCTTAGTCAGACCGTGTGCGTGTGTGCGTGTCTAATGTAGCATAAATGTTTGTGTGTGTCTCGAGTGGGCGCGGGGTTAAGCCCGCTGATATTCCCCCCCCCCCCCCCCCCCCGTTTCTCATTCGTAGACTACAACCCACCCACTCGCAAGTGTTTGTGTGTCTGAAAAAGTGCGTGACGTGATACCGCCGTCGGATTTATTGACCCGCATTTAAACTGGAAATTTTCAACAAAAAAGGCCACGCAAAGGCCTATTTAAAAAAAAAAAAAAAAAAAAACAGGGATGGGCGAGTACCAATCATCGGTATCGGTACTGATACCAGTAAGGTATCGGTACTCGCGACGGAGGCCGATACCGGTATCTTGAGGTCGTTTTACAATTTGTAGAACAACTGTAAATAGGTCTAAATTTTAAATATTTTCTGGATTGAAAAATTCTCAATCGGCACTTGGTATCGGTGACTGATCAAGATTTGATAATCGCATTATCAGTCTGTAACAAAGTTGTATTGAACATCCCTAAAAAACAAATTGTCTGTTCGTATACAACACACACACAAACTGACACACACACAGGCAGACACACAAAAGCACAGGCAGCACCAAGTCATCTCAGGAGGGCGTTGTTGCCGAGTGCCAACCGCCACAGCACCCGAAACCTGCTCACTCTCTAAAATCGGCACTCAGTCTGCCGCTTCCGACGTTCCGTAACGGAACGCTGGAGTCTCGCTCGCTCGCTCGCTCTTTGCCGACAACGGTCACTCTGCCGCCGTGCTCTTTATTAGCGGGCCCGTCTTTGCTCGCCGCGTTTGTCGATGCGAAACCGAAAGTGTCAAAGCGAAAGTTGATAATCAACTGCCACCGGCCTGAACATGTTCACCACTTCAAAACCGTTCTCTTCTTGAAGTACGAAGTGAATGTTGATGTTCATTATTGATAATTATTGATTCTTATTTTATTTTTAAATTATTGTTGTGTATCTCCCCTTTGCAGATTTCTTTTTTTATACAAAAACATGATGACCGCAAGTCCTAATATAGTCGATTAAAGTCCGATCCAAATCGTGTGTCCCGCAGGTGAGGAGCGGCGCCACCAGGTGGTGATCCACGGCATCGAGCCGCTGATGGAAACGCCGCTGCAGTGGCTCAGCGAGCACCTCAGCCACCCTGACAACTTTTTGCACATCTGCATAATACCGGCGCCCTCCGACTGAGACCGTTGCCGTGGCAACCAACGCTCAAAATAAACGCTTCCAAAGCGCAGGATGACGACGATGTTCTCCAAAGAACTTTCTCTGATGCGCATCTTCTTCGTGGGACAAATCTGCAGTTTGAGCCCCCGGTAAGGAAAAGCGCTTGAGCATTTATGCAAAATCCTTGAGACTCATTTTTGTCCGACGGGTGAGGACAATGAGCGTACGAGAACATGGACCTTCACCTGGACGTCAAGGATATTGAATAAATACTCAAATACTCTGAAAACGGCCAACAAGCCTTTAATATACGAGGATTTTTTTTCCCCTCTATTGATATTGTAGGCAGAAAATGCTAATTTTTGACCACCAAATAATTTACCCATAATATAATAATAATTTAACTCCCAAATGAGATTTCGAGGTCACAAATTAGCATTAGCCAAGTAGCATTACCCACATTTCTGAAAACAAATTTAACAAACAATAGGAACCCAGACATACTGAAATAACATTTTATTTATTTTGATCTCAACTTGAAAAAGGCTAACAATTTTGGAAACGTTCCGATTTCAAATATCACATGACGGAAAGTTACTAAAAATACTTGTTGTCCATCTAATTCATGTCATTTGAAAGCTGTAAAAAAAAAAAAAGAACTCGCCATTTAGTATCTTGTGACCACTAATTAGCATTTGGTGCGCCCGACATATCGATATCATAGCCATCATTTTGACTTTTTCATGTCGCAGCCTCTGTAGTTTCACGACCACTTCAATGTCACTTTTTCTACGCCCACTTTGTTCTTCTGTCCTTCACGTGTTCCCTCACTTTGGTCCGAGACAACAATAAACAGCCGCCTTGTTTACGCGGTCGCCTCACTTCTCCATTTAGCTCCTCTTTGTCTGTTACTTCACTCGCTCGCCTTTGTTGATATCTCCCCCCCTTCCTCCTCCTCGCATCTTCTCCAGCCAACATCACGCGGTGTCCCCGTGTGGAGATGGCCGAGGCCCAGCCAGACTGGACTGACTTTGTTGCGTGTCACCAATGACTCACGAGCATCCCAATATGTGCGTGTTCAGTAAACGGGGGGGGCCGTTCGGACAAATCGTCGGTTGCGCAATTTCTTTCTTCCACCGCCGAGCGCTTTCAACCGTTCTTTTTTTAATCATGTATTTGTGTTCCGACACGCCGGCTTTGAAGCTTCTTCTTCTCCGTGTGCCCCTCCTCCTCCTTCATCTCGCCAGTTTAATGACCCCCCCCCGCCATACAAGTCATTTGTACCCCCGCTCGCTAATGAGCCCACTAAACTGTCTTGTCAGACGAGCCTGTGGCTGCTCCGCGACGCTCTGATGAGTACGCGTACATAATTACAGACAGCAGTTATGGCCCCCCCCCCGGGGGCTTGTAACCGAGTACAAATACTTTGGTACTGCATTTAGTATTTATTTTTCTATCCACTTTTTCCCGATATATGAAAGCAAACTCCAAATAAGCTTTTTTTTTCAATTTAAGCAGAGAATGACACAGAAACCCAAAGCACTACTTTTGTCTAATTGAAGCTCCTCAACCCACTTCAATATACGCCGCCAAGTAAAGCACTACTTTTGTCTGAATAAAACTTCTCAAATTCAAAATAGTTATGAGGCTCCTCAACTCGCGTCAATATAGTCCTAGGTACCACAAAAGCAAAGCACTGCTTTTGTCTAAATGAAGCTTCTCAATATGGCGACAAAAAGCACTTTGTCTAATTGACCCCGAGTGTGCACGTATTATTTATTTTGTTTTTCTTAACTTAATAGTTGGATCAGCACTTTTACTTTTCTGCTTCAGTACCCGTACTTGTCGTTACGAATACTTTTCCCGGCCACGCTTGCATTTCGAAACTGCTAATTTATAGCGCATGTGTTTAAAATGATGTCACGGACCATGTCATCACGGCAGAGTGGTCGCCGCCGAGCATGATGGGACGGCGGCTTTACGGTGTTGACTCAAGCTCAGCGTGTGTGCATGTGTGTGTTTGTGCATGTGTGTATTTGTGTGTGTGGTAATGAAGTCTTGTGATGAATGAATGTCTGGTCCCAGCTGACACACAGTTTTTTACGGGTCTCTCCTCATCCGAGCCGCCGTCTGACTAGCGTACAGTACTCGTGCACATACCCACGGGCTGCCTGACGAATTGCAATGGAACGTCCATTTTACAACACCAGTAGTATTTAGTAGAAAATGGCAGACATCTGAAACATCCTGACGGGCCGAGATTCTTCTTGAGAAACAACTGCGGAATTGTTTCGTTGGCGCGTCCGGTTCTGGGTTTGAATTTTGGCTCGGGTTCTTGTGTGCGGAGCTTGCATGATGCCCCCGTGAATCCCATTTGTTTTTTGTACTGATATATTTGCATAATTTGCCAATTTTTTTCCTAATTATCATTTTTTTCTAAATTTAGTTCTTCCGACGGTTAACCAATATTTTTGGGAACTTTTAATTTATTTTTCTGACATTACTTTTTTTTTTCGGGTCCTGCATGTTTTTTGTCTAATATTTCCAGTTTTAACCATTATTTGTTGTGATCTTTTTTTCTTACTTTGCTATATTTTCCTTAACATTAAATTTTTTTAACACATTTAATTAAGTAGTCATCACATACACACACATAGAGCCTATTAGTGTAGTCAGCTCAACAGTGTTAATTAAGTGTTTGTGTATAACGTGACAAAGTCAATTATGCAGTGCAGACATTCCTTAAGAAACTTCACCACTTTCCCCCTTTGCAATAAAAGCCGCAACATGCCCCACAGACACACACACGTACACACACGGCGTGTTATACGGCAACAAGTGTGAGGCCACGTGCAGCCTTTGCATGAAATGAGCTTTCTGAGATCAAACATGGAAAATCACGCAAGTCGTCTATCTGATTGTGGCTTCAAGTGTCTGGCCGGTCTTGAGATATTCTCAACAATTATAAATCAACAGAAGTGAGCTCAGCATGATGTCATAATTTGTTTTTCTGGAGGGGGGGGCGGGGTTTGTCTAGTTTTGCTCTCCTCGGCCTTTATTTGCTTTACATGATTTTGCTTTTCTAAATTTTGCATTCACCAGACCGAAAAACTGATGCAGAAAACGAAACTTGGCCTGTGCATGCACGTCACGTCATAAACGCTCAAAGCTGTCATTAAAGTGTTGTCAAGAGCTCCAACAAGCGGCTATTACACGAGGAGGAAGATGAGGATGACGATGCGGAGAGGCTAGACGAGCTTTGATGTCCTTTCTTGAAAGTGTCTCACGCTCGAGCACAAGCGGTATTATTAGTAAACACCGTGTGGCGCTCGGGGGCCTTGGGGGAGGTCGTGACTGATGATTGGCTGCTCTCAAACAACTAGTCTTGCTTCCTTACACTGAGTAAGGACGGGATGAGGATGAGGATGATGATTCAGCCTTCATCCTGTCCGTCAGACCTCCGCGACGACTTCCATCGTATTTACCGTAAAAATACCTTGGGGGGGGGGGGGTGAGTAGGCTGGAAATCCCTTTTGCTGGAAAAGTACATGTGTGGACATGATGTGTATAAAAACATTTTTGGACACCAAAAAAAGATATTTAAGAATTTATCCCAAAAGTTATTTTGAGAGTCAATGTAGCTAAGCTAGCTCTGAGTCTGAGTGCTTGCTGACATTTGGAGAACCAGGCCAAAAGTCATCTGGGATACGTTGGGGCGACTCTGTAAGACGAGAGGCGGTTGTCAGGTGAAGTTGCGTATGTCGTCCGGCGGCATGATGAAAGCGCTCGGTCGCGGCAGGCCTCGGGAGGTCCGTGTTCCATTTCCTGCCGGACGCCAGAGCAACATAAACGTTGACGACTTTCTTCTTCCTGCCTCGTCATAAAAAAAAAAAAAGTAAATTGTGAAGACGAGCGACAGCAAATGTGAGCAGTCAGCAAAGCGAGGACAGCTGCTACTTATTATTATTCCCGCTCGACTATTATTAGCTTGTCCGAGACTCACATGTTGCCATGTAGCCTAACAATATGCGTGATACTTTTTTTTTTTTTCAATATTTGTATGTGGAAATAACAATGGTCAAAAGATACTTTTTAATCATAGTTATTTTTAACTCATATTTAGAAACTACTTTTTTCTAGCACATCAAGTTTTTGATGTTTCAGGTTTTAAATCGGACCTTCTTGCGCAATATGGATTATACCATGCGTTGTAATTTGTAGCGATGTTTTAAAAAAATAATAATAATCCAGGGAACCTACAGTTTATGAAAATTTCTAAATATATGACTGTATTAGCATTATATACATATATTAAGACTAATCCGCCCACTGTGGAAAATGTCTAATTTGGCTAATAAAACTCCAATTGAAAAAAATATATATAAATGTGTTTATTCAAATTTCTCAGTGAGAATGTGTTAGTGAAGAAAGTGTACCATTTTTTTTTTTTCTTTTGTTCTTGTAGACTTGAATAACAACATGCCAGGGTTTGGATTAAAAGCAGTGAACATTTATAATAATTCTCATCATAATTTACACATTTGGACATTTTTGCACATAAATAAAACAATCTGTAAACCAACCAGCATGTAAACACAGAGAGAGACACACACACACACACACACACACACTGAGTTTGTGGAGTTAAAGCTCACGAAGAACAGACGAGACACTTTTTGGTCAAGAGGAAGATGAGAAAGTGGGCGGGGCCAGTGCATAAGAAATGTGCTTGAGGGCGGGGCCAGGATTAAACAACGAAAAGTCCCTTGATTTCTTCTTCACATTCTTCCTGCTTTAGGCGTTTGCAGTTTGGAAGTCCAGTCAACTTTGGTTTGGAGTGTCACATACGGACAGTGGTAAGAATACAAGAATATTAAAACGATAAAAAGATTGATTTCTTTCCAAAAAAAAATGTGAACCAAAATGAAAATTTCAAAGAAACAAATTAGAAAAAGAAAAATACATTTTGTATTCATCTTGAAAGGTCAAATTAAAAAAATCACATTTAGAACAAAATTTCAATAAGATTTTAAAAATTGAGAATTTGGAGATAAAAAAACAAAATAATTTAAAAAATACAAAGAAAAAAACAAAAAGAACACGATAAAACTCAAAATGAACAAATATGAAAATAAAAAAAATTAAAATAGAATTGCTAAAAAATAGCCAAACAAAAATTTTCAAACAAAAATAAGATTAAAGTTAGTATTAAAATTTTTTAAATGAAATTCACGTTTAAAAAAATCCCTTCTTATAGTTCTGCAGTTTGGAAGTCCCGTCAACTTTGGTTTGGAGTGTCACAAATCGTATTCATTAAATTTAAAAAACATTTTTGTAACGTAAAATTTAAGTGAAATGTGAATATTACAAATATGAAATGGAAACAACCCATAACAAACATAAAACTTAAAAGCAACACAATGTGAGAGGACGTCTTGTATTTGGAAGTCTGGTCAACTTTGGTTCTGAGTGTCACGTCCGTCTTACTGAAAATGTCCTCACAAGTAAAATAAGTAAAATGAAATACCCTAAGATTCATATGAAGAATACAATAAATAAAATAAAATCCAAATCCCTTCTTCACATTCTTCCTGCTTTTTGCATTCCGGAAGTCCATGCAGTCAACTTTGGTTTGGAGTGTCACATCCACATCACTGACAGTGTCATCGTTATCAAAAACACAAACAAAACAAAATGACAAAACAGGTGCTACATGTTGCCAAGCTGCGCTCCACTTCCGTTTCTTCTTCTTCAAGTAGCCGAAGAGTAAATAAATAGACAAAAGTTTGTGTCTTCAGCCTTTCCCTTGACACACACGCACTCTCACACGCACGTTCACATGCACTCTGAGGTAACTGTTGCGACGCACACACTCGCCCTTTGTTCCTGTCGTTTAAATTAAGTAGTAAAGGGACACAGTCAAATTGTGGAATCATTCTTGTAAACCCTGAAGAATGTTCTGGAAACATCATCACCAGCTAATAAATTAAAGTGTGGAAATGGGGACCTTAGTAGGGTGATTGTCAAATTTGAGCCCTGAGTAGCAAGTCCCTGAAGTTGGTCCCCCTCCCTCCCTCCCTCCCTCCCTCAAGGGTCCGCCTCCTGCTTGACGGCAAGTTCGCACCGCACCTTAATAACCGAGGTCTGGCGCCACGCCGTTCCCAGAACCTGCTTCTCTAGGATGGCGTCCAACTCGGCTCCGCCTCGGAGCCTCTCCAGTTGCTCGGCGTGCTCGCTCATATCGAAGCGTTCGATTTCCTCGTTGGCGCGTTGGACCTCGTCTGCGGCGGCGGGGTGGGGGGCGTTGACTGGGCAGTAGCCCTTGAGGTGGAGGCGCAGGCTGCACAGGTGGATGTAGTGACGGTGGCACTGCGGGCACTTGTGTGGGCGCTCACGGGAATGCAGGCGCTTGTGGAGCTTGAGGTGCACAAACTGCGTGAACTTGGCCGGACACAGCTTGCAGTGGTACGGCTTCTCGCCCGAGTGGAGGCGCAGGTGTGTCTTCAGGTTGCTGGTGCTGCTGAAGCGCTTGTGGCACACCTGACACACAAACAGATATAAGCCCCCCTGATATAAGGCTCGCCCTCACCCCCAAATGCTGCCGAAAGCCTCACCTGGCACTCGTGCGGCTTCTCTCCTGTGTGGACCAGGTAGTGTTTCTGCAGGTGGGCCAGCTGCGTGAAGCCCTTGTTGCATGTCTGACACTTGAACGGTCGCTCGCCACTGTGGACGCGGAGATGGACCTGCGCGAAAGTAAAGCGGTGGTCAGATAATCCTTTCTGAGAATAGTGACCATCCTGAGAGTCATTGGACATTGGGGTCCTTACCTTGAGATTGGAAAGCTGTCCAAAGGTCTTGGTACAGACGTTGCATTCATATTTGATCTTCCCATTGTGCTTCTGGAGTGGGTAGGGCAACGCCTTGTAGCCGGCTGAGCCGACACCCCGCTTCACCTTCACCAGGTTCACTGCTTCCTCATCTGAGTCGCACATCTTGACGGGCGACCGCTCGCTGGGTACCCCTGCGGTGGGGGATCCGGTGGACGGGGAGTGGTGCCCGGCGTAAGGACGATGCACTGCTGCCTTGTCCTTAAGGGATGCGGTGGCTGAGAAGGCGCTAGTGGGCGCTGGTAGGATGAAGTCCCGTGGGGGGTGGGCGGCCTCTGACATCACAAAGCGACGCCCGGCTGCATCCGAGGGCAGGAGGGGAACATGGGGCGGTAGATAAAGCGGGTATATCCTGGGGTAGACGCCGCCCCCGGGTATTGGGTAGTGATGTGGCAGGAGGTAGCGAGAGTAGGACGCCCCTGGGGGGTAGAAAGGCGATAGCGGAGCGGCGGGTAACGGCGAGTAGTTGTGGTATGACCCGAGTCCACCCGGGTAGAAGGGTGCAGACGGGCTTCCCTGGGGGCTGCTCTCCGGGCTGCTCCTCGCCGACGGGCTGGGTGTGGCTGACGATTGGTCGCCGGGGGAACGGGGGTAACCCAGAGTGCCCACCTTGAGGAAGTCCTCCGGGTGCCCCCTAAGGGCTGGGTAGAGGGCGCGCGGGTACAAGGGACGCTCTGGGCTGTAGGCGCAACGTGGGCGTGTGGGCACTGGGCAGCTGGGCTCACTTTTGGGGACGTCCCGTAGTATGGAAAGGACACTGTGCTCTCGCTTGGGGGGCTGAGGGGTGACGGTGTGGGGAGGCGAGGGGTCCGACGCCTGATGCTGCTTCACCTCCAACAGTGACTGCTCTGCAAGGACAGGAAAAGTCAAATCAATAGAGGTCTTGACGGATGTTTACTTTTGGGGAGATAAACGTGCATTAGCGTTCTCAAAGTGACACGCGCTTGACGGACGAGGTGAGGATCCGGACAGGAAGTTAGGGGTGTATATGTGTGTGTATGTGTTACACTTTTTGTTACCAGCGAATGAGGTAAACACACTAAGGTGCGAGCAGACAAAAAACACTTTACCGCCGCTTTGTATTAGCGTTACTGCTGAACTTTATTAGCTTTGTACAAGTTAAAACTGCTCGACATTAGCTAACACTGGTTTTACACTGTTTTACTGCTGTTTTCTTCTTTATAAAAACTTATATTAGCTAATGGGGCTTCACTGCTCCTTTTTATTAACTTACAATGCTTTACTTTGGCTAACGTTGCTTTAACGCCGCCGTATATGCGCTAGCACTTTGTTAGCGAACACTGCTTTTACTGATGCTTTCTATTAGCTAAGGCTGCTCTCTCTCTCTGTCACACACATTCTGGTGAGATGAAAGCAAGGATTAGCAGCCCAAACTCTTAAAAGCTAAGACATGTCATCTCTCTGCTAAATGGCCGCCATCTATTATGTGTGATACAATGTGTGTTACCCCCGAACACACACACACACACACGAGTGAGTGAATGAGTAGTAAGGCGTCGGTGAGTAAACATGGAGGTTATCAGTTAGCCTTCCTCCTCATCCTCCTCACAGACCTAAACAAACATGGCCGCCATCTTAGAGATTTCAATCTGTCAGCAGCTCAGACAGGAAGTTCAAGAGAAGGGGAAAGGTGGGGAGGGCGCAATGAGGGCCTGGGGGGGGGGTCCCTTCTGTTCTTTTTAAGTGACACACACACAAAGCTGGATGGTGTGTTTAAGTACTAACTACAAAGACGCTAAGAGGAGAAAGTGCCATCTAACACATACACACACTTGTACATATGTGTGTGACAAATGGCTACTTTGGGGTCATTAACTTGCCCCAAAATGCTGCTTTTTAATAGCTTAGACTATCTTATGCTGTTTTTATTTTGACGTTTTTTCTTTCCTGACAGTTTAGTTAATGCTACATTAAGGTTGGTTAATATCAGCTAAAACTGCTAGCTAAGGCTATGTGTATATTTTAAGTTGTGAGCCAATCACACGCTACTTTACTTACTGAGCTTCTGCATCATGAGTTCCCCGGATGGCGGGTAGTGTAGTCTGCGAGCGTAGTCGAGGCAGTACCACACCAGGAGCTCTGCGCCGGCCGGCACGGGCCTGACAGTGTAGAAGTAAACGTCCAGGCCGTTCTGGCAAGCCGCCACATTCTGCTCGGCCGCCGAGTGGGCCGGGTTGACGTAGCGCATCCAGTTGGAGCGAGACTCGTCTAGCCCGTCCACAAAATGGTGGAAGTCGCCATCGGCGTATATCTGAAGGCACAAACAAAAACACAACTTTACATTTAGTTTGACCGCTTTTACTGTGTTTTGCGTCAATTGTCCACAAAATGGTGGAAGTAGCAACACGCTTAGCATCATGACACACGAAGAGCGGGAATGGGGGGGGGGTACTTCCTGGAAGTGACAAAGTGGGTCAGCCCATCACTGTTGCGGACTTACGGGAAGCTTCCTGTGACATCACTTCTTCCCCCTCTCGCTTTCTCACACAAGCCGGAGTTACTTACACTTCCTGTGACAAAGGCAGCGGCGGTGATGTCACAGGAAGTGGTCCCCCCCAGAGTCCCTTCACACACATGCACTCACCCGCCAGAAGTACTTGCGGTTGGCGTCCTTGGGCACGCTGTCGCTCGTGTAGATTTGCCCTACCAAGGGTCCGAAGCGGGTCCCCTTGGGGATGTATTCTCGGCTGCACACGCCTACAACCTGAACCCAAAGTACTTTTAGTCGAGTGACCAAATAAAAGGAAACAAGTCTAATTCGTGATCTGTTCTTCAATGTCATGAAATAGATTACAATTTGACTATTAGCCCGGATATCTATTCACCACGGTCATGACGGTTTTAACGCAATCATTCCAATCGGCCGGACTTTCACTTCTTGTTTGCTATCACTTCTCAGCTTCCTGCGGATAACAAACACCCTGATGAAATAATCTATACGGTCACACTTTTTGACTGCGAGGGGGATGTCAATTTACGCAATCGAGATAACTTCTGTTATTGGCAAAAAAGTCTTGTGAAGGAGATGTATTTTTTCAAATCATAGTGGTTGAGGTTTGAACGGCTCCCTCTATTGGCGGAAGGAAGTATTGTAGCTAGCCTGACTCCTTCCATTAATGCTTTTTTATTAGCTAGCGCTACTTTGCAAGGTTGCTTTACATGTGTGCGCTGGTGTCTTACCTCTTTTCCGTCCGCTGCGTGTTTGAACATGAGGTTCCGGGGCAGCGAGGCTTGTGCCCTGATGCTAGTACTTTTAGCGACGTTAGGGTCCGCCTCCGGCCCCGCCTCCCACATGGTATCCTTGACGATGTACGTGCACTTCTCCTCAAACTCGGCCTCGGTCCAGCGAGTCATGTCGGCCTGGTCGGCTGTATTTGCCGTGTCCATGTCTGTGTCTGGCTGGACGCCGTCTGAGGCCATCTTGGCGGCGTGGTGGGCGTCGTCCTGCTCCATGGTGTGCACCCCCTCACTGGTCAACATGGCCGAGCTTTGAGAGGTCGCCTGGGAAATACACAAGGTTTCGTTTTACGATGACGAATAGCAAATAAATCATCCATTTTAAGACTGACAAAATAATAAATACATCTGTAGTTCTCTTTGAAAGAAATAACAATGAGTGATGATTTTTTTGGGCCGATGACGACAATGCAGTAGATGACTTTCAAGTGAGTCAGACACGTGAAGAAGACGGAGGAAGTAAGGAAGTCAAGAGCAAAGGAAGTGCCTGTGACGGAGTCGGACTAAATTTGGAAGGCCAGCAATTCAGTAGCGGCGGTGGGAGCACAAACAACACACGCACACACAAAAACGAAATCAAAGTCAATCTGTGTTTTACCTCATTTTTCTCAAAGAACTCAAAATGGGTAACAAATATCAAATACGTCAACGTTAAACAAAATATGACATATTGCTTCAGCCCAAGATGCAAAAAAAGCAAAATAAGAAAATGACATTCAAAAAAACTCCATTTGAATGTCAAAATGGCTTTATCAAGCTGGAATGCACACACAATATACCAAATTTAATAAAAAAATATTCCAGGGTTATTTTAAAGTCAATTTATGAATGAGTTCTGAATTCATTCTTGCGTGTGTGAAAGTTTTAATGACTTAATGGGATGCTAAAATTAATCAAGCTGCTCTATTTGAAGTGACTTGACTTAAAAACATTCATATTCAAACCTTAATCACACGAAAGTTTCCTTTTTTCTACTTCCTATTTTTGTCTTGTAAGAGTGCACACTTTTGTCTTTGCACAAAATCCTACACAAAGGATTTCATAAAATATTAGGCCGCTAAATTCGAAACTTCAAAATACTAAATTAGGCCATTTCCCTCAAATGTTGAGCTGTTTTAAAATATTGTAACAAATTCACAGTGTCTAACACTAAAGTTAGCTCATCCTCTATTTCAGCAGTCCTCAATAATGCATTAGTTGTATATTCAAAAGTCCATTTTAAAGATTAAAAAGCAAACCTTTTCTTTACTTGCTAATTTTGTTCTAAGCCAAAAGTAAGCAGTGTTGAACTTCAAAAAAATACTCAAGTACACTCTGTGAATAAAAAAACTTTTAAACACAGCAAAAAGTCACATTAAAGTCTTGAAACTAAATATTCTTTTTTTTCTTGCCATTATTGTGTATTTTCTCAGCAGTTCACACAAATTTTCCTACAAGTTAAAAAAGCTGACACAAAGCGTAAAATAAGACAAAACTTTTTAGGCTTCCTGAATCTAATTTTGTGTACTTTTACATCTTTATAAATTTTTCTTGTCCACAAATAATAAATTACCTCTTGAATTTTAAATTAGGGAAAAGTCAAATGCAAGTGTAAAACACTTTTTGGGGGCAGTCATTTTTTGAAGCAAAAACCCACATTTAATTAACTTTTTCTTCCCACATGTAATATTACAATTTTACACTTTATGCTTATCCATAACTCATAATTCATATAAACCTTTAAAGCATGTTTCACTTCAAACATCCAAACACGAAATATTCATTTTTGAATTCCCAATTTCCTCAGCAGTGAACACACATTTCTTGTCCAAAAAATTATTAAAATCCAATTCAAGCCTTAAAAACTCTCAAGTAGACTTCTGATCCAGAAACAAAAGTCCAATTCAATTCTTAAACTTATTCATTCTTATTTTTACGCATTTTGCTCCACGCCAAGAATAAAACATGCGCAAAACTCCAACCGTAAAAAAGCGCTGCAATGTTCAAAAGTTAAAAAAAAGTATTCACCGTATAGTTTTGGTCCCATCCACACATAAGGACGTCTGGTCCGGGCCTCTCAGTCCGTGCGAGTGTGTGGCGTGGCGTGGCGTGGGGGGGACAGGTGCACGCCGTCCTCTCGTAGCTTTGGTACTCCGCGCTCGTTCTCGCGAGTGTGTGTGCGTGCGTGCGTTTGTGCACGCGTGTGTGTGTTGCCGTCGGCGCGCCGCCTTGGAGTGTGCGAGACAAGGCGAGAGACTCCTGCTATGTTGCGAAGAGGGCCGGCTCGCCTGCGCGGGGCCACGCCTCCTCAGAGGCATGACCACGCCTCCTAAATATTGGGCCACGCCCCCTCGATTTTGGGTCACGCCCCCTGGTGCACAAAACATGTAAACATGTAAATGAGTCGTTTGCGAGGATGTTAAATGTAATTTTAGAAGAGTTTATTTTTTATTTTTTATTTTTATTAATCTATCCTTGCTTTTTATGTAAAGTAGTGATTTGGGGGTTTTAATTTAAGTGATTGTTTCACGTTTAATTTTTTCTAATTTACTGCATCAGTCCGCCCTTTTTATTATTTTTTCCTGATTTTATCACTTTTAAATTTCTGTCATTTTTTATTGTAATTTATTCTTTATTTGCTAGCATGTCTTTATTAGTTTTCCGTTGTTTTATTTATTAGTTATTATTTATTGTGTTATATTATCTTGTTGATTTTATGTCATGAGTTTACAATTGCTAATTTTTATTTGATTATTTTATTTTTTATTTGACTTTGTGTCTGTTTTCAAGTCCTCTTCAAAAAGATGAGCAACTAGTGTGTGTTAGGGAAGCGTTGAGTCACACACACTGTCACAGGAAGTCCCTTTCTTCCCGAGGAAAGCTCACGCACGCGTACACGCATGTTAAAACACGCACACACACTCATACACCGTTTTAGAGGCTGCCTGTAGGGGGCAGCACTGGTCCTCAGCGCTTGTCTTTCTTCCACATCATGCATAGTCTCACTTTATTTTGCATGTTTCATTGCGTGAGTGGTAGGTTGACTTCATCTCCTGCACTTTCTCCACTTTTTTCTATAATAGCGTTCGCCAAAATGCTCTCGTGTTGTGTTATATGGATTCAAAAGAAGTTATTTGACCCCCAAAAATGCATGTGTGAAAATGACATTACTCCATAAATGTCCCTTTAAAAAATACATCAATATAATTTGAGATCATCATCAAAGTTTGAAAGAAAATTAACATTTGATTATTTTTCTTACATCCTTGCCGTCATCCAGAATATTTTGATGATGAAAATGAGGATCATTTCAAACACCACATAAAAATGCACCAAAAATAATTCATTCATGCTTCTACATTAAAGTTTTATTTAAAAAGTCAACCCTAAACCTTTTTCCATCATTCATTCCGCACAACACATGCTCCCAAACACACACAATGTTCATGTTCCTCCTCAAAGCAGATGACACATGAACGCATGAACATGCCATGCACATGGAAAATCAGCATGCAAAATAGAAACGGAAATGGAAACCAGAACTCGCCCCAAAAAATAGAAAGGACACACTCATGCAAAAGAGTAAAAATAAAAACTAATGCGTGTGATGAAACGGGGCCATGAGAAGAAGAAAACAATTATAACAAAAAAAGAAGAAGACATAGTCAAGCTCTTCTTCCTCCTCCTCTTCCTCTCCTTCCTCCCTGGCTGGTGACAGAGGGTCTGACCACATCAATGGCTGCCTACTGCTTCCTGCCCCAACACACACACACACACACACACACACACACACTTACAGATGTGTCCACAGCTGTCAGCCAGCAGGCCGCTAGCATGTTGGCTAATGCTAACATATACCCAAACTGTATGTACAGTCATCCCTCGGTTCAATTTCTGTGACGTCACCATATCGAACGTGGCTAATGTTTTAGCCTTTAGCTATCACATGCTAACACGCGCATCATCCATCCGTTAACTGTAAATAATAATTCTGCAAATCACCAAAGTGTATTGAACAGAAATAATACCAAAAGAAGTGAATTGGCGCATTAGGAGGGTGAGGGGTCGGGTAGCTGGGGGGCACACAAACAACCCCCAAAAAGTTTATTTTTGTTTGAGATGCATGCCTGCAGGATATGTTGAGAGAAGCCGTGTATATTCTACATTTGGCCAAATAAGGACTAAAACTAAATTACAAACTAAAAACGATTATAAAATAAAGCAAAACTTGTCCAAAAAAAAACACTTAAATTAAATAATTTCCACAAGAATACCAATAATATCGTAATTTAAAAAAAAAAAGCAAAGGGACGAGTGAGAGAGAGCGAAAGCCATAGCGCAACTTTCGTCCTCTCGTCTCCTTTCACCCCCCACCGACTGCGCCCCCTCCCTCCCCCCCCCCCCCCCTTTCAGGTGATCTGCTGAGTCCCAAACATGTTAATTGCAGCCCAGAGGCCATTTGATGCCACGCCAAATCACTGCGAAGGCTCAGCCATTGTCCAACTCTTCCTTTGTGTATTTGTGCGTGAGCGAGGGGCAAATTCACTTGGTGCGCGCCGGACCCTCCGAGTGTGTGGATACAAGGAGTTAATCCCTCAATGGAGAAGCCATTAGAGAGAATTAAGCAGGTTAGAGCGACCATGATCCCCCTCTCAGCCTCGTGGCGAGCGCCCGACTCGAGACTTCCCGAAAACCAATGGCGTTGTGGAGATTGGGGGGGGGGGGGGGGGGGTTAGGCTACTACCCCCTCTTCTTAATCTGGCCAATCCACCCAACAGATGGCACAAACTTGAGCAAAACTCAGAGCAGACACAAACAGGCCCCCACCACCTCACTGATTCAAGTCCCCAATTAGGTCTCGAGCTAATCGGCGTCCTCAGCACGCAACAACCACACACACACACGCACTTCGTTAAAAAGCAACACTTCCTGTGCGAGGGTCAAATCAGGTGATTTGTCCACCGTCGACATAATAATGTTAGCAATAGCTGAAAAACACGCTAAAATACATTGTTGAAAGATAATAAACTTATCAGGGTGACTAACACCTAAGCCAACCATGTTCTGTTAACAAAACACGTTAGCCGTTAGCTTACAAGCATGCTAATGAGTCTCTTAATCATATAGCTTGCGAACACGCCGTTGTTAGCCATTAGCTGTCAAGATTTTCGGAGAAGTCGGAAATCATTTACTGAATCTCTGCAGTTGAGTGAAACCTTTTACACGATGGCCCTTTTGAACCAAAACCAGATTAGAACCAGAGCGCGACATATGACGTCAATGATTTCCTGGAGCTAATATTCCATTAGGGTTTTTTTGGCCATGGTCGTGCAACCCGATCATCACAACTGTCATCGCTGCGTCACACGTGCGCGCCCGTGGACAGATCCCAACAAGGAAACGCCAACGCTGCTCTCTCCACACTTAAGCGCAGACAAAACAGACACTTCCCACACACACACCGCAAGCACGTAAACATGTTCCAGTAAATAACCTGCGGTGACTCATTGCACACACTGACACACACATTTTTTTGTGCATTTATATTGGGTGTCAATTATAAACAGATTTGTCGCTATCAAATCTAAAAATATCGAAACTGATGAAAGTCAACGTTCACACGTTCGTGTGGCGATGTGCCTTTAAGAGGCGTGGCCTCCTGAGTGACATTGTAACTCGAATTTCGGGCTCGCAACACAAAGCGAATCAATCATCTTTGTGGGCGTGGCTATTGTTGTACGTTTATGACACCCTACTCGAATAGATCATTTTTTTTGTGTATTTATAATATTCCGATTTGTCTTTCATAATTATTCCTCCTTGTCACTTTATTTACGTTGCTTGTG
Source organism: Syngnathus scovelli (assembly GCF_024217435.2). NCBI lineage: Eukaryota > Metazoa > Chordata > Actinopteri > Syngnathiformes > Syngnathidae > Syngnathus > Syngnathus scovelli. The sequence goes on along the minus strand of NC_090855.1, from coordinate 1,539,924 downwards.
TTCCGCCGCATTAAGTGCTCTTCCTGTGTGTGTGTGCGCAGATTGAGTGAGTGGTCATTAGGAGGTTAAATGGGGCCCGTTGTCCAGGCGGCGTGCTGATTAGGCTCGGATGGGGTCGGGGCTGCCGGGCACCTGCCACAATGGGCGCGGGTCTCATCCATCAGCGCTGACCCCCCGGCCATTGCGGTTGATCCCGCCCCGGACAGCGTGCACGGCCTCGAGATGGGTTTGGGGGGACGTGGGGGGGCTCCTTCACCCACCCAGGAACTGACCAGTACGCTTAATAACCTTCAACACCAGTAGAACCCCTCCCCACTTGGCGCCAGGATTAGCCACACTGGCCTCTCCTTGTTTGGTGACCCCGACAAATGACCCAAATTGGGTTCAATATTGCTGTTATTGCTTTCCTCGTTTGGGAGGAGCCCAACAGACAATGACGATCACATGTTGACTCATTCACACTTAAATGCAAGTGAATGAAGACTTCAAATATTGAAGATTCAATTGAACCGCCCAAGAACCTTTATTCCAGCGGTTCAACCAAGGGTCCTCAACCCTACAGGTCCAGAATCAGCATGACCTCGCGACCTGCAGGCCACACTGCCCCTTGGCGCCACTTAGCAGGGTTAAAGAAGAAAATGCTGAGCATGGCAGTTTCCTCGACCTGATTCGAAAATATCACTTTTAAGATGTGCGTTAATAAGATTGAGAACAAAACACATCCATTGTACACTTTTTCACAAGTAGCTACGATGCTAGCTAGCAAGCACGTGAAGAAAATTTACGACACATGGCACAAGCATCATCCCAAACGTGTCGTTGGCATCAAGCCGTGAGCTCCAGACAAAACACACTCGCCAGAAAAATCAATAGCGACATAATCAGAACCCCCCCGCCCCAGCCCCCCCTAAATCCCCACCACCAGCACCCCAAGCTGTTAGCCACAAGCCAGATTAATAAAAACTATTAATAACAAAACATACAAATTAAACATGTGCTCACTATATGACACAGTTGGGACAAAAAACAGTGGGGGGCCCCCGTTTGGGTTGGGGGTGCGTCAAAAACTCGCAGTTATCAGGAGGACAGAAAGACCTTTGAATATGTGTGTGTCAGGGGAATCACACAAAGACACAAACACGCATGTTTGGTATCGCTAACCCGCTGACCTGCTAGCCTTGAAAAGTGAAATGGCTTTACTACTCTTTCACCTTTTTACCCTCAGATTGCTTCATTGTCGCCTCCTCGTCTTTATTACCACTCTGTGTGTGTTTGTGTGTGTGTGTGTGTGTGTGTGTGTAGCACATTACACAACAAGGTTAGTGACTTTCTTCTCCCCAAGGCCAACGCTTATTTTTAGTCCCGAAAGAGAGTCGTACATGCACACACACACACAAACACACCTGCTTGATAACAAAAATGACACAACAGGAGATAACGCACAACAACAACCCAAGAAAGTGTGTGTGTGTTTCTGTGTGCGTGAAGTGGGACACTTGTGAGCACAAAGATATTCGACCTGTGTGTTCATGGAGGACACAAAATACATGGACGGACACACACACTTGTCACATGTTACCGCCCAAGTGTAAATAATCTCTTGTCTGTGAGGCAGCCTGGTAATTCTACTGAACATTAGTTTCGGTGTACTAGTTAGCATTAATTTGATGATTCTTTATAAAATAAAAATAATAAAAAAGCAGACCCTAACACCAGTCTCACCCATCACCATGAAATTGTCCATCAAAACGCAAAACATGGAAAAAGACTTATGCCTAAAATTGAACAGGAAGTCAGCCATTTTGTTTTTAAGAAGCCATTTTAGGGTCATTTTGGAAATTTGAAAAAAACATGACCAGTCTGGGGTTTAAACTGTCCACTGGTGCTAATATGATTATTATTATTATTTTTTTTAAAAGCCACTCACCTGTGAGAACAGACATTTATGGTCAGGTCAAACTTGATTTATTTCATATTTGTTTAGTTCTTTGAAACCAATCCAAGGACCAGACCAGTTGGTTTAGTCCACACCTGATGTAAAAGATTGTGTTGAGATTCAAACAAAAGAACAACAAGAAACGTTTCTTTAAAAAGCATCAAAAAGGTCAACAAACCCTGATGATGTCATCAAACCTATTGTGTTACATTCAAATCTTCCATCAGCTCATAAGCTCCGCCCTGATTGGACGCCCGAATTGGAAATGTCCAACAATCGCGGAGTGGAGTGACGAACATTGTAGCACTGATACACACACACTAACTAAACGTACTGCGGCGCGTGTCGACTGCAGCAGGAAGAACTTTGGCTTCTGTCCTATTCTATTGGCAGTCTTCCAAGCCAGACACACACATACACAGACACAGAAAACCACCCAGCCAGATTGAGGGAAGCCTTTATCTGAGGCTTGGCGCTAAACTGAATGGTCATGTGTGTGTCTGTGTGTGTACGTGGTCAGAGAGAGTGGGCAATAAGGAGGTAAAGTTTAAGCACAATCCAACAGGAGAGAGTAAACACTGATAAATCCCAGCTGTGTGCGTGTTATATATGAATGTGTGTGTGCGTTGTTGCGCACACACCCTCTCCCCATGCACACTAAAACACTTCCGAGCCCCCCCTGAAACCTTTCCATCACATCCATCGTCCCACACACACTTCCACTACTTTGATGAGGTGACTTTGTGCACGTGTGTGTGTGTGCGTAGGGGTTGGGGGGGGGACCCTGATCTGTTTTGCGTAAAGATCAGACGAAGGGGTCTCTTGGGCAAGACGGAAGTGGAAGCCACACAGCTTGAACAAGAGAGAACAACATGCTAACGTAGCCTAGCGTCAAGACATTGCATTTACTAATTCTATTAATAGATCCAATCCCAGATTTGCACCAAATGTTCCTCCCGGGGGGCGTCCCAATACTTTTGTTCGCACATTTGTATGACGTATTCGATAAGGCCAAAAACATGTAAACAAAAGCGAACTTGTTGATTTGTTGTCTTCCTGTACCCCACGCTGGAGGCCTGTCGCCACGGCAACCGGCCTGGTGACACATCGCCGTCTGGCCTGTGGTTTCCTCTCAAGTGGTCAACATTAATGCCCCCTCCTCACACACACAGACACACACATTTTAAAATCTCGCTTACACACACGGTAAAGACATACACGGTTAAAATGAAAACACAGACAGGCAGTATCAAGGTGAATCATTCACACGCACACACATTAACACACACAACAGATGTAAACGCACACAACTCATTCTCACACACACACACACGGAAGTGCACACACATGCGCAAACAGCTGCTTGCAACATGCAGAGGCAGGCAGTCTGCGGAGCACTTCCTCGACACATTTTATTCATTTAGGCTTCATTCAAGCCGACGGAGCACTTTCACTACACACACGCATGCACGCACAGAGCCACAACAACACAATCGCTCAGCAAAACAGATATACATGACCCAGCACACTTGGGACTCACTGACGCTCTGTAAATATTTACAGGAAGTAGACGGGTCCATTGGAGACGGATCGTCCTCCGACCCCTCCCCAAACACACACATTAAGACCCCCGGACGCACACTCACACACACACCCTCATCTCCGGTCTTTCCGATGTACCACCAGGATAGACGGATCAATCATGAACGCACACACATACGCACACACACAGGAGCGGACAAGGCGTTGATGTGGTACCCCTCTGGATGACCCTTCACCTTACCCCTGAGATTCCGGCCAATCACGGGTCACCTTGGCTCGTGACCAAACTGTGAGTTGTTAATGAACAAGTTGCAAGTGAACACGCTTAATTGCACACATACTGTAGGTACGCACATATTGATAAATACAAGTAGACACTCATTGACAGATACACACATACTTGTAAATATGTGCACATGGAGACCATCCATACAAACATTTACACAAATGTACACACATACGCACTTCCGTGACTGCTTCATCACGCTGACCTCACGGCAACCTCCGACGTCAGCTCTGACCTCAGGCTACGCGTCCTCCTCCTCCTTCTCCTCCTCCTCCACCTCTTCTCATCTTCACGAATATGTCTTCCTCTAAAGCCATTGGCTGGACCTGTGAGGCATTAACTTGACTTTGGGCTTTTTTTTGTCCAAATAGTGCCAACAAAGTAAAAACAACAGCACACTCATCTTCCATTATTTTTGGTGGCATGAAAATGATGCCGAGTCCTACAAAAAAAAACAACTGCAAATAATTGTGTCTTGTCTTTGTAGTTTTACGTTGACATCAAAACTGAGACTCATTCCTCCAACCTCGCGCCAACTTGGCGGTCCGACCTGTTCAGTGGCGTCTCCGGAGAGCCCGATGTCCTTTTTTACGAGCGTGTCGAAGCATTCCTCGGCGCTGTCGGACCGGGTGTAACGCGCCGCTAATTAAAGGGCGACGAGGTACAGGAGGCTTTTCCAGCGCTCCTTCATTAACCAGGGCTGCTCATGACACATCAGGCTCGCACAATAAAAAAAATATTAGCCATGGCTCATTTGATGAGTGAGACACAAAACAACATGAGCTTGTTCTTTAGCATTTGATACCCCCCCCTCCCCCAAATTCCTCAATACACACTAGAGAGTCAACACAGGGGAAACCCCCCCGATTGAATCTTAACCACATTTGAGCTTATCAAGCACTTCCGTCAACAGCGGTAGCTGGCACACACAAACAACTTCCCCTTTGGCTTCCTCTTCCTCCTGTCTTGTCATCAGCGCCACGGAGCCCCCACTTTACATTTCCACAGCAGCGGGCCGTTCTTATCTGAACTCTAACCTGTGATGGGCTCAGATAGCAGCCGGGGTTCGCACTCAAACACAGACAGCTCGCGGTATTAGCGTTAGCATCAGCGGCTATTTTTTGTATCCTGGTGGAAATATTTGACTCACTAATGCTCCTAAAATAGTTACAAAAGAAAAAAAAAAACACTGAACTAGGTTCTACCAACTGACAAGAAATCAGGTAGACGTTTATAGCATGACACACGTACCGAAAAAGTCGGCCATTTTGTTTTGAATCTGTTTTGTTGAGCGAATTCAAGGGCTCGTATTCTTTGACAAACTCAACGCAAAATTTTATTTTCCTCTGTCATTTATGAAGCTTGTCTGCGTGAGTGTGTGCGTGTGTGTGTGTGTTGTTATGTGTTAAGCAATACGACAGGTTAAAGGGCGTGAGTGAGTGTGTGTTCATACCTGCAGGGTAATTACAAGCTAAGTGCACGGTCCGGACAAATTACAGAGGATCTCACACACATATATGAACACACACACACACAATAGGAAGTATGTCACCAAAGTCCACAAGAAAGCGATAAGTGTAACACACACACACACACAGTTTAGCGAGTTAATATTTAGTTACTCGTGATCAAAACCAAGACTGATGAGTTTAACGCAATGAAAAGTTGCACACGTGTGTGTATGAGTGATACAAAATCATGTTGACACACACCCGCATACAAACACAAAACACACACACAGCGTTATTAACTCAGTTGAGACGCGAGCGGTCAATCACTGACAAAACACGCGCACACACTTTATGGTGTTGGAACAAGGTGAGCTCTGTTTGCACACACAAACACACACACACGGCGTTTGTGAAACAGAAAGTATCAAGGCCAAGGGCTCGTGTCCTGCTGCACCTTCGAAAAATATGCTAGCAGGTCACGCACACGTGACCATTTATTCAGTACAACTCCGATTTGGGAATCCGTTTACACAAATGCGTGTCTGGAACTTCACTTTGTTGTTGTTACACTTTTGGTGACTCCCTTTTGTCACTGTGTGTGGGTTGTGTGTGGGCAGCTGAGGAGCCAAATTGATTCTAATTGGGAGAACACACAGATTGAGTGCGAGCGCCACCCACCATACACGAGTGCAGGTAATGACACACACACACACACACGGTAGAAATAAGAGCGAGGAGACACCAAGTCTGGCTCCGTATTTAAACTCGCCGTGTTTGTCTTTCTGTTTCACTCGTCTTTATTGCTCTGCTGTTTATCTACAGAAGAGCAGACATGGCCACTCTCATTTAGTAGGATTTAAAAAAAAAAAGTAGCTCGAGTATCTTCAATCAGTGGCCAAAAAGTTCTGAACGTTTACTCAGACAACAGACATTTTTAGAAATTAATCGGACGGCTGTTTATTTATGGATTTTATTAATAAAAACCTTCCAAATAAAAGAAACATGCTAGCTAGTGAGCTCCGCTAGCTAGCAAGCTAATGGAGTTGAGTTCAGAGTGAGAGTGACAAAAGAGGTGCGAGCTTTTTAATGACACCTCTCACACATAGAGGAATGCGGGGAGTGGTGTGTACGTGTGTGTGCGTGTGTGTGTGTGTTTGTATATATATATAAACACTGTACATTCATGTATGCGTGCGGTTTTGTTAGCGCGCGTGGCCGGGCGGCGACCCGGCCGTGACCTTGCGGCTCTGTGTCGTCCATATGAATGCTTTCAAGCTTCTTTGTTGCTATGTGTGTATTTGCGTGTGTGTGTGTTTGTGAAATTCAAGGCGTTTGAGTGATCCCGAGCGACCGCTCATCACCGAGTTCACCTGTCGCGCGGCATGAAGCCCAAAGCAAGCAGGGTGGCAGCTGAAGGGGTCAAAGTGCGTCGCAGAGTGTGCGTGTGTTTATGCATGTGCGTGTTTGTGTCATCTATTGTTATTTTTTCTCCTCTTTTCGAGACCTATAGCCCGCGTTGGGTAACTCGAGCCTTTTTATAGGTGCTCTTTTGCCACACACACACACGCACACACAGACACACACACTGCTGTGTTACATAGCAGTGAAAGCTGCTGCTGTCCATCCTTAACCCCTTCCCCCTTTCCCTTGATCAGCCACACGATAGATCAGCTTTCACAAACACACACAACACACACAACACACACACACACACATCCATCCATCCATCCATCCATCCATCCATCCATCCATCCATCCATCTATCCATCCATCCATCCACTCACTTCTGACTTTCCGTCACTTTTTCTTGCTTCACAGACACACAAACGCACATCCCGATTGTGTGTGTGTGTACGTGTGTGTAACCCTTGTCTGGGCCTCTATTCTTGTCCTGTGGCAGGGTTCAAAGGTGACAGCATTTACAAGCTGCAACTGAATACACAAGTCAAGGTGAAGTGGGGTGAGGGGGGGGGGTCGCGGTGCTTCTGATGTGTCTCGATTTATTTGAGTGAAATTGTGCCGTCATATGTGTGTAGCATTGTGTGGAAATGAATGTGCATGTCAAATCATACGTGTGAGTTTCTAGAAATGTAAACACACACTTGCGATGGGCTCATCCTGGCCACGCTCCGGATCGATTCCCAGGGTGTGTGTGTTTGGTTGAGGTTAAATATCGGAAACGTGAACGAGTGTGCATGTTTGATGTCAACTGACCGATCCAAATTTGTGCTTTTGTGTCAGTGTGTGTGTGTGCACATGTGTGTTTAAGTGACACATTACAACCTCATTAACACTTCATTTCTCCGGCACAGCGGCGGTCTGCCACAGCTTGCTTGTCATAATGTGTGTGTGTTTTTCTGGTTCCTTTTGTTCGCTTTGTGCTTATAACGGACCGCGTATCTATTTCGTCCTGATCTTAAAACTAAAATCCTGTCTACTTGTTTTTACGGTGTAAGTGCCAGTCTGCAAATAAATTGAATCGCCCATCGAAAACATCTCGCCTGTTTATTGAGGGACGGACGGATGGCCGCTACGTGTTTATTTAGGACCAAAAGTACCGTTCTAAAATGTCGAAACTTAAGGCCGGCGCGGCCGCTATACCCCGAGGCCAGAGAGGAAGTTCTTGGGCGGACAGTAGATGTTATCTGGCGGCGCTCTGGAGTGCTGCGTCGTGGGAAGAAAAAAAAAAAAAAAAACTTTAGTCAGTCAGTCGGTCGCCTTCGGGACGAACACACAGGAAGGATGCCGTAAGTGGCCGTTTCCATGGAAATGGCGCCCGCGCCCTCACCCCGCCGCAAGTGAACTTTTTACCCTTGACGACGACAACGCCTTGACGGGCTCGGGCCCGCCTACCCCCGCCCCGCACCCCCGCCGGCGCCGCATGTGGTCCAGGCTCGAGAAAGTGGCGGACGTAAAAGCGCACTTCAAACGCACGTTGGCTTTCAGCGCATGACAAAACATTTCCTCGGCGGCAAAAAGCCGCTGATGGATGGAGCGTCCTGAAGGTTTATACGGGCTCAGTGTTTGGACTGCGGCCTCTTGTTAACGTCCTCTCGGCTACAAACACACTGACATGAGATTTATAGAAATGAGCCATTGGAGGAAACACAGCAGAATAAATCAAACGCACCCTTTGGAGTAAGTTCCTCCACACGAAATCGAAAAAGAAGAAAGTGTGCCAGACTGATGTGTTTTCCCCCCTTTTTTTCCCTATGATCTTTAAAATATCGCCACTAAAAGCCTGGTGGTCCAAAATGTCCAAAACAATCGGGTGAAGAACATTTTTTTATTTTATGAAGTAAAGCGCATGCTTTCACTGTGAACAAGTAGATCCACAAGATTGCTAACCCATCACCCTGATCGCTAGCTAGCTAACATAGCGAGCTAGCTAGCAAACATAGCGAGCTAGCTAGGTAACATAGCGAGCAAGTTAGCTAACAGCTACCTATACATGATGGATTGATTGATTGATTGATTTCGTTACAATTTATATACAAATTATTCAATTTTAAAATGCTAAATTCTCTTCTATTTCACCAATATTTATCATCGGATTAATGATAATTAATTGTTTGCCGCACATGAATATAAGAATTATACTATATACAACTTGAGTGAAAAAGGCTAAATCAATTCAAGAAATATTACAAGACACTTGATAATCTACTTAAGTAGAGATAATCTTTCTTGGAGGTTTTTCTGGAATCTTCTCTGACAAAACCAGGCCTGACGATAGCCGCTTAACCCTTTGCCGCCATGATGCTTTTGTGCCCGCAGGTGTTTGTGTACGTGTGAGAGATAGTGGTTGACCTTATAGGCTGACAAGTATTAGCAGGTTAATATCATCCGTAAGGTTGAGAAGGGTGACCTCAGTCACCCTGCAAACTGTCCACTGAACCTGATGACCCTCCTGGACCCTCGCCCCTTCCTCTCTAGATTACACAGAGTGGGCGGAACTTAGGTGATGAACTCTGAACCCTTTGGAAAGTGGAGAAATAATGTGTTGTCAATGTGTACGAAAAACACAGGAAGCGCTAAACACGAGTATATAATATTATAGCCTCTGAAAAAGTCACACTGAAATTTGCCAGAGATGATCAGAGGGGTCTTAGAGGCTCAGAGGGGATCAGGGGACGAGCCTCGTGAACCCATTGCGACCTTGGTTTGCCCTCCAAACCCAGAAGGAAAAAAAAACAAAACTGTCGGCAGTGATTCTTTATAGCCGTTATTTATTTTTAGCTTTATATTTATAAAAAGCGGTGAGATATCACCCTCGCGTCACTTTGAAATCAGGTTCAGTCACACGCTGGTTTCGAACGCTGATGAAGTCGCTTCCTGTCACCAAAGGTCCTCGCAAAAACAGCACCGTGTGTGTTTGTGCGCAAGTGTGTGTGTGTGGGTGTCCGGCAGGTTTAATCAGGGAAGGCCTTGTCCGGGATAAATTTGTGGCCCCCAGCCTCCTAATTCATCCCGGGCCCTGCTGCCGGCCTTGGGCCACTGATGAAACTTGCCAAGGTTAACCAGAGCCACACACACATTCACACACTCTCCTTCCTTGTTGCTAAATTACAAAGCACTGTTAGCCAACATGGCCTCATGCTCATGTTGATGGATCGCTGCACTTGTGTGTGTGTGTGTTCCCCCCCCCCGCTCAAGGACATTTATTATATTAGGGGTTTCACCGTCAACCTGTTGTGAAAGTATTTTATAACTGACGTCCAATGTCGGGCGATTTTAAATTTAATGCTTTGACGTGGACAAACACATGCATGATGTCAACACCAATATTACATTACATGTAAATCGTTTGTGCATTGTAATTGTGCCGCTCCTTGTGCTGTACCAATGTTGGCCACCGGGGGCAGTATAATACGGTCACGCAGGCACAACCGCAGAACTAAACTGCTTCTTCTACTGTAAGTGACTCAGAAATATTCTAGATACTTTCGTTGTAGAAGATAAAGATATTGTCTAACCCATATTTGCTTTCAAATCGTCGTTGCTTTTATATCCGTGACTGTCGATGCTAACGGTTAGCATGTCAACAATCCAAGAATTTTACTACAAAATAAAATCTGTTCTAGTGAGAACTTCTTCACTGAGATAAACCTCAGAGAAATGGAGTCGAGAAAGTCGGGAGCTATGTGTGAGACATCTAGCGGAGGAGAGAGCCAGAAAGTCTAGATTTCCCAAAGGGGTGCTGACGGACATCATTTAGACTTGATTAGCAACTGTCAGATGAGACTAATCAGCGTGTGTAAGATTTACTGCCGGGTTCAGAAGAGTTTCAGGCACGATCAGATGCCTAATCAAGCCTCGGAACACACACGGTCTGGTCTGGTTTAGCTCTGCATCCCTACATGCTAACAGGTTGGCAGTTCAACGACAGGTTATAGGTGAGGCGTAATATTTCCTCACAGACGTGACTTGGCGGTGACTGTTTGGCAACAAGGCCATCATTAACGGGCCGGAGACAGGCTTTTTCTGCCGGCGCCAAAGCCACCGGGCCACGCCCCTGGTTAGTGTCCTCTCTTTGATCTCGTCGACTGATGGGAAAGCCCCCGGTAAACCGACCCAACCTGTTGCTGAATCAGCGCTCACGTCAATCTCACGTGGGACTTGAGTCATTGAAGTAAACAATTCAGGTGACTCTGAGATCATGATGACGAGGCGTTTCTTTTTTTTTTTTTACGTCACGTGGCCCTCCTCATGGAGTCTGTTTTGGCTGGCAGGTCATGCAAGGTGGAAGTGAATAAATAACCTGCTGGCACTTTCCAAGTATGAATGCAGGTTAGGAATTCCGGTGTTGTGTGTCTGTGTGTGTGTGTGTGTACCCCCCACTGAGTCCCTGAAACCAACCCTGAGGGGGGGCAAGCTGTTGCAATCCACCAGGGATGTTACGAAGCTAGTAAAAACAGCAGATTGTTTTCGTCATTGTTTCGCTAAGCCACACCCCTAAATGTAAACTGGCCAATCGCGGTGCAGCAACTATCTGCTGTCTGACGGGCGGAAGTTTGTCGTATTGTGATACCTAGAAGGACTTTTGAATCTATTTTTGTTTTAAAAGCTAATGTTGGATGTTCTCGTTGGAATCAGTCAAAAATCTCGAGTTAGCATGTTAGCTTCATTGAATCTGTGTGGTGATTAGCTGCTAACCAGTGGAGGGTGTACCAAGAGTCAACAAGTACTCTCTTGGGAGCGTAACGTCTCCTTCAATGAAGAAGTTGGAATGTGAGACAGGCTGGCAGACGGCCACGGCCGAAGGCTTGACGCCTCCTGCCGTCTTTTCCGCCTGGCAGCGGGGAGAATTTACGCGCCTCCTCGGGGGTCCTCCTCCTCCTCCATATTGGCGCCGTGCCTCTGGCCGGCCGTAAAGCAGCAGTGGACTTTCCAGAGAGAGAGCGCAACATACGCCGTGTAGCCCCTCCCGACCTGCGACATATGTTTTACTGTCTGTCAGAGCATTACACACACATACGTGAGCATGCACGCACGCACACACACACGGGCCTCCTGCTAACACCCCTTCAGGTCAAACAAATCCCTTTCAAATCTGGCCTGCAGTCGCTTCACGGGGGGTAAGGTGGGGTGGCAGTGAGCACGCCACTCACGGTGTGTTTGGGCATTCCTTGACGGTCATTTCAACCCTCCCCTGTCATATCTGTCATGCTAATGGAAGTTTCTAATCATTGATATATTTTTTTTCTTATATGCAGTTGCTAAGCTCCTGGAGAAGCGAATTATGGCTAAATTTCTTAACCGATGCTACCATTATGTAGCATTCGTAGCTAGCTACATTGTCAGGGTTAAAACGAAGTAAATAAGTTGGAAACACCCATTCTACAAGCTCTTGTTGTCTGAAGGAGGCCGTTGTCATTGCGAGAAAAAGATTAGCTAGCTGCTCGTCTGCTAACGATAAACGTCGCGCCCGACGGATTTTGGGCTGCGGTCGATCTCGTCTCATTTGCGCCATTTGAGCAGCTTAAGAGTCCGACAAACAAGGCGTGTTGTGCTTGTTTTACTGCCTGCGTTTCTAATCTGAGTCTAGCTAGCTGGTCCACGCGCAGACCGGATTAATTAGCTTGATCGGCAGCCCCTACTCCTGACAAAAGACCCCCAAAGTATAATCTTCTCGCAGATGTCTGTCTGCAATAACAACATACAATACAATTACAGACTTTTTAATATCATGTTAAAAAAAAAAACACAATAGCCAATTTTAAAATTTAAGGCGGGAATATTTTGCAGGCTAACGCAAAGTTTTGAATGAGATTGATTCCAAAGTGAAAGTAAATGCTAAATGAAGTCTAAAATTAGCTTAAAGATGGCTTCCAAATCTTTTTAAAAACATCAATGATGGCTAGTCAAAAGTCTTATTAAAGGTGTTTAGATAGATGAAAGAGGGCTGCTAAATGACAAAGCTGCCGATGCTAATGATGCTAATAACGTTGACTTTGAGGTGTGAGGCTTGAAAGGAAGTTTAGGCAAACGCTAACAGCGGCCCGTCGGCTTCCATTGTTCCGCCGCTCATTAATGCTAATGCTAGCTGTTTGCCCACAGCGGCAACGTAAACGAAGCTCAGAGTGAAGTGGATTGACCCAAGTGTGTGTCTGTCACCTTGATCACGTGACGTATTGTCAATATTTTGTGTTAAGACTTAGCGCTCGGAGGGCTTCATTTAAAACCAGTCTGATATCCACAGCGAGCGCTTTCGTTATCTCGTTTTTGCATGTCTTCGTTTGCAGCATTCAAATGGCTTTTAAAGGACTGTTATGGAAATACATATTTTGATATTTTAACGAATTGCGAGGGAGTTGTGGAGTTACCCGTAATGAAGGAAAAAGTGTGTGGCGCAATATGCAAATGAAGCAGCAGTTCCAAGGAAAATATTTCCATTGAAACAGGGAAACTTTGATTAAGATCGATTGCTCACTCCAAAAGTTTTCAACTGTGGACGCCTGCTCACACAAACACACACAGACACACACACAGTATCATGGGAGTTTTTCCAGGTGTGTTTTTTTCGCCAAAATTTAAATCTTGACCAAACTCAAATTTGTCAGCGCTTGAACGAATGAATTTTTGTCTCAACCGGATTATCGTAAATCAAGGTACCCCTAGCGAAGCGCAGGCAAACTTGCTGTCACTGTACTTCCAGTGTCGGGGTGACGAGTCAAAGTCGGCGGCCCCTGACCGTAGACCCCGCCCCCCCTCTCCTCCACCGCGATGGCGGCTGACCTCTAATGATGATGGACGCTGCTGTGGCGGAGAATGGCGTCATTGTTCCAGGTGACATTCCTGACGGTCATTTGGGGCCGCCCCCTCCAGGATCCATCCAGGCCCCCCCCCCCCCCCCCCCCCCCCGAGTCACCCGCTACCGCCGCCTCTTTCCATGACAAAGAAGCGGGTCACCTGACGGCCCGAATTGACCCGCTTCACTCGGCAGCCTCGCAGCTAAAGTAAACAAACTGTTAATTCGGGATAATTCGGCAGAACGTACAACGGCGCCGTATAAATTCCTAACCTGTGAATCCTCCGCCCCCACCCTTCCCTTTTCCTTTCTTTACACTCATCCTTCACTTTACTACCACACCATCAGAAGTATTGGGACACTAACAGAAAGGCAAAATGAGCATTGTGTATTCCCGTAATCCACATTAAAATTCACGTCTTACTAAAAGGAACAATTCAGGGAAGAGCAGTGAAGAAAGTGGTCCAGCAAGTGTGAAGAAGAAGAATTTTGGAGGGAAGCCTGTCTCCATCAATGGGATCATTCAGGTTCTTATCAGGTGAGTACCCCCCCCCCTCCCCCATGTGACTACCTTCCCCGTTCGCTGCCTCCTGGCCTTTTGTCCTCCCGACAATGTGGCCGTCAGAAAGGGTGAGGAGGGCTGAATGAGGGTGAGGGAGGGAGGGGTTGTAAAAGAGGGAGAAAAATATGGTGTTGATCCCTCATTCTTTACGGAGATGTGCTCCAGGTAAATAGAAGGCTTTTTTTTTTCCCTCCTGGTTTGCTTTGTTTTGGTCCCACAATGAGGAGGTTTGTGTGTTTGTGTGTGTGTGTGCGACCCCCTGACTCGACCATCCCAAAATGTTTGCATAAAGAAATTACGACCCAAAAGTGTTAAAGACCCCCCCAAATCTGCAAAGGTGAGAGCAAAACAGGACATGAACAAGACCCAACTTGAAACAACAAAAACACAGCTCATGACCCCAAGAAGCGTTTTCCATTTAAAAAAAACAAGATAAGAATCGGACTCAAATCCATTTTTCCAGGTCATGGTGGAATTTCGTTGACAGTTGCTTTTCCTAAACAATCAATGCAAATGACTCAGGATAACTTTCAAGTCATCAACTGTTAAGTATCATTTGAATGTTTTATTATTCAAAAATGGGAAAACCCTAAATGCGCTGAAAAATCGGTCAAAAATGCACTATACAAAATTTCAAATAGATTTCCCTGTCTACAAATAACCATTCATCCAATTTTAAAAACCAAAGAAATACCATCATCCTAATTTAAATCCTCAACCCAAATTTGAAGTATGTTCGGGTGATTGATTAAATTGGAGAACTTTGTCCTAGATTCCAGCAACCTCCACGCAACGCACGCTGCCTGAGGTTAGCTTAACGGTTACCCGGGGAGGTTCACAGCTGTCACAGCCCCGGGGAAGAGGCGTCGAGGGGGGGGGGTCAGAGATGACAACCTGCAATCCCACCTGCTCCCCAGAAAACATCACAGAGTGAAAGGTGACGACAGACGCCCGCTGTCCCGCGCTGAGTGCCGACTTTGAACGCGACACATTTTCCCTTGCGTCGTTTTCGATTCAAATTATCATCAGGCAAGAATATTTTCCAGATTGCTTCATATGGGCAAGTGTTCCACAGGAATGTGTGGGTGAATGTGAAAGGGAAAGGTTCCATTAAAGCTCACCTGTTCTGACCCCTGCAGGTACTTTGGCTTCTTTTCATTCATTCACTCTTTTTCTTCTTCTTCCCTCCATCAGCGGCCCGGGGCCACGCTTTGAACTCATGCCGTCCTCCCTGTGAGTGAGAGAGAGAGAGTAAAGGTTTGTTATATACAGCATTTGGCCTCAGGTGTTGTTGGGCCACCATTGTTTCGGCTTAATTAAACTGGCATGGAAGTAAAGGCCTCTTTAGTAGGTACTGGATGTGTGTGTGTGTACGTGTGTGCTTGTGTGTGTGTGTGTGTGTGTGACATCCCTGCCAGCAATTCAGATCTTATCTCAGCTTTTGTCAAAGCACCTACTATTTGTGCGACCATGTGTGTGTGTGTGTGTGTGTCCGCCATTTAATTTTATTTCCTGCTGTATAAAAGACAATCGGCATTCCCTCACACAGATTCACATGAACCATCACCGAGTTTTAAACGGGAGAACCTCAGCAACCTCATTTTGATCATTTCTTCTTCTTCCTCCGAGAGAACCTCAGAGAAAAGCACGAGCGCAAGAACCAGGTAAAGATGAAAATCCCAGCGCTCATAAAAGACAGAAGAAGAGGAAGCAAGAAAAACAGAAGAAGAAGACAAGAACGAGAAAAGACCAAGAAAGAATGAAGAAGTACGTACTGTCTGTACCGACTTCAAGTCGTCTAGAAAGTGACTCAGTGACGAACAAAAAGTTCTGATTCACCAGGAACTGCCCAATATAGTTTGAACGTATGACACGCGCGCACGTTCAGCAGGTCAGCGAGCGCACACACCCAAGAATGTAGGCCAGGTAGCACACAACGCCACACACACACACGAACGGACGCACAATGTGAGCGAGCCAGAGAGCGAGAGAGTCGGTCCTGCTGGGCGGTGTAGACACAACCCCGCTGTGGCTCGGCTCGCTCACAATAGCATCAGCAGGGAGGACACGGCGCTAATCCCTGTTAGCATAACAATGCTACAGCGGCACACCTCAAGCCTTCAGCACACACACAAATAGAAATACACACACTGTAAACCTGTAATTGGGCAGAAGGGGGGAAAAAAACAATAAACTTCGACACGCCGACACAAAGTGTGTGTGTGTTTACTACTTATTAGCTATCTGTTAGCTACCTGGCTAATTTGACATCCACCAGGCCAAAATGTCCGTCGAATGTAAACTTGAAAGATTTGAACGACTCACTCTTATCCCTATTAGATGTTGCCACGGTTACGAGGATGAGGGAGTGGCGTGGACAGAAAGGTATGAGTGTACGTTTGCTCTGTGTTTACATCCTAAAAGCTCTCTAATAAGACGCCGGTAGACGGGGAGGCTTTCATCTTAACCTGTCCCGTCACACCCACTCCCCCAATGAGTGGCGTTATTTATGGCGGCTGTCTCGGAGTGGAGCACTTACACATCTTCTGAGTCAGACGGGAGGCTCCAGAGGAGGAAGGTGTGCTTGGACATTTCATCATTTACTTCAATTCATCTCACCACTAAAAATGCAATTTTCAAACACATGACGAGAAGATTTCGCCAAATGATGTGGCCGGCCCTATCTGGCCCCCGGGCCTTGAGTTTGACACCAGTGCTTTACTAGAAGCGACGAGTTAGCAAGGATACAAAAATAGATCGTAAGAAACGTTGTTTTTTTTTTTATTAGGATGTTAAGGGAAATGAAAACACTGTGTGTGTGTGGTGACAGTAATCTGATTACTTTAATCTGATTACAAGTGTAAGCAGTCAATGAGTTCCGCCCAAAAGTTGGCAGACGGGCTGGGTGACCTACACAAGGGCAGGGACACTCGTTGGGGGGGGGGAGGGATCTACGCTTTTGGCACGATTCGAACCACAAATGTCACATGACAAGCCGTCGTAATCTCCATTTTGTGACTTTTGTACTGCCGCACATTCTTGCTTAATGACTGTGTGACAAGTCGCCGGCTAACTTTCCCATCGATGTAAACACACCAACTAGTCACCTGGAGAAAACACACACGTATGAAAACAAACACACACACACTTGCGCTCAAGCATTATCCGTTTCAAGGCCAAACCTGCCGTAAATCTACACTGACAGGACACACACACACCCGCAGACACACACACACACATAAGCGCTGCGTGTATTGTGTTCATTTTTTTTCTTCTAAAAATCGTCTTTCTGCCTTTTGTCCGTTTTTCAAAAAACATTATTATTATTAAAAACCAGGACATCATTTCAAATTGGCAGTGTAGAAAACGCACAAATGCGAATTAATTATGTTTGGCGCGTAACGTCCAAAAATGTCGATTATTCTACACGATTAATCGATGTACCAAAGATGATCGATTAGTTTTCAATCGATTAATCGGTGCACCTCTAGTTTTGATGGAGCAATATATCGCTATCATGTTGATATCATTTTTGGATTATCGTGCATTTTTATCGTCTGGTATCATCTTCATGCTGCTTTTTATGGTTTCACTTGTTTCTTTCACTTTCCGCATGGTGAAGCCTTCGAAACATCTCCCAAGCAGCATGTAAAGTATCTCCACACTTTTTATGTGTCTATTAACTGGCTGGGTGGGCGCTTTGATTGACAGCTCTCGCTGATTGCTCTCTTCCTCTCAGGCTTCCACTTTTTATTTCCACCATCTTGTTGGACCGACTGACTGGAAAAACAACGAGCGCAACAGTTGCCGCAGGACAAACGCCGTTAGCGTCCCGCCACGCAAAACTCACACGACCGGGTGGGCTGACGGCGCGGGTCATGTGACACTCTCATCACGACCCAAACTGTTTTATTACGTGTAAACAATCCCACGTGTCAGCAAGAAAGTCGATAAAGTTTGTTGTTTGGATTTTTTGATTGTCTGGCTGCTATCTTTTTGTATCGTTTTCCGCTTCCCACGCGTACCGTCAACTATTTTCGTACTCTTTAGCGTATTTGAACCCCTAAATATTTGTATACTGGCCCCATCTGATGTAAACTGTGCGTTGGCGCCATAAACTGAACTTGAAGTGCGGCGCTTTTATTTTGCTGGGAGATGCGTGGGAGGTTTATTTTGAAATGCCCCTCCGATGAACGCTAAATATTTGCCTCACCGCGGTCGTTGTCGCCGTCTTCGACTTTCCCTCTGTCCCCGCCCGGCCAGGCGCTTGAAGGGCCGCCGTGTAAATCTTCAGACGGCCGACAACTGCGCTCGGGATCACACGGTCCGCATTCTCGGGATTGTGGAGATGTTAAAGGTATACGCCAAACACACACACACACACACACACACACACACACACTGGAGCCTCGTCTTGCTGTTCCACCTGGACTCATCTGCTTAGGAAGCTGAAACACACACCGCTGTGTTAAAATAACCACTTCTGTGTTATCATATGCCATGTGTGTGTGTGGTGTGTGTGTGTCACACACACATACACACTTTTTGTAATCCCACACACAGTCTGAAGTCACAGCCTGAATAAGCACAGCGCAGCAGGCCTAGCGTTCAAAATGTCAGCGGGTCAAATACAGTAACACACACACACACGACACGAAGCAACCTGAATCCAGCAGCATTGTCCTGCGGGGCTGACAAGATGCCAGCAGCTGAAGAAGAACAGAAGATGGACAATAGAGGAAGGAGTGAAAGGAGAGATGCTGGTTCTTTGCCAATTTAGGAAATGGTGGCAACTTTGTGTGTGTGTAGATGATTTAAAAAAAAAAAAAAAGCAGCATATATGTTACGGCATTAATTAAAGATGTGTTTCCCATATCGGCAGATCTTCCATGTGCAGGAAGCGAAAGACAAGTGAGAGGCGTTAAGTTTCACACCTGCAGGTGTCCAGTTTGAATTTTTCATGACGGCCTGCTGGAGCGACAACTTCACGCAGGATCACAATGTCAGCCAATCAGAACGCACCATGACCTCTACTTAAGCTGCAGTAGCTTTTTTTAATGGGTTTAAATATCGACTGCATATGTTCATTGTAACACATTGACCTGCATTCACACACACAACACAACACACACACTCTTGTCATCTTTTCTGTCTATTACCGGGACGATGGTGCTGATACTCTCTCCCTCTCTGGGTCACAGATAAAAGGCTTCAGGTAACCTAAGGAACTAAAGACACACACACATATATGCACACACATTTCCCGTTAAAGAGTATCTTTGTCATGACACTGACTTGTATCTCATGTGAAATCACTGAGTGAAGACTGAGCCATGTTACACTTTGAAGTCACTCGCACACACACACATACACGCAAGTGCGTCTGCCGATGAAGAAAGTACGTCAGCATTACAACGTGAAAGGAGAAGTGTGTGTGCGTGCATGTTTAGTATTGGTGTGTCTGGACGGCTCCAGTGCATTTCCATGGAAACCAGCGAGTGAAAAAACTCCCAGATTTAATCATAATCATTGATGCAATGATACAAATGAAAAAAATGTTACGTGATGACGCAATGGTCAAATGTTGCACTTTCGTAGCTCAAAAGCAAAACATGAAGTTTAATGAGAAAGAAAGAAACACAATATATTTGCTATTAAATTGACCAAATATGCATTCATATAATTATTTGTCCGCAGAATCATCTTTACTTTCTTTATTTTTTTTGCACTTTTTTTAAACAAGTCATTGCAATGTATATCCGGAGTTGCCTTTATATTGATGTTAAATTTTGCTAACAGAAGAAAATAAATACAAATCATCATCCACAAAGCAATGAAGTTGTTTTTATTGTCATTAAGCAGCTTTTATATCCGTTATGTCATTGTCTGGAATATTTGTTTTTATGATAAGTCTCCAGGATACCTTCACTAAAGTTCAAACATTGTAAATGTTAATGTGTCTGCTCGTGCAATCTATTTCGTGCAAGTGAAAGATCCAAAGGACTTCTTGTAGTCATTCTATTTTTTTTTCACGTCTGCTGCTATTCATAACTTTCTTTTATTGGCTTGACCGTTTTGCTCTAATTATCCCACTTCCTCGCCCTCATGTCGCCACGCTGACATTTGAGTGTGTGTGAGCTGACGCGTTTACTGGCGCCCCAAAATGTCACACTTTGTTTTTCCTGCTGAGTCAGCGTTGTAACGCACAACACATCACTTCTCTCTGTTATTTCAATAATATAACATATGAATAAAAGAAATAGATGTACACAATATATGTGTGCGTGTGTGGTGTAATTTGGGGGTCCCCTATGATGTGGCGAGAACATCCGGTGAAGTGTGTAGGAGGACAAATGAGAGGGCGTGTAGTAATTGGAAGTCAGAGCTCCTTTTTTCTTTTATTTACACGCTTCTTTCTTTGCCTGCGCGCGTGCACGCACACAGTCGCGCGCGCACAGAGTAAATGACCGGAAAAAAAAAAGAGAAGTCAAGTGTGGAGTGAAGGCAAAGCTGAAGTTCTCACTGAAGTTTGTCGTCCGACTTGCAAACAGACCACGCACAGACACACACACGCACACACACGTGCACACGGGACTTCCTTCCCGCCCGTCTGACTGAATTAGCAAAAACCTTCCCTTTCAACACACTTTCACTTCATCTTCCTGCAGATAAAAAACACACAAACAAAAGACCCCCCCAAAAAAGAACGTTGATTCAAAACGAAACTTTGGATTGGATAATATGAAAGTAATGAAGGTGAGGAACAAGAAGCCCCTGGACAGACGTGACGACATTTCGGCAAAAAGTCAAGAATTGATGAGAGTTTAAAACGAACTGATGAGGAAGTGATTGACAAACACTGTGAAAAGTGAATAGTGTCGTAAGCGAGTGAAGACAGCGCCGTCCGTGTACGTGCTTGAGTGCGTGTGAAATGTTGCAACGAGTATAAACAAGTCAAAAACAAATGGAAACGTATTTATTTATATTGCTGTGTGTTTATTTATACGCCAAAATATTTATCTTGCATCCTTAGTAATGACAAAACTTTCAAAATAATGTCGAGATGATTATTCTAAAATCAAACTAAGAATGTATATATTTTTTTTAAACTGTCAAGAACTATGAGGCAGTGAAAAACAACACCACGGACTAATCAAATGGACATTAAAAACATAAAAAATAGTCATAAACAATTTTAAAGAAACTAAAAGAAATTAGTGAAGGTCCCAATTAGCAACAAGTTTAAAAATCGCAAAACCAAGGTAAAACAAAAAACATAATCAAGAAAGTAAATGAACTTGGCAAAACTTTCACTAAAACTGAAACTAAATGTAAAAATAGTTAATAAAATAATAGCAGACCACCGAATGACTGAAAAAAAAAACGCGTCAAGAACTATATATATATTTTTTTAAATGGCAAGAATCATAATGAAGAGTAAAAAAGTCAACGACCATATTAAGAACCCAGCTAAAAAACAACTTTTTTAAAAAGGCGAAAACCAGGTCGAAAGAATTAAAAAAAAAGGTAAAGAAAAAAAACTTTAAAAAAAAAGAATAATAGGTTTGTCTTGTATAATTGTTATTGTAAATTATGAAACACATCCGGGGTGAAAGGCCACGAAAGGTAGATCGCGGGAAAAGGAAAGAAGATGGACGACGAGGTAGAAGATGCACGTCGAGGTAGACGAGGGAGAAACATTCAAGTGGATACAGAAAGTGTAAGTTGGCGAAAGTATTAATCAAGGATGCTTTTGGAAACGTTGCTTAGGATAAAGTTGGTCGGTTGAGTGAACTACTCCGCAGAAGACATCACTGAGTGGAATTAGCCGCTAATTCAGCGGCTAATGCTAGCGCATGAACGTTGCTAAGCAACTAGGGGCAAGCTAACGTAATAAATAAGGCCTCTGTGGAGAAACGAAGTGTCATGGAAGAGAAGTTGCCAGCTGGAGTGGACCGTTTGAGACTTGGAGGTCTTTGTCGAATGCTTTGCTGACATCGCCTGGTGGGCTTTGGACCCGCCCTGTTGCTTTCTCCACCCTTGCTGTCTGGACCACCGGAGTGAACTCAGCATCAAGTAAGATACTTTTGTTTATTTTCCCAACAAGTGATGAAAGTTGATTTGAAATGATGTTTGATGAAATATTGAAAAGATGCATTCACAATAAATAGAGGGTCTTTATTTGTTTGGAAATTTAATTAAGCTTTATAGAAGAAAATAACTCGGGTTAGCCACCTCTCGCTACATTACATAAGCTAGAGAGGCGGTACATCAAGAATAAATCTTAAACATATCAACGAGTAAATAAGTCAATGTTTTTATTATGTATTCTTTTGTTTTGACGGCGTTGACGTAGATTTATGAGAACGCCGCAAGCAGCGTTGGGAAGTGGGCCCGCTTGCCGCCTTTCGCGTGCAAAAAAGGAGGAAGTGCTTTTTGGGGGTGACGTTATTTCTCCCGCAGACAAACTGAAATAACCTTCAGTTTGTATTTTTGACGTTTTCTCTCGATTCAAAAAAGCAGAAGTGTGCGGCAAAACATTTTTGGGTGAGTCATGCTGGCACATCGCTCTTCTTTTTGCTGTATTTTTCCAGCACGGCCATCATCAGAGCTGAATTTCTTTTGGAGAAAAGCGGGAAAACCCAGTCAATTTACGGGAAAGCGTTCACGTGCTATGAACTGAAGCTAACATGCACAGTTAGCTGCTAAATGAGCTAAACGCTAATGTCATAATCCCCCAGTGTTGAGTCACTGCACTCAGTTATCTTTGGCTAATCTGTGCCAATTAATTGTGGTTGTGTGTCTGTCTGTGTGTGTGTTTGTAAAGTTGCGTATTGGGAAACAATCATCGTAGATTAGCGACGTACTTTGGGTTTGCGTCACTCATCGGAGTCATTTTCAGAGTTAATCTGAGTGTTCGGCGTTTCTCAGTGGTGGCGTGATGAAATACAACAAGACTTTCCCATGATTCATTTGAATTCAATCAAGTTATCTTACAAGACGCTTCAGTCAACAGGTTGCTAAACTAGTTAGCAACGCTCTTACTGCAAAGACTCCTCTGGAAACAAAGAACGACTTTTACAAGGCTAAAATTGATAGTTATTGTCCACGATGCAGAGGTTGGACACCACCGAGCAGCCATGTTCCGCGTCGGGGCCCGGTACCACCGCCCACTTACACGCACACACCAACTCTGCCGTCCCAGACTGTTGTGGTGGGCATGTTTGAGGGTTTGCAGCACTTTGAAGGCCACCATTGATGTCGAATGGTTGCCAGACAACATGAGGAGAAGACGGCTGGTGGAGGATGAGGCGCCTTGTAGGACACGTCCAACCAGCACGGGCGGTGGTGTGTGCTTGTGTGTGTGTGTTCGACTTGCATGTAGCGCAACAGGGGTCCTCGCTGTGGGCAAGTGATGTGTGGGCAGTTTGTTCCTCACAGGCCCGGAAAAAGCCGGCAGGAAGTGTGAGGGGTGGGAGTTGAGTTAAGGGAGCCCCCCCCAAACACACTTCTCACCACCTTTACCCGCCACCCCCTCGTCTCTTGATAGCACCCTCGCACCATTGCATGGTGAAGAGGGGGCTGCGAGACCACCCAGACAAACTTCTGCTAAATTGGAAGTCACATCAAAAGCTTGTTGGTCATGTCGCAACGGTCAAAATTTGAGGGAATGTTCTTTTGTGTCAGTCATCGCGGTGGCCTATTGCTTAGCACAACAGCGTCACAGTTCTGAGGTTCTGGGTCCGAAAACAGGATAGTTGGATGGATTTTTCACGTCAACTTTTCCTCATTAGTGTAGCGTCATGTGACCCGCTCTAAAAACAACGTTCTATATTGGACTTTCCAGGGGGGGGGGGGGGGGGCGTCTTGAACACAGAACTGGGAGGGCATGGATGACGGGCGGCGGGGAAAACTGATCAAAGCTGGAAAGAATCAACGCGACCCAAATTAGAGACCAAGAGCGGAACCAAACGCTTGTTTCATGACAGACAGACGGAGACAGACAGAGACCACACTCGTGTCATGTGACCATCACTCACAACAGTCAAGGAAGGCACACGCACACACACTCGTGTCACTATTTATTATGGTTGACACACAAATAACCGGCACATTTATCAAACATCAATCGGACTCTTGACACACTTAACATGAAAAAAGTCCATCGTGGAGAAATTCGGTCGTGGAGCAAAAAAAAAAAACCCCAAAAACGTTCATGATCAATTTTCCCTGTTCCTAATGAAAATTTTAATGAAATAAGAGCGTTTTCATGACTAATAAATATATTCATGTGTGCTGATGACCGCAAGCATTTTGAGGCTAAAATCGGATTACACAAAAAATAAATAAAGGAATACAACATGCAGCTAAAAATGCACAAAATGAAAGGAAAATATGGAGTCAATCAAATGTTGACCAGTCGACTAAGGTGCTCGCCTTTCGAGTCTCTGTCACCTGACTGTTGCCTGTCCGGCCCTATTTTGAGTAGGACGGATGGACATGCGGAAGTAACGTTGCCGGGACTTTCCGCCGCTCGCACCCCACCCCGAAGAAGAACAGCGGTCAGCTGAGTCAGCAGGTTGCACTTGAGGTAGCCCCCGCGTGGAAGGAACAAACCCCGCGGCCTTTCCACGATCAGGAGGCCTTCGAACAGACAGCGGTGTCGCCAAGCGTTTTCCCGCCGACGTGATTATGCAAGCCAGGACGTCTCCAAGTTGACTGACAGGCGGGAGCGGTCGCCGCGTCACCCTCCACCAAGCCAGAAAACACATTTGAAGTTTACGAGCGGCCGCGGCGGGCGCGTGTCACACTGACATCCAAACGTCTTGTTCGCATTAAGCGCAATGTTCGTCTCGTGCGAGAA
Organism: Syngnathus scovelli; assembly: GCF_024217435.2. Classification (NCBI taxonomy): domain Eukaryota; kingdom Metazoa; phylum Chordata; class Actinopteri; order Syngnathiformes; family Syngnathidae; genus Syngnathus; species Syngnathus scovelli. The sequence goes on along the minus strand of NC_090855.1, from coordinate 1,515,032 downwards.
GCTCCAAAATGAAAGCGCCGAGACGAAATGTCAGAGAGTGAAAACAGGCACACAAAACCGCCATTGTTCCCAAAATGAAAGACAACATCACTTGAGGTTTGCTTTCCTCGCGGGACACCAAAGCGGCGGCGCGGACGCCATGCTAGCTCATGTCTTCCGGATGCGCCCATGTACCACCAGTTGCCCTTTGATCATTCGTTTGGAGTCGATTCCGATTTTGAGGCCTGCCACAAGTGTACTGGGGACACGCCAGTAGTACGCACTCCCACTTCACAGACTATTTGACACTAAGCTGTTTAAGCGTTTAGTCCAAAGCCTTGATGTCGTTGTTACTTGCTAGCGCGAGAAGTGAAAGGCGAGAAACTCGTGATGGGTAAATGAAGCTTCAAATTTGCTTCATGAAGCAGCGGTGGCACTTTTTTCAATTCTTAAAAACCTTTATTTAAACCAACAGTGCTGTCTAAAGAGGTACAAAACTGGTTCATGAAGCAAATTTGAAGCTTCATTTTCTTGTCAAGCCTCACATGATAGCTTTAAGCTAATGTTTGAACAATGTTTACATTCAGGCTAAAAAAAAATATATGTGCCCCTTACTAAAATTCAGCTAGGAGTGACCAAAAAAAGCACACATTGTCTTTTATTTATAAAAACTGCGAGCGAGTCTTTTTGTGTCCTCACATCGACGAGTGAGTGAGAATAGGAATCTTTTTAAGATCTTCTTTCAATAAGAATACTACATTGGGCGTTGACAGTTGTTTTCAGCACAATAGGCCTGGAGAAAATTATCTCAACAGAAAAATCTTAGCCCTATCACCCAAATTCTAATTTGGGAATTATGTGGTTGTTATTGTCCTGTGGCGAATGGGGCGCGGCAGCTTTCGATTGTATCTCCCCGAGGGTGACTCAACTTGCGGCGCCACGCTCGACTAATGGAGGCTGAATTAAGTGTGATTAGCGCTTAGCCATACTTGCGTTAGCTAACAGGTTTTGGCGGCCAAAGGTGAGGCGGCGGCCTTGCGGGTGGGTGGGGTTCCAGAAGCTTGAGGCGACGGGTTTCCTCCTGTCTTACTTGGCTCAGTGATGAACTCCATCTCTTTACTGACACCTACTGGTGAGAGCAAGTACTGACTCTATAGGACAAATGGATTCTGCGTGAACTTTTTGGCTAGCACAAATGATTTCCATTGTCTTTGCTACTTTTAAGGTTCACTATTGTTTGTAAGTTTTGCAAATTCCAAAACGATTTTATAGCGATTAATGAAAGGTGTTTGGGCGTGGGCGATTTCGTATTGTCGGCTTGACATTTCCTCATGGGTGTGCGAGGCGACGTGACAAAAATAAATCAAAATTGAAGGACTTAATCTTGTTGACAGGAGCACAAAAGTTGGGAGGTGTGCCAGACGGAGACAGTGCAAAACAGTAATTATGACATAACGCGTTGCGTAACTTCAAGGTGACGCATCACCCAAAACATCTCAACCTTTTGGCACTTGAGCAAATATTTCAGCATACCCGACTCGTGCGGTTCTTTCGTCTTTTGCTCGGACGTTTGATGTCGGCGTCAGTCCCCAAAGTTGGTAGACAAACTTGGCGGGTCAAATTGACCCCGTTGTCTTGTGACACACACACGATCATCAAAGCAGCCTGACTACAGGGCACGGGGAGACTTTTAAGTGCAGTTTACCTTCAGCGTCACTGACTGATCAGCTTCCTTAGCACTCACGCCACCGGAACCCAACACACACATACACACACACACACACACACACAATGCAACACCACCCACCATCACGAGTGATGTCATTCGAAAATCAGCCTGAGGCCTCAAAGTGTTAGTGATCTAAAATGCTCGCTTCCTCCACTCGTTGTCATGATGCTGATGATGATGTCTCGCTGGAGGAAGATGTTTCTTCATCGTCATCATCATCCTCACGGCGAGGAGGGAAAGTCAAAACAAACAGGAAGTAGGTCCGACATGCGAAAATCAGACTGGAAGTCAGGAGAGAAAACAACACGAGAGGAGTGGGACTTTGGTCATGTGACCGCACGATGCTGCCCTGCTGCCACATGGCACACACACACACACACACACGGGAAGTTGACCAACAATTGGTTTTGCAATCGTTTAGCCACTGCACAAAATGCTAATCGCGAGCGTAAAACCAACCGGCGTCGGCCCGTCGGACATGTGAGATGCTCGCTGAGGCCCCCCCCCCCCTCCCCCTCCCTTGTGACTGCCATAAATTATATTACTGACATTTCTTGACTTACGAGTACGCCAACTTACAAATTGAGGGGTTATAGGTCAGCCAACATTTAAGTTACGAGTGATTTTCTGCTCTCATTTTTTAATCACAAGCCTTGGAGGTGCGTGTGTGTGTGTGTTTGCGCGTGAGTTATGGCGCCCCCGCTACACGTGGACACCGACGTAGCTTTAAAGTCCATCTTCTGGCAGCCTTGACCTTCAAAGCCATGAATCCTTTTTTCACTGTGCTGCATATTTCCTGTTTACGCTCATCAACAAGGTCAGTAAACACAACACCGCTTCCCGGTCGCTACGGTGACCCTTGCCCTCGGACTCCCCTCGGGCCTGTTGAGGCTGTTCGGGTTCGATTCTCAAAAGCCCGTCGAGATGTAAGCGTTAATGACCTTCGTGATGCGTTCAGGTGCAGAAAAGAAATGCGGACAGTCAGCATTAGCATTCGTGGAGGGGCACGTAGGCGGTAATTAGCGTGAGGATGTTTGTGTGTCTGCAGGATCCTCCAGCGACAAAACACGAAAACCACAACAGAAACGCTAAGTGACTGTCTCCTCTCCTCTTATTTATAGGACTGTTTATCACACACATACACACGCACACACACACACGCTGCCAAATGTGACAGTACTATTTATTTGCGTTGATATTCAAAATATAAATATTTAAAAAAATGACATTACGGCCCCATTTGTTAATCTTGCTGCCCCTTGTCAAGGTCTCATGTCGTCGGTCGCGCGTTTGTTTGTGGCGTGGAAATGAGGCGACCAATCATTTCCCAACATTGTGAGCGTTTGACTTTCACATGCAGAGTGTGAGAACCGTGCGACACATGCGCAACGCGTCACAACACAATGCGTCCATTCAAGTGCCACATCCTTCCTTGGGTTTTTTTTTTCTTTTCCCTTGTTTTCATCAATGAATCCAGCACCTGCGCTACTGCACAATGACACACACGCAGAAAGTGGCCACTGAGTCAAAACAGATTGTGTGTGTGTGTGTGCACGTGTTTACAAAAGTACAAGGGATGATCAGAGAAATGTGAAATAAGGAGTCGTGCAAGTCTTAAGAATGATTCGTGACAAATGTCAGAACATGTGACTGCTTTTATGGAAGAAAATGTGTGTGTGTGTATGTTTTGTTGCCTTGAACGTGTGTTTGTGTTTGTCTGCTGCTTGTGTGTGCGTGTTGTGTGGGTTTTTACGAGTGTGCATGCTGTTTGTGGTTGTGAATGTGAATATACAGTAAGTGTTTGTGTGATGCTTATGTTGTATGGCGCTCATTTGTGTACTGTGTGTTGTTTGCGTGCGTGTGGTTTGCGTACAAGTGTGAGTGTGTATTGCTGGCACAAATGTCTGTGGGTCTGGACATTGCTGTGTGTTGTGTAGCTGCTAGTGTGTAATTTTGTGTGCGTGTGTCTGTTTGTGTAAATGTGTGCGTGTGTAAATTGACACATCTGTGTTTTGGTTCTTCAAGTGTTTGCTTTTTTGTATTTGTGTGTATTGGTTATCATGTTTGTGCTGTGTTTGTCTGTTTTGGGGGGTATTGTGTGTGTGTGTGTGTGTGTGTGTGTGTGTGTGTGTGTGTGTGTGTGTGTGTGCGTGTGCGTGTCAGTACTCTGAGAATAACTCTGGAACAGGAAGTCTAAATCTAGCCGAGACCGGGAAGAAAAGTGTGTGAGAGGAACAAACAAATGAGGAAATCCTCCATCCAACCCCCCTTACACACACACACACACACACACACACACACACACACACACACACACACACACGGAAATGCAGATGGGGGCGCTGTCAGTCCGTATCTCATTGAAATTTATTTTAATTGTGCAGTCGTGCCTTGAGATAAGAGTGACCTGCGTTCAGAGTTGGCAGTCCGACCGGTACTTCCTCCTCGTCTTCTTCTCGTTCTTTTTCTTCTTCTTCTTTTGTCATTTGTTCCAGAGCGCAGCTGCCGGGCAGACAGGAAACAGATGCTCACGGCGTCCGTCTTCCATTTCTCTTTTCCCCCCCTCTATCCTTCCCCCCCCCCTTCCTTCTGTCCACTTCCTCCTTTTCTCACCATCTTTCTCCCTCTCCTCCATCAGAAGACAAAATTTCAATTGCGTTCAACGCAACACGGCAGGGGCAGCAAACTTGACGGCCCCATCGTGGTCGCCATCTTGCCAAATTCGTAATTCCCTTCAAAGCCCCTCTGCCGAGTCGGCAGAAAAAGCAGAAGAAGAAAAAAAAAACTTTCCAGCAACACATAGTAAACCTTGGAGGTGTGCGGAGGCCGGAGCTGGCGGGAGGCCCCGCCCCCTTTATTGCTGACCCCTGTCAGGGTTTTTTTAACGGCGGCGTGGCCGGCCGGGTCACGGTCGGCCGGCCTCACAGGCCTTAACGACTTCCTCCCATCCCAATAAAGACGAGATGTGTCGTGATGAATGAGAGCGGCGCCGTTCGATGACCAGCAGGTAACCCCTGACACGGGAAAGATGAGCGGGGTGACGACAAATGGGAAGACAAAAATTATTGTTTTAATGTAAAAAAAAAAAAATCCCTAATATCTGAGAAATAGCATGAATCTTAACATTTATTTAAAATATTTGTTTTCGTTACTATCAAAAATGCATTGAAGTTTTTATCCCAAAATATCTCAAAAGTTTTAAATGTAATTTTTTTACTTTTTGTATGAAAAAACATTTATCACATAATTTATAGATATTTTTGTCTTGTATAAATACGAGTACTTATTTAATATTTATTTACTTTGATATAGTTTATCCCCAAAAAACACAAATATATTTTGTAATGCTCTCAAATGATACTTGCATTCATTTGACACTTTTGAAGGATGACGAGATGGATGGGCGTGGCCTATGGGGGTGTGACTTTGAGTGACAGACGGCATAATGTGGCGCCCGGTTAGCCTCCGTGTCCCCTCGTCAACTTCCCCTGCCCGGATCCCCTTTCCGGGGGTCACAGTTCACCCATTAGGATGCCCCTCGGTGCCTGATAATGCACACACTCCGTGTGTGTGTGTGTTGGGGGGTTCGAACCCGTGCACTGTCAGCAGGGGTTGAGAGGCCTGACAGCCACCATCAGTCTTTGCCCGAACACACGCCGAGTTTGTGGAGCCTCGGGGGCTCGCTTGTCCTCGCGTTGGCCCGTCCGCCGAGCGCTTGCACTGATGACAGCTAGCTTAGTCAGGCTGCTTAGTTTCATTCATCAATCATTTCATTTATTCAGCAGAAATAAGGGTTTGGGATTTATCTGTTAGCTTTCTTTTGTTTTATTTTACTAGTTTTTTTTTAATTTATGGAGTTTGACGCTTTCACGAGTCGTTCAGTGAACATATCCGACGCTCGCGTGCCAACATGACGCACCTCCAGACTCGTACGTCGCCGTCGTACTCTCGACGTCAAAGATTTGCTAATAGTGGAAGTTGTAAAGTTGCGCGATGTTTACGTGACGCACTGTTAACCCTTTCTGGTCAGTCAAAGCCCGGTCACTGTTTATGAAAGGTCGAGATGAGGTCCAACTTTGAATTTGCAGATCTAGTATCAGGTCACAGCAAAGGCCAAGTCTACAATGAATGCGTGTGTTGATGACTCGGATGGACTCTTGGTGAAGGAGTCCAGCTGCCGGCTGAGGAAACAGGAAGGAGGTTGACATCTGCGATAAGAACTCAATGTTGTCTTACGTTCGGGATTAGCGTTCACCCCTCCGGAGAAGGTTAATGGTCCGCACCAGCCGGCCGCATTCCTCCGCGGCGGACTTTGACGCAGCCTCACCTGTGTTTGGAGTTGGTTCGTTTTTTTTTTTGGGCCAACCCGCAAGAGGGATTTACGTTTGGGCGGAGTGCAAACGGCACCCTCGGATAAGGAAGGCGCGAGGTAAACATTGACCCGAACGCTATCGCAGGCTTGTCCGCGTCCCATCTTTCACGGCGAGGGGAAAACTGTGCAAACAACTCCGATAACTCTCTTTCATAGTATCGTTCGATAACGGCCACATCCCTCCGGCCCTGACAAGTTTTTCCCATTCTTCCATTTGATGATAAATTTGACACCTGCAGCAAAAGATTTAAAAGATACTATATTTTCACAACATGAAAACAATGCTGCCAATATGGTGACAGTAAACAAAGTCACGTGATGTCTGGTGCGCTGTTGAAATCGGGAGCCAGTTTGTTTACCACGTGAGACTGAGCGTGCCGACATGTTGGGACACAGGCCATCCTTTCGGCTTCTACACTTGACCGCAAAACTGAAAAAAACGTTCTTCTTTTTATAGACTGTGTCGCCATCTACTGGTCAGTCGGTGTACTGCACAAGCAAAAATTGGGACCTCTCGTTTTTATTTGCCAATCTTTTTTCTCCTCATGCCATAGACACTTTTAAAAACTTCAGAGGACTACCACTTCATGCAGCTTGAACATTTTTATTAGGATGCAGACAACATAACTTTCACAATGTCTATCTTTTGGTTTAGTTCTTGCAGGTGCCTTCAAAGTATTCGTTACAAGCCACAGTGAGCGCCGCAACCAGAACCACAAACTCCTGAAAGTCCAGCTGTTGGTCGCCGTTCTCATCCAGGTCAGTCATAATCTTGTCAACAGCGGACGCGTCGCTGCAGCCCTGAAAAACAAAAAGCTGGCGCTGAACACAACCATTTCGTCTGATTGGGAGGGGGAAACAAAATGGCCACTTACGGACATGAAGTCGGTGAGCTCCTCCTGCAGGAGCGTCTTGAGCTCGGCTTTGCTCAGCTTGTGCTTGTCGCCCTCTTTAGACGAGTACGAGTGGAAGATGGTGATGAGCCCCTCGATGGCCTTTTCCAACTGACGGCCCATTTTGTCAACACGCTCGGTACCTGCAACACACTAACGCACAATTTAACACAAATATAAAGACTGTGATGTGGGGGGGTGGAACTCACTGCAATCTTGCATCCTAAACAGTACACAAATCTTTTTAAAAAAAAACAAGCAGGTATCGTAAATCCATTTCGCCTTTTTCACACAACCACACGGCAATATCATGCAAAAACGCAACAGGCGAACCAGAGCACAAAATGGTTTCCAAGTAAATCTTCACATCCTGTCCTAGCTTTTGCCGCTTCACTTTTCGATGTGGTGCGTATCCCAGGGGTCAAATCCTGATCGACTGTACTCCCTTTCACACTGGCACCCCACAGCCTCCGAAGCCGGGTCGCCATTATCAACCCGCGTCGGTACCTTTCGGAATCCAACGAAGTGTAATATTACCGCGACTGCATGCTTTCGCACAGCAACACAGCATCCTGCAATCAGATAATTACACATCAGCGCCGGCACCAAAATAAAAATTGGCCAATGGCGACAATTGTTTCCAAGCGGATGTCACGCCGCTTTCCGCCATTACCTTCGATTCAGGCGCCGTACTGCCTTGGCGACCATTCAGCATTGGTTACCTTTCACATAAAACAGCAGCACAGGGTAAACTTGGCTTAAGCTTCCAATGAGGGATGGATGGATGGATGAATGCTCCGATACTACATCACCGATAACACTTTACCGGCTTTGTTAGATGTATTGGAGCGAATGCCGTGGATTTGATTCAAATTAAATATTCATCACAACCGCAATCCGTAACAGCGTTATCAAATATCTCTGTCAAAATCGTATTGGTTCTTCGCACAGCAGGAAGACATTTTCTTCACTGGTTGGCACCGCAGGACACCCGAGAAGCTGCAACGCGGGGGGTTCGGAGTCATATCACCTCCAAATAAAAGAATGGAAAAAACACAGCAAAGTGAGCCAGCCTCACGCTGAGCAGCCGAGACACCCCCTGAAGATCTGAATCCACTTTCAGCTCTCTACATATTTTATGAGGGTGCAGAGCACTGGTAGGAAATAAAGTAGAAATTCTTTAAGGAGGCTTAAGATTATTTTTTAATCATCACTTTCAATGATCTCAAACGATGGAATCAGCATAATACCATTCGACAAAACCCAGAAGTGGGCTCACTTTTTGGAAGTTATAAAAGCAGAGACCTGACCCCACCCGTGTGTAAGTTTTTTTTCAGGACATCACGTCACGGATTCAATTCTTACAGGTAAAGATGTGGAAAATATTATTCATTCCTTTGGGCTTTCAGTAGATCAATCACAAGTTTTCATATTTTTGAGGATGACCCCGTTCAGAGCTTGAAGTTTGAGAAGAACTCTCTAGCAAGACAAATATCCCCCCAAGTTCATTTAATGGCCTTGAAATCTCTTACACACACACCACCTCAAATTAAACAACGCCACACTTTCAAAATGCCTGTTAAAATCTTCTTTTGATCATGTTTCTTGAATACAAAGAGAAGCAAACTCACCTGACCACGAAGTTAACAAGCCCAAGTGTGTCCAGCTGGCGTGTCATCACTTATGAGCGTTTCTACCTGGAACCGGATTCATCTTTTGAGTGACAACAGTGACCCCTCTGGTCGCCGGTGGTATTGCGCGTCAGTAAAGCAACACGTGAATGAAAATGGAAGCACTTTAGAGTGTCTTTCTCCGCACGAAAAGAGGTCGTGAAAGTACTCTGATTACATCGTGTTTTCAGACAACGGTCAAACGTGAAAGTAAGAAATATTAGGTGAGTATAAATAGCAAAGGTGATCGATGTTTTTAAACTTAATTGATCCACGATTAGCTCCACCTCAGGGCTAATAAAGCTAACAATGCTAAGCGCTAGCAATTTAGCAATAGTGTTATTTTCCCAAACATTTGATTGTATGTATTCATTAATGTTTTGGACAATATGATACAAAATGGTTGTCGTTTTTCAAACTGCTTTTACAGATGGTGCGTTTTTATCCCACCCGTTTTTCAATTTAGTCATATGACTAACCACATTGCAATCCACATTTTTATTCAAGAAGACAGTAAAAAAAAATAATAACAAATGTCCAGCATTTTACAAATATCAACAAACGTAGATGAATATTTTACTTCTACTATGATCCGGAAGCTCCTGTCAATTATATATATGCATATCTGATTCTGTATACACGATACTTCAACAAAGGCAGGGCGATTAATAGTTTTATTTTTTTCTACCGGAAATAATAACGCAGCTTTATGTATGCAATTTAAGGAGCATGTAGCTTAAGCTGCAAGTACACAGCATGGGTCCATTCCTTTCAGCATCCAGGTATCATGTTCACGTCGGACCTTTTGTCTCCAGACGTTTAGGTTTACCGATGGAAGTGCCTCACGCTACCACAGGGATTTGTCTTTCGTTAAACACTCCGTCTTTAATGTACTCCGCTTCTCCATCAGGATGGGGCACTTCCGGCTCCCTGACCTCCGTGGTCGAGTGGCCCCCCACGGACAATGTCTTGCTTCGGATGCTATCCCTGGTGGGTCTGCCCAAGACGCTCCTCAACTGTGCCCAGAAGAAGGCCTGCTGATTCGCCTGCTGAGGCCACTCCAGGTAGGTCTTGGTGCTCAGCATCTTCTTCAGCTTGCAATATTTGCTAGGCAAGGAGCTCGGGTCGATGGGCTCCTTCACCACCAGGATGACGTCGCTAAATGTTTTGCCCATGGCTCGCTGCTGAGCAAAGTAGAGCTCGTAGTTGCACCACTCACTGTTCACAAAGTGCCGCGACAGCACAAATATGACCTGCCCGGAGAAACAGGAACAAATCATTTATAAATTAATAATTGTTTAGTAAGAAAAATGCCACTCAATATGATATCAAGTCCTCTTGAGTTATGTTACTTACAAAAGGGGCGCAATAAAACTGACCACTGGGTGGCGATGTTGCTCTAAGTTTATTTCAAATGAGAGGGGGAGTTCAGTTTATTTTTTTCTGTTTGCCATCCAATTTTCAAACGTCTAAGCTGGTTTCGCTTTGAGGGCACAAAAAAGACACTTCCCCAAAAACAGTTCCTCTAGTCATCTTGCACAACATCTCTGCCTTACCTTGCGACTGCTCTCGATGTTCTCAATGATGTTGTCGATAATCCAGCGTCCCGGCATGAAGTCCCTCTCGTGTATGCACAGCCGGTAAGGGTTCCGGTTGTTCTCCAAGCACGGCAGCAGATGTTCCCTCACCCATTCGGCGTCCCAGTGGCTGTAAGAGATGAAGGCGTGATAGACGAAAGGTCCGGCTTCTCCGGCAGCCCGCTCCTTGCGTGCTCTGTATTTGGCTCGGATGATCTGATACGTGGCCTTGGTGTACCACGGCAAGTCAAAAATGTAGCAGAGAAGCATCAGGATGAGGATGACGGCGGCGGTGGTGGTCACGCTGATGATGATGACCAGTCTGACGTCGCACGCCACCTCGCTCGGGAGGTATTTGGATATGACCGTGTTGAGAAAAGGCTCCGGGTGGTAGCACTTGTAGTTCTCGGGCCAGTCCGTTAGGTTGACCCGTCCTTTGGCCTTGGTGTCCTCGATGAAAGCGTGAAGCTCGCAGGTGCAGTGGTACGGGTTGTTCCCAGCTCTCAAGTCAGAGAGTCCAGGCATGAGCTGGAATGATTCCTTGCTGATTAGACCAAAAGAATTCCCGTCCAACGCCAACCTGAACAGCGACGGACTCTCCCACTTGGACGGGATGAACTTGATTTTGTTGTCGCTCAAAAGCAGCTCCTTCAGGTTGACGGCCTTCTCAAAGTATCTGACATTTAGCTGGTCTAGGTTGCACGAGGACAGGTCCAGGAAGTGCACGGTGGTGGGCAGACAATCGAGGCCTTCTGTGGTGAACTGGTTGTGGTGCGCGATGACTCTGGTGATGTTCTCCTGCCAGACGCAGCCTTGGCTGCTTTGGGCCGATCCCATCTGGTTGCGACTGAAGTCCAACACTTGCAGCCGGCGGAACTGCCTGGTCAGCATTGACAAGTCTCTCAAGCTGACCAGCTCGTTGGTGCTCAGGTTGAAGGTGTGAAGGTTGCTCATGGAGCCCCTGTAGTCACACAGCTGGTTGAAGACGTAGTCATCCCGTAGGCGGTTGTTGGAGACGTCCAGGACCTCCACGCCGTTCATCTCCACCCAGGCGTCGCAAGGCACAGAGTTGAAGTAGACGTAGCCGATGGACAGGCGCCTGATGTTGTTGAACCAACTAAAACGCCAGTCGAAACGCAGTACGTCGGGATTGCTGATGTACCTGAACGACATCGGGAACCGCACGGTTAGCGTTTTTGCCATCAACAAGTCCAGATTTGCTGAGCCGGCGCATCTTACCAGAGATCCAGCGTTTCCAGATGCAGGTTGGTGATGCTGGATTTGGCGCCACTGTCGATAAACGTGGGCGAGCGTGCAAAGTCAATGTACTGGAAGCGGACCCTCTTGATGGGGGCCTCTTGCAGATTGGTCAGGGCCATCCTCAAGAGGTTCTCGTTGAACTTTCCTCTGTGGAAGACCAACTGGTAGGCTGCGACACGGCTCAAACCCTGGAAGATGTCTTCGTCTCCCGTGTAGTACGAGAACTCAAAGAGGTTGCGGAATTGGATGCCGCCGAAGGTCTTGTTGGCGAGGTCTCGCAACATGTGACGGAGAACGCCAGGCCGCTGGTCGATGGCCATGTCGAAGCCTATCTGGGCAGTCTGGAGAATCCGCAGACTTCCAGGCTCATAGTAACTTAAATTGGAGGAGCATTTGATAGCGAACGTTTGTAACTTGATGTTCTTCAGTGAGTCAAAGTCTTCCTTCTTCAACCCCTCCACCAGAGGGCCACCCAAGGACAGAACCTGCAGTTTGGCCAGCCGTGAGAATCCCTCGGCCAATGTAGCTCGCTTGTAAAGGTTGTTGGACATGTAGAGAAACTTTAAGTTCAGCAGAGACGTCAGCACCGAGGCGGGAATCTCTCCCAGGGAGTTATTGAAGATGTTGAGATGTTCCAGCAGATCGTTGTTCTTGAACGCGTCGTCGTGGATACGCGAGATGTTGTTGAACTGCAGCTTGAGCACGCGGAGGCGAGGCAGATGCGCAAAGTCCTCTGAGCGGATCGCTTGGAGTTTATTGTAGGATAAGTCGATGTCCTCCAGCGTGGATGGGAAATATCTCCACGGGACGCTCTCCAGCTGGCTGCCCAGGCAATCTGCCACGCGGCCCCCGTTGGAGAAGCGGCAGGGTACATCTCCCGTGGTGCCGTTTAGCGTCGATGGACTCTGGGTTGGTGACGCGTGTCCTCCGTTGAAGACACCACCGAGGACGATGAAGGTCCACAACATTGTGACTCACCTGGAGATGACATGCAAAAAAACGCCCACCATCAGTGTGCAGAATCTTTTGGAGGGAAACCAATATAATATGATCTCATTAAATCGGGCCCCAAATGGATCGAACGGAATCACCCAGAGTGTAATACGGAAAATAATCGGATGGAGACATTTCTAATGATCTCTATCGGGCTAATTAATGTTTTAGTGTGTATTTTTTCCTCTGTTGATTTGGAAGGAGCTCGAGTTGCCATGGTAACCCGCCTCATGTGTGCAATGCCTGTTGGCAAGATATGAGCTCTTGTTTATCCAGTTTCTTTTCCAACCACTTTCTGTTTTCATCTCCAGCATTTTTAGACCGCTTTGCCAGTTGGCGCACATTTATCCATATTAAAAAAAAAATGTGTGGGGGGGGGGAAAATAATACTTTTAGAAAAATAGACTGGAGAAGAATTTGGCCTTGGCCTGGTTTGTTATTAACTTGCACGGCAGCAGCAAAACTGATTCATCGGAAGGAAATTTAAACGCCTACCTATGCCGTTTGTCAGAAGGGGGATTGGTCTGTCTTTATCTCAATGACACTTTGAAATTGCCGCACTTCCTTCAATGGACTGGCAGCTTGCGAGAAACTAGGTCACGTGGACCATTGTGTTGTTGTTTCCCGTCAGGTGGCTCGTGCACTGTGGCGAAATGTTAGGTCATGACGTTCACACTGAAGCTATAAAATGCTCCAGAGGAAATTATTTCCAACGCACCGACCCGGAAACGAGTTTTTATGACATTTTACTTACTTTTGCGCGCTTACTGTAGCACCACTAGAGGCCGCCAAAACGGACTGCTCCTTCTGAGGCACACGAAAGACATAATCAATGAAAAACATTTTTTTTTTTTTTTTTAATTTGCTATACTATGTGGGACCATTTGAACTTTTTGCACAAGCAGCATTTGTACTAGCTAACCTGCGCGTGATACCTAACAGCATCCTTCTAATATCTTTAGCACCATCTACAAGCAGACGCCAACTTGCGACGCCGCGTCGTCAGATCTTATGATGTCAGGTTCGTTGGAATATTAGCGAGTCAAAGCTTGTCTTTTCCTGAGGTTTAGCTTTTAATGTTTTATTTTTTTTTAATTGGTGCTGGCAGCGTGCGAGTCGTGCTTGTTGCTCAATCCACCCGCCCGACCAATGATCGAAGAAGAGCTGACCCAGTCACAACCATTAATTCGTTTATTTATTTAGTTTTTTCAAAATACTTTCAACTTTCGCCTTAAAAATTTTACTCTATTATATATTATATGAATGTCTTTTCCCAGACATTTTATTTTTCTTCTCATAAAAAAACAAATATTTTCACAGCAGTTAAGCCAATAAAATAAACACTGGAAAAATTCGAATAAGTCACTTCTTAGTCATTTATTTTGGACTAGCCCCATCTTTGAGCCGCGTTATGGCTTGGAGCCACCAGTTGAGCAACACTACTCCGAATCACATGTGCATCCATCCATTCAACAACAAAAACTCAAATCATGATGTCGCCGATCGAGTTGCAGTAATTCCCGTCTAAAGTTAAACTCACCTTCTCAGACTCGGTCAGTTGCTTTCTCAGTTGCTTGTTTGAATCGGGGCAGTGTGTCAGAGCAGTTTGTATCTATTGGCCCGAGTTTACTCCCTTAAGTCCTCACGCTCCCTCCTCCTCGTGTGTATTGTGTGTGTGTGGTGTTCAGGAATGTGGAACAGCCTCCAAAATGTGACTTGTGTTTTTTTCCTCGCTCTGCTGACAGACTATTGAAAAGTAGAAGTATTGCATTGCAACACTCAAACGTGCTTTATTTTCGGTTTGGTGAGGAAAAGAATTGACTGATTGACAGAATAAAAAAAGCCTCAAATAATCCATATGTTATTATGCTGATGTGATTGTGGATAGCAGAATAATTAGTGAGCAGCGCTGTATGTGTAACACTACACACATTAAGAAGAATTTTTTTTAACACAATCGGTGGCGCAACAAATGTAGACAGGCATATATTCTTTATCCTCTGCGAAGAACGGCTAATATTACCCCAGCTCATTTCATTGGGGAAAATAAATCATTTTGAGTTACAAGCACAGTCGCAGAACAAATCAACACTAGCCCTGATGACGCAGGCGTCCCATTTAAACTTCTTGACCTTAGTTTCCCGTGTGACTCATTTTGTTTTTCTCCCTATCACTGACACGTGTCTGCCAGCTTGTTTTGACATCCATCTTATCAGTTTTGACTCATCCATGCTTGGCTTACGTCTTCCATTGTTCTCATCTTTGTTTAAATAACTCACTATTGCAGTTTACGCAGCATCAGCATGGTCAATATGAATACAAGGCATCTCGTTGTGTTCGAGAAGAAACTTTGACATTCAACATGTACCGCATATTTCTTATATGAATATACCGTACTCCGTACCGGAATCAAATATTCGGGGGCAGGTACTGACGGGAAAGGTTGGGTGTGGATCATTAACCAGCCACGCTAAAGGTCAACGTGTTCTTCGTTCTGAGACGTCTGACCTTCATTGGCCTTTTCCTCCAGACTTGTTCACTTGAAACAAGCTCATGTGTCGGAACGAAGAGTATTAAACGCGGGTCTGAGCAACATGGCTCTGAAAATTGAATCATATTTGTCTCGACAAACAGATAGCACAACATAGCAGAGCAGCCTCGTCGTATAGGGACTTTCCTCTGAGGACAGAAATGTCGAAAATCTGGACCGAGAGGCTCATTAGTTTGAAAAGTACGTGGAAAAAATGTCCCATTAAAAAGGCCCTGTCTAAATGGCTTTGATTTATCATCCGCAAAGTCCTAAAACCTGTCCCCCAAAGATTGCGACAGCAGGCAGCAAAACAAGTTGGTATGCAAAACGGCCATTTTGCAGCAACACCTGGCAGCAACAATCAACCAACCTATTGTGACCACCCCCGGCCGGGCGACACACCTAATGGAAACAAAGACGAAGATTCCCGCTCTACAATGTAGCCCTAATGAAGCCTTTTGAATTAGTGTTAAGCAACCTCAGGCACATCTCGTACTGGAAAACAATTTAAATTGAGGATAAGCGCTTCGGCCCATAAATAAATGAATAATAGAAAAGATCGACGTGAATAAAAGATAAGATCGACTCGTGGCGCAACAGCTTTTCAAAGCTGTTTGTCTTTTGAAAGTACCTTGAACTTCCTTTGTCAAAAAAATGTGCCGGATTGATGTGATTCTTGCCAGCAGATGGTGATGAAATTCCGCCGATGCTAGCCTTTAACCGTTTTGTAACCTTAGCAGTTGCCACACAGTCCACCCTCACGTCAGGCTCACGTTGGCCGCGATCATCACATGAGAAAAGGTCGATGTTTGACCTAAGTTACTGTTGTTGATAATTGGGTAAGAGGGGAGATGATATGGGGCAGAAATTGGTACCCAGTTTTAAAATCAAATGTTGTTCGAGCTCGCTAGCTAGCTCACGAGCTATAGCTAGCGAAATAGCTAGCTAGCTATAAATCAATATAGATCCGTAAATGGAAACGTAAAAAACTAAAGGTCAAGTAAAGAACATCTTTTTGTTTATAGTGTAGTCACATTTTATTAATTTTCACCGCACATGTCGAGGTTAACACATGTCAATAAGGATTTGTTACATGAATATCTATTGCACCAGATATGACTTTTTAAAATAATAGCATTATTAATATATTATGATGAACATGAGGACCGTAGAAAGAGTTGGACACAAAAAAAAAAACAAGACAGCGGGCACGTTTCATGTACATCACTCGAGACCTCAGAGAAATACGACAGCGAGCCACCTCATCCGCATAAACACGCCCCTAAAAGCAACGTAACAAAGATGGCGGGCCGGAGTTCCGATAAGGCAGCCATTTCAAGATGCTTGGAATCCAATTCTGACGCTAGCAGTAACCAAAGCAACAAATGGGGTTGAGCTAATCTGTTCGTTAAATTTGTATTTGGACCACATGCAGGTAGGTCCTGACGCGACTACTTCCGAGTTGCCAGGTTGCGATATGCTGGAATGCAGCACTGAGACTTCGTGGCTATAAAGAAGCTTGTATCAAAAAGCTTAGGTTGAAGTTAGTCGTCAGGCAGATACGTGACGCGGGTAGCCGGAGGTGGGAATAAGTTCAAAAGTCCAAAATAATTCTGAAATCCGAAACTCCACATTTGAAGCAAATCTGAAATTATTTTGGCAAAAATCGAGTTGAATTTCTTGCTTCATGAGGTGGCCGCCACTGCACCGGTTAGTTGCCAGGTTTGTGCGCACTACATACAAAAATTTACTTTTCTTGTCACATCATCACGAAATGCAGATTTCTTTAAAAAAAAAAACGTCAACAGACAACTCAAGTCATGTAGTTCAAGTCGGTCATGAATACCAAGGTTAAGTCGAGTTTTTCATATTTGGCCAGGCAAGTCCCAAATTCTAGAATTAGCGTTTTAAAAACCCTGTAAAGTGAAAATAAATGTTGTTTAAATGTGACACAACTAAGAGGAATGTTATAAAAAAATACATGCCAAATTTTGATGATTTAAAGCAAAAAGTATGTAAAATGAGAATTCAAAATGCAATGTGCAAAAACTCACTCTACCCAAAAATGGCTTCTATCTTGTCGAGAATCTTTTTTTAGTCGGGGGGCTTGTCAGTCACATCACCTCCCTGCTCAGGAATTTAAATAATGACTCTGAGCTATAAATTGTGGCTTGCAGGGAAGATGCATTTATGGAATGTAGGGATAGCTAGCAAGCTAGCAGTATGCTGTCATGCTAGCAAAAGCTGCCAGATAACCATTTCGGTAAACAAAGGTGCTTAAGCTTTTCCTGGGCCTTTTTCTGAATCCACTTTACAGGGTTTTTAAGTTTGACTCAAGTCAAGTCATCAGACTCAAGTCCCCCCAAGCCTGCAGCCATTTGATTGGATTAACACAGTTATGGTTTACATGCATTAAAAGGCAGAAAATGTTGACGATGTTGGCTCAATGCAGCTTTTTACCATTCGAACCTCCTTCGAAATGCTTTCGATATCGTCGCCGCACCGCCCGCGAGCAGAGGAAAGGAAATACGGCCGTCTCAATTCGCACTGCTCGTAATCTCAAATAAATGTAGAGCGCAGCGAGCCGGCTCCTAATTAGCTATTAATGACAGCCGGGCCGCAGCGGACGACTCGACACGACCAAATGATAATTTGTCGGCGCTCTGGAGAACATTCTAATCCGCTACACGACTCTTCAGTCAGAGACGTAATGTTCTTTCAAGCTCAACGTAAAGTCGGGGCCGAACGTACGTGAAGCTTCTGTCCAGGGACTAGCACGTTTGTTTTTTGTTTTTGTTTTTATCGCAGCTTTCAAACCAGTAAGAGAAACTAACAGTTATACGTCACATTCCAACTATGCCGTTTTAAAAAGAAACTCAAAGCATCGAGACAAACGCTCACGTAAAGAGGCAGCAATGGTAGAAATCAGCACTGCAGGCAGCAATAAAATACAGAACATCACAAATCGAAACACAAGCCTTTTTTTTTTTTTTCTCTCCTGGTAAAAATGTTGCCCTTATAACGAGGTTTGCGTCAAATCACTATTTTCGACACCTTGATCACAACTTTGCGTTCTGTCGCGCAGGACCCTTCTCAGTTTGAAAGGGTTCGGCGATGATTTTGTTCGACTTGTAATTTGCGGACACGCCGGCCAATCTGGAAAATGGACTTTTGGTTTTCGTCATCCATAGGCGCACCAAATATATTTTGCGCCTTTCTGCTCTTGCTAACTTTGCAGAGGCGTTTTCGCACTTGATGTAGTCAAAGATGCGAGCAAGGTGTCATATCTGATGGCGTCTTGTTAAAAAAGATGCCGCCGAAAAAAAAAAAAAAAAAAAAAAACGCCCTTGTCTGAAGAGGAGGTGCTGAGACACAGTGATGGTCGGCAACGAGCTCTCGCTCATCCTCGTGACTTCCTGTCCAAAAAATAGATGACTCTTCCTCCCAGCGATGTTGCCCGAGTCCCAGCGATCGCACTCTATTTGCACAGACTGCAAAATTGTGCTTAGGAGTTGATGTCCCAGAAGTATTAAGGCTTTAAAAATCTTTTTTTCTTCTTCTTGAAAACTACCAATGAGATGTGATGCAAGATGTCTGATATAAGAGCAGTCGTAAAGCTTCACATATCCACAAAGAAGCACAATCTAAGTCAAAATATCAAAAGAAACCATCGTAAAGAATCGGCCTGGCATCGATGTTTTGTTTTCAACCCCGTCGGATATGTTTAGTTAGTGCGAGAGGGATGGTTCACAAAGAGTCATCATCGGCGCCGGTACTAAATGTAGGTGGGACCGTTCAAATCTGCAAGTCATTAGCAAAAAGCTGAATTTTAGATGATGTCACAAATGGTGACCCTGGAGAAACTATCGTTTGAAGATGGAAGAAAAGTTTTGGGTACTGATTCCAATGTGACCAAATGGGGTTCCCCGACTTTTGCGGTCCAAGGACTCCTTACAAAGATACATTTTCCCCAAAGGACCTTCTCATCATCCAAATGAAACCAAACTACCATGCGTGATGTTTTGTGAGCCAAACCTCCCGTATATCCTTTTACTTGGAGTCATTAAGGGTTAGGGTTAGCGCTAGCCACGGTTAATGAAGCCAAACGGCGGCCACGGCCAGCAGCAGCGACGGCCCGATGGTCTTGGCCAGCGAGGCGGCCAGCAGCCGGCCGTGGTTGACCACCTTGAACGAGATGACCTCCACCTTGAAGCCGTCCTCGGTGGCCATGCAACGGAAGACGCCGTCCCTCAGGGGCGTGTCCAGCGCCGGCCCCAGGACGCAGAAGTCGCCGGAGAAGAGGCAGGGGTAGTTCTTGACGCAGTTGTCCTTCTCCCAGCGGTAGGTGGCGTGGAAGGAACGCACCGGGCAGGGCAGGAAGATGGAGGTGTTGGATGGCACCAACACTTCTTTGGGGGAGGTGCGACGCAGCTTGAGGGCTGTTGGAAGAAAGATGCTCTATGCTCACTTGTTGGCCATGGTTTAACCTATGAGTCATTAAGTGTGAAATCACCAGAGGTGGGAGGAAGAGTTTGTCAAGTTCCTAGGCTTAACCTTTGAAAAGTCGAGTCACCGTCGAATTTTAAGCAAGTCGTGGGAAGTCATGCCTAGGGTTGAATCGTAAATTAAAGAACGTCATTCTGTGACGTAACTCATTTCGAATTACCATCCCTGAACTCCCTGATAGCTACGGAATGTCAACTAAAAAAAACATTTGAGTCCTTATCACCTAAAAACAGAAGTCATAGTTTCCTCTTTAGCTGGAGCAATGCTCTATTTGTAAGAACAGCCTATTAATTGCTTTGCTGTTTCTGAACGTGCATTTTTTTGGGGGGGCCTAATAAAGTCATTGAGCTGAAGAAACGGCTGTAAAGCAATTAAAGCGCCTCGGCTGCATAAATACAAAGACTCCGCCAGTCACAGAGGCTGCACTGCGTCAATTTCCAACACGGGAGACCAAACACTGTCAATAAAAGTGAGTTGTTAAACTGTAAAATCAGAACCACACGCTGTTTATGCGACAAAAAAATGCGGCGAGATAAAAGACCCATTTCTGACAAGTGACAACACACGTCGTTGATGTCAACGAGTCCACAGTGTGTTTCTATAGATGTTTCTGGCAGATGCTTGTCTCCAGTTGCATTCTGGACTCTGAACTTGAGCCGATCCCGCCTGCATGTTTTCAGGACTCAGCTCAATTATGTGATACTCATCTTTGGCCCGCCGGTTTAATTAAGATACAGAGAGAGCAGATGAAAAAAAAAAAGGGCTCACCAGCAGCCTCCCCGCAAACCGACGAATTGGATTGGTCCAGATTCTGAATCAGCGACCTGTTCCGAGAGAACACACAAAGGACAGATTGCTTTAAAAGGCTCTCGGAACGTAATTAGAAGCCTTGCGAGTGTTCTTGAGAAGCAGCAAGACACTCCCTAAATTGCTGCATGGACATTTTACGGAGAAAAAGCATTAAGGACCGACCGTTGTATGGGTTTGAGTGTGCCAACATACCCAGACGTGACGTTATATCCCGGCGGGATGGCGATGCACCTCCTCCTGGCCTTGTCCCAGCCGCAATACGGATCCCGGGAGAGGATGCATTCGCGGCACGTGTCGCCATAGCGACCGCAGTCGGCCAGCGGCAGTCGCTGGACCTCCATCGCCGTGGCAACGTATAAGTGACCCTACGGCGAAAGCCACCTTTTACATTCAATCGCTTTGCAATTCATTGCTTTTTTTCCAATCTAGGTAAGAGCCGAGCCGTCTTGTTTTCAGACGGGGCTCCATAGTCTGGTTTTAGCGGCGGCTTTGTGAAATCTATAACGGAATAGCAAGTAGCCTCATCCATCTCTGGAAGAGCATAAAATATTGATTCGCAAGATAGCAGAGTGCCCCCCCCTACGTACCTTTTGGGGGTTGATGGCCATGTTGAGGACAGGTCCCTCATTGCGGAACATGGAGTACTGGGAGACGATAAACACCCCTTCGCTGCTATGAAGAACTTTGAGGACCTTTCCTTGTTCTGTTGGCGAAGATAAAGCAGACGGAACTTTTGGAACGTTTCCATTCGTAGGTGGCTGCCGGGTCAGAATAAAGAAGCGCACCTACGCGTTCACATTTTTTACATCTAAATGTTCAACCAACCATCGAATAGTTTACTAGCTCAAGGCGAAGACCTAACGCACAGCTAGCATATAGCGTACAACCGCTACGCTAACACCACCTCCCTGAAATGCCACAACAGAGACAGAAATTGGCCTAGTTTCTCACAAAAACATAGATCAGAGTCGAAGCATTTGATTTGGAGCGGTCTGACGAATAATCCCAGAGGGAATATTTGTGTAATCTGTCCTTTTTTTCGCCCCGTCGCTTCTTTCTTTCATTCGACAATGAGGCCTTTCATCACGTTCCCAGCCTGAGCTGTCCTAACTTTTTTTTTCTCCCTCAAACTTCAAAAACTCTTTTGTCAAAGATAAGGTTTGGGAACGCTCGTTTTATCCGGTTTTATTCTATTCTGTTATCAAGATAGTGGATCAGTAGCAGCAGCAGCAGACGGGGGGTGAAAACGGGTGACAGTGCAGAACTTCACTTGAGCTGCTGAGTGGACACATTGGGTTTAGTCGAGCAACAGTCTTTATTTGAAAGCTTGCACTCTTGGAGAAAAAGCCCAAAAGTTACATTGGGGCTTTATCTCGGGCAAGCACTTCAACTCTTTGAGAAATTCGAACGGCAACAGCGCTTCGGTTGTGACGATAATCTCGCATAGATTAGAAACAAACATTTTCATATGATTCTTAATCCTCCCAATGGACGGCCCCCTTGTGGCCAATAACTCCTCACCAAAACACTTTTTGATCTCTCTTTTGTAAGCGTATAAAGCCGTTTTTAGCCTCCGTCGTTAAACCGGCCCGTGAAATTCGCCAGCGTTGATGATTTTAAATCGCTTCGTCTGTGCGTGGACACGTCAAAAAGCTTTTCGAAAGTTTCGATTTTCGTTCTTCCCAGTTGCCCGCCGACGTTGATTGAATTTGGCGTAATCCTGTTTACGACGGTGTGACTTCTTGCCCGTCGATTCAATTTCTCGCACGTTGGGTCGTAGACCATCTCGAGCTGCTGCGAAAGGCACAGCGAGGTGACTTTTTGTTTTTCCCCCCATCAGGTTGTCTCCCTCACTGCCACACTTCATTCCGCCGACAGCAAATTGTTTTCCCGTCGGCTATTTTTAGCTCGTCTCTCATATCGGACTGACGGCGCTGTGAAATTTGCTTGCGGACTCTTAAGCCGATAGATGTGACACCTCCCGTGTACACCAGAGCGGCGGGAGAGTCATGCACACATATGACTTGTCATTGTTGCCATGGTGATCTCCCTCAGGCGCTAGGCAATTTTGTCGGTCCGTCTCAGAGCCGCCGCGGCGGCGGCTGCGTGACGTGCATGTTTGATCACGTCCAAATCAAATATCAGAGTGCTCGTGGTACCGAAAGATGATGAATGTCATGGACCCGAACTGACTTCAGAAGAACTCGCAAGAACTGCTTTGTTCTTCCCAAATTTGTGCTTTTCTGGTAAAACCTGGGTCTGATCTAATTTTGTCTTGAGCTAGTCTAAACTGACACCGGCTCAATGCGAAAGGGCCGACGTTACCTGTTCCAAGGTAAAGAACACTGTAGTGCTCATCGTTGACGGCCAGGACGATGTCGGCGACGGTGTGCGTGATTTGGTCGTCCGTCGGCAGGTCCAGCGGGGCCACGCCCACCGGCCGGATCACGTCTTCGATCTCCGGGTGATATCGGATCACGGCCAGGTTTTTCTGGTCGTTCTGACTGGCTGCCGAGAAATTATTTCGAATGCACTGCGAGGAGACCAAAACGGAATCAGAATCGACTTGCGAGTGCCGGAACCGCGTACGCTTACCATGCCGGGTCGATTTCCAATGAAGGAGTTGCTGTAGCCTTTCAGCTTGGACGTGGAGAAGGCCTGGTCGATGTCTTCTATGGAGTAGGCGCAGATCACAGTTCTGCCCCTGGAAGAGAAGGTCCAAAACATGAAAGATGGGCCTGATTGACAGATGATCAAATATACAAGAGGTTGGATTCACGTCGGTGCTCACCAGGCGTTGGAAAAGAGCCCGTACATTACGCCGGCCCGCTTGTCCTGTGCCGTCAGAACCACCGCCTGCTTCATTCGGTTGTACTGCTGCTGAGTGTTTCCGGCACCGCACATGACCCGCGCCTTCATGAAGGTGGTCCACGAGTCGGCCAGCAGGTGTTTGATCCCGCCCTCGTCCACCTGTGGAACAAGCACATTGATCCAAAAAAATGTCTCCTCCTGATCCAGAAGGTCATTCCGGAATATTACCGTGCAGATACGTCCGATGCGGGCCCGGTACGGCTCCTCGTCCACTCGGGCGGTCTTGTTGATCTCGCTGAAGAAAAAATAGATCTCCTCCTTGTACTTGAGGGAAGACGGGATGATGGCGGCTCCGGCAAACTGAGGGTCTGAGATGATATAAACGTCACATGCGGGATCTTGGACCAGCACTTGTCCTCCTACTTACTCAGCAACCAAACCATTTCCGTCTTCAGGAGCTTCTGGGGCCCAAAGGTCCGACGTATGGAGCCGACGTGACCGCTCACCGCCGACATGGCCGAATACAGGCTCCCGTCTGAGAGCAGAAGCACATCAGCAGGTAAGCAAAGGCCAAAATGGAGCCTGATGGATGATGGAGGGAAAATGTGGATGCAGAGACAGAACATTAAACACAGAAGCCCCCAAGGGGTTTAACGCAGTAAAGATGAAGTAGATGAAGGCGAAACACAGCCAGGCTGAAGCAGCCACCGACGCTCCTTTTCAGTTTCCATAGCGATCGTCACTAAACAAGGAATAATTAAGTCCCCTTTCACTCAAACCGGAATTTTTTATTTTTTTTTTGCATACCAGAAAGGTTAAATCTCATTGAATTTGACCTAAACGTTCGCCTCAAAAACTCACTCGGATCCCTACAGAGGAAAAATAAAGGTCTTCTCAATTCCAAACACCACAGACTCGACCGAGGAGTCGAATTCATTGCGTTCTGTGACCAAGTCAATCAGAATACCAAATCAATAATCCCCTTTGAGATGAATCGAAAGCAAATCCTCCAGACACGTCTCTACTCTGCATGCATATTTCATGCTTGATGTCAATGCTTTCATTTGACTTCTCCCGTCTTTCTGGCGTTTTTCGCCTCCAGTCGGCCATTTTAAAAATGACTCCGAACTCGCGTCGCCGGACTTTTTACAAAGTCCAGCCGATGAGACCGCATGACACATATCGTACAAAAATACGCTAATGGTGTCATAGCGGTTAGCCTGGCTAGCATCTGGTTAGTCCTAAAATATTCATCCCGGCGCTACCTGGGGACCGGCGGCGAGGAACGAGGGCAGCGACGCAAAAGTGGAACTCCGTCTGCGTAGTACAACGAGCGTTCGAATCTCGTTCAGTTAATAAGATGAAAATGAGAAGCGAGGAAAGAAAAATATGTCGACCTTGTGAGACTGATGAGGAACAGCTGCTCTTTATTCGCTCCGGCGGATGAACAAAAATGGTTTTCTATGCGGCTGTCGATGATGTTCGCTTGCCGGTACGGCGCACACGGGTCGGTTTACCTGCGGGCAGGGTGATGGACTTCTGCGAAGGGTACGGCGGGGAGATGTCGGAGGGCGACCCGATGGGCCCCACGCCCTGGATGTCGGTCAGCACTGTGTCGTTAACCTGCGCGCACACGTCATCGGCAGGTCGCAAGACCGGAAGAGTCACTGAAAGGCGTGGAAGCGGACATCCTTGGGAAATTTGTTTCGATCCACATCACGGCGCTTACCAGCATCCAGCAACGAGGACTGCCGGCGTTTGTCCCGCACACGATGAAGGTGTCGTTGACTTTCTCAATGACCGTGATGAAGTTGTCGCACTCCAGCTGCGAGGCAAACGGACAAACGCGGGTGAAGACCATGACGCCAAGTCTGAAGATAGGCCGGGATGCAAACATGAGGATGAGATCGGATGGACCTCCCTTTTCTTTGGAACTCGCCCATTCATTGCGAAATGGATTTTGTGTTTGACTCAAGACGTCATCCTGAAGACAGACAGCGGGACGCCCCTCGTCGTCCCCCGACTCATCTCATCACAAAACTGCAAATCACGCTCCGACACCTCCACCGCCTCAGGGTGAATTTATTTAACTCGTGCGAGAATCCAAATAACACGGTCAGCAAAGGATGCCCTTGCGAAAAGCAAGTTGACAGCTTCAAAATAACACCAATGACATCATCGACTATCATCGCCTTGGTGTTGATGAGAAAAAAAAACCTCAGCTCCCACAAATCTGGAAGACTGGAAAGTTCTGATGATGAAGATGCACTTTGAAGCCTTTTACCTCAAGAGGCGCCGCCTTGGCCTTGCAGGTGTCGATGGCCGTCTGGTCCGACGGTGCCGGGATCTGTCGGAAGGGTTAGCGAGGTGCGCTAGTTAGCATCTGTGTGTGCTAATTGACGAGTATTCGTTGACCAAATTATAAAATCGAGCTTCTGAACATCAAGCACCTCGTAGTCCTCGTTAGCATGCCAATTCTTAGCTTGTTGGAATTGATTTCATATTCACCACATCATGAATGAATAAATAAATGTTTGCGCATTAGCTTACCTGCACGTCGCGTACGCCTCGGTTGCTAAAGGTGAGCACGTAGATGATGGCTTGGCCGCCCACGTAGAGCGTGTCGCTACCTTCCTGGTGATACATGCTAATGTAGTTCTCGGGTTTGTCAAAGTGGAAGCGAGACGGTTCTGTTGGGGGGGGGGGTAGATAAATATTCAACGATCATTTTGAGCGCTGTAAATGATGATTTGCGATTTACATGCTGAATAATTCCCGTTTTTTAAATGAACCCTTGAAAGAAGATAAGCAGGAGAATGAATGTTGGGAGCTGTCATGATTGCCGTGCTCATTAAAAATGTACAATGGTACAATTGCGCCAGGTCCTTGCCGGAATCTTTCAGCGCTTAATGAGATTCTCAAGGGGGGGAAAAACGTAATTATGCTAGGAGGGCTACAAAGACAAATATCTTTATAAGCAAGTAATGTAACAAGGGAAATTCATTGGCCACAAAATTTTGGCCTAGAAATAGTTCAGCAATAGCATTTGTGAAACCAACCAAGAACTCATCGGAGGCTTTGCTATAAAATCGTTCCGTAAATGTGTCCATCACTGTAATATATGATACGGACATATATGGTCCAATATTGATCATGTGTCCAGATAAACCAAAAAATAAAGCATGCTTTATTTCCGTCAACGCTTCAGTGACAGACTTCATCGATCTGCTCGGATCGCATATCTCAAATGATCTTCCCCCATTAAAACGAATGCAAAAGCCATTAATCTGTTCCAGTCCCTTCAAAATCACCCCAAAAAATGTGGGCAGAGGATAAAGAATACATGCCTATGTGGATTGTGTAATTGTCTGCCTACATGTGTTGCTGCACCACTACACAATATATTGTATGTTTAAACTTGAAGCAGCTTAAAGCAACTTACTTTTCATGAGACCAAATGACACTTTGCCACCATATCAAATTTTCCCGATGGGACTTTCTCCTGGTTTTCATAAAGCAATGTAAATATTCATCTGACCGCCTCCTCAGCTGGTCGAGTGAGGACTTGACGCCTCTGTAAGCTCCTCACAGCTCCTTCTAAATGCTTCACCTTGTTGTCTGCCCGTCTGGTGGAATTGTGTGCGTGTGTGTGTGTGTGCGCAAGCTCTGCATTGCAATGAACGCTGACTGCCTTGTACGTCATCTTTAGTACCGTATTTGTCCACGCTCATTTTATGATTGGGGGAGGTAGATGATCCAGAAAATCCAGATCCAGCCCACACACACACACACACACACGTCACCACCGCCATCAGACTTAGCAGGATGTGTGAGGTGTAAAAATGTGTGAGTGGAATAAATAACGACAAAGGGGGTGGGGGTGGGGGGGGGGGGTCTCCACACAATCCTTCTCCCCTCCTCCACACACACACACACGTACACAAATGGGCGTGCACGTGCACTTAGTGTTATTTTATGGCTGGCGTCGGTTGCTGCAGCCGCCTCGCCGGTCCCCGCATTGCAGCCCCGCAAGGACGCGGGAACAGCGCGCCGCCTCCACACGGCCATATTTCACGCCAAGGGTGCAGCCTCGTGTGTGTGTGTGCGCGCACGCGCCTGTGATTGACAGGCGTCTCGGTGCGCTAATTGTAAAAGCGCGCACGAAGCAGCCCGCGTGCCGCTCGAGGGACCTCAAGCGAATCTTCCTCACGTCACGTCGATATTGTTTTTTCCCCTGATTATTTTGTCCAGGATTTAATTCATTAAGCAGCTGGGGGAGGGGACATGTGAAGAACTAATCCATTTGCCGCCGCCAGGCATCCAAACTCATTTGGTGGATCAAACGATTCAAAAGTGGGATTAATGCTTTTCAATAAGAACAATACAGCAGTGCTTACCGTGCACCACAAATTTCAGCCTGGCCGGCTTTGCCATCACAGCCGCGCCAAAAATCCCCGCGAGGAGGAGGAGGACGTGATGATGGAGCGCGTTCGTCTTCATGCTCATCGTCGATAAAAAGACACCTCCAAAAATGGAGAGGAATGATGAAAAAAAGAAAATCCTAGGCTTGGAATTGCTCCTCTGTGTTAGCGTCCTTCCTTCAGCGGGTCTGTCGCGTCCTCAGTGGCCGATGCTTGTGCGCTGCCGCCGGCTGATGACTTGGACGAGTGGTGCCGAGATGAAGAAGAAGAAGCTCCACCTCGCAGAAGCTTGGCAACAATTGGCTGCAACACACACACGCACACACACATGCACACACACACACTACCTGTTGATAAGCTTTTAACGCATTGGTAAAACTGCAAATTGCAATCAAGAAAAAACTCCCTGTAATTTGCACATATTCAAAGTTGAGCTAATAATCATGCAGTGTATGTATATATGCCCACTGTTGTAGATATAATTTTTTTTTTTTAACACTAACGGTGTTGTCATAGCAGCGAGGTCAAATACATTATATTGTGAATTAATTTATATTTTGCTGTTGTTGCAGTGACAAAATCAAGTGTTTTCTTCTCCTGGAGGCTCCACAACAACTCTGAGGAAGATCTCCTGACAGGTAGAACATATTTGGATTGTCATTATTGTGGATGGAATATATAATTCATGTTTAAAAAAAGGGGGGGAGTCTATGACCTCATTTGGGCTCATAATTGGATGTGATCATTTGAGCCACTAGATGGCAGCAGCGTCAATATTTTGATGAGCACGTTGAGTCCCTTTCCTCTGATTGGTTAGTCAATTGGTTTTGCTCATTAGAAAAGAGTCATTTTGATTCCCAACCAAAGAAGACACCATTTGAATGATTAAGTGTGTTAGATAGTATTATTGGACAAATAAATAGTGCAAGGATATGTACATTTATAATCACACCCTTTACATAGTGTACTTTCGATTTATTCTTCTCACTTGTCATTTGGGCCAATGGGAGCTAGTGGTCGTGTTAAAATAGGCGATTCACGCGGACCGGCAGACAAACCTATGGAACAGATTGAGACAGTTGAGAGGTAATCCAAAGGGCTTTAAATCCCTACTCCTGCACGTGATTATAGGATGTTTTTCATTTTTCTAGGTTATTACTGCCCGGGGCATGAACGTGCTCTCGGGCTGCTGCTGCCGCCTCGAAATATGAGCTCAAAAGACAAAAATAGTCCTCAGTAAACTTACGAATAGAATGTGATGAATCCAAAAGTTTGGGTTTTTTTGCTTCGGTTCAGTGAACTTTGTGCTGCTCTTTTTGGTATGATCACCTTGGTCACTAGAGGGCAGCACGCGGATATATTGAAGATGGTCAGATTAGTCGTTTTGAGAGAAGATAAAGAATATGTGCCTGTGGCTATTATATTACCTGTCTACCTGTTCACTAGCTCATCAATGATGTTTCCCATTATATGTTAGCATTAAGCTAGCAGACGCGACGTGTAAATCTCTATGTCCAGTTTGACAGTGAAATGATCGTCTACATACTATAGATAATATGAAGTATCTCTTTACATAACACATGAAACCTACGAAGTCCCGTAAATGTCCACAAATGGTCTTACAATCCTTGCTGTTGTGTTGCCTTACGAGCAGGCAGGCCACTTTGGGTCTCTGTTCCAAGTCCTCCGAGTGCGGATTAAGTGCTTTGCTTATGTAAGCGGGTGTGGTTCCCTTTGTCACTAACAACAAAACAATCTCACTGCAGGAAGATTTGCTTTTAAGATGATTAGATCTGATTTTTTTTTTCTTTCTTTCTTTTTTTTTTAAATCTGCTGTTGGACAACAAGAAGAAGAAGGCAAAGCAGGAAACACGAGTCAGATTGAAACTTTAGACTTTAATAGCCATAAAGAGCATTTATTAAGGAAAAGTGACTTTTTAATGTTTTGTAGACAAATGCGTGCCTTTTTAGCCATCAAGTGTAAAATTGAAATTGAACAAGCAAGTACAAGGTTGCCTTGAGATGCAACTTGAAGTATGCCAAATCATCCTTTTCCATTGAAATGAATAGAGAATACAATTAATCTGTTCCTACCTGCCGCTAAAACCATTAAAAAATGTCTCTTTTTAAATTGAAAAATAAAACTTTTATGTTTTGAAAACATACAACGAGAAGTAAAAATAATTATAATAAAAATAATGATTAAATAATAAAAATGCTGAACCATCACTGATGAATTTTCACCACAACAATTCGAGAGGGCTTGAAATGAATTATACACTTGTGAAAAAAAACACCACTTGTGGATTGTTAAAGCATTTAATAGTTGTCACACATCAAAAGTAATTGTCAGGCTGACGACAAAATGTTAGCCTAATAGCATACAGTATTTGCCTTTGCAGAATAAAATCAAGACCTGGATGATTGAGAATCTACACTGACAATTTATAGCAAGCAGGGTAATAAAAGTAAAATACCGACGCACTCATGCTATTAGGCTAACCAGCACGCGCACACTAAAGACCTTAATATTTACAAAATGGTCAAACTTCAGAGCATATTCTCGTCTACAATGAAATAAGCGAGGCACGTATTCTCCAGTGTGGCGCAGGTACAAAAATAAAAAAAAGTACGAAAAAAGATCCTGACAAATCTGCTTAAGCTTCAAACGGTAAAGGGCACATCCTTATCTACAGGAAGCATCAGAGCCGCTAATCTACTCCACCTAGTGTATTTATTACTTTTTTTTTTTCTTTTTCTGCCTGCTGTTCACAGTGAGCATGTCTATTCGTATTGGCAATGAAAACGTTACAAAATGGCCGCTGAAACAAGCACTTGAAAGCGTTTGTAGAGTCAGAAACATTTGCTTCTGAATCGGTCAGCAGATTGATGAAATGTTTATTGGTTAAGATGAAAAAAAAAGAAATTATTTTGCTTTTACAACAAAAGTGAATTTGTCAATTTAACGCTTAGACTCATTTTCTCAACACTATGGCGATTAGGGATACACAAGTCGGTTGGTCGTTGCGTTTAATTTGTCGCCGCTTTATGAGGGGAGCGTTTCACCTGTGAGGAGTCGCTGGACCCAAAAGAACTCTTGCTCTTAAGTTAGGACAAGTCCAGGAAAGTGTCTCTGAAAGATGTCCCAGAGGTCCTCAAACCGCTGAGGCTTCGCTGGCTTTAAATGAGTTTCATGGTGAACCTGCCGCCGTCGCCGCCGTCCCCTCCGCCGCCCATGGAGGAGCGAGGGACAAAGTCGATGGTGGCCGTGTGCTTGATCTGGCCTTTGCTCTGGCTCCAAAAGAACATGAAGATGAAGCAGATGGCCACCGAGCTGAGGAAGGACAGGAAACCCATGGTGGTGGCGATGATCAGCGTCTTGGCGTCAAAGGGGTACGGCTTTGCCTGTTGAGCCGAGGAGTTGGTGGCTTGAGGGATCAGGGGCTCTTCTAACCAGTCCTCCTCTGGGAAGAAGGGGATGGTCTGGTTACGCTGGCCCCCCTTCACGTAGAGGCCGACCGTGATGCTGTCGTTGCCGGCGGCGTTGCCCGCGAGGCACTGATAGGTGCCGCTGTCGTGGACCTGCGCGAACCGCACCTCCAGGGTACCGTTGGGCAAAGCTCTGATTCTTCCCGCCGGAGAAATCACGCTCCTGTGGGATGAGATCCAAGTGATGGACGGTGCCGGATCCCCATCCGCCTTGCAGGTGAAAAGAACGGTAGTGCCGTCCTCCACCCTGGCTTCCTGCGGCCTACGGTCCAGGATTCGAGCGGGCCGGCAGGTGAAGACCCTTGTCAGCTCCTTTTCGGAAAAGTCCCTAAATTCTCGCTGCTTCGCTGCGTCGTGGGACGAGCACGTGGGTTGCCGTCCGTCAAAGTTCAAGCGTACTCGCCGACGGACCACCCAGAGCAGACGGCAGTCGCAGGACAGGGGATTCCCATCCAACCTCAGCACCTGAAGGTTCCCCACTGAGTGCAAGGTGCTCTCCTCTAAAGTCGTCAGCTGGTTTGATGTCAAGTTGAGCATTCGGAGCGAGGCGAGACCCTTGAAGGCCCCCGGCTCGACCCGCAGCAGGTTCCCGCCGGCTAGATGTAACTCTTGGAGTCTTTGGAGGTCCCGTAACAGATTCCCTTGAACAACAGTGATGGGGTTGTAGGACAGGTCCAGGAAACGCAGGTAGGCCAGGTGACGCAGAGCTGAGTACGGCACCGTGCTGAGGTTGCAGCTGCTGATGACCAGAGCGGTCAGGTTGAGTCCGGTAAAGCTGTTGCCGGCGACCGTGTCCAGCGAGGGCCAGTTGGCCAGGATCAGGGTGTGCAGCCGGTGCAGTCGGCGGAAAGCATTGTTAGGCAGCGTCGTAATGGTGAGGCGCAGCATGCGAAGGTACGTGAGGCTCTGCAGGTGAGACAACGCCTCGGTGGGAATGGACGTCAAATTACTACGATTGATGTTGAGCTCCTGCAAACTCTGCAAACCAAAGAAAGCTCGCTGGGAAATGAACACCAAGTCATTCTCGTCGGCGTCCAGCGTCTGCAGATTCACCGTCTCTCTGAAGGTGTAGTCCAGGAAAACCAGAATCTCATTATGGCTCAGATCGAGATATCGTAGACCGGACAGGCCAGAGAAAACACCCACGGGGAGGATCTTGAGCCGATTATTCTTAATCCGAAGCGTCCTGAGATTCTGTAGCCCCTGAAAAGCTTCCACCTCAATCATGGAGATCATATTGTCACTGAGGTCCAGATCTTGAAGTTCATGGAGGCCAGAGAACTGGCGGCGCCCCACCGTCCGAATTTTGTTGTAGGTTAAATCCAAATGCTTCGCATCGCCGGGAAAGCCCTCCGGGACGGAGTTCAAATGTTTCCCGGAGCAGATGACTTCCTTAGCGTCGGGCCGACACGAGCATCGAGGAGGGCAGCTCCCTGCGGAGACGTCCAGTCCCACCTGGAGCAGGATGCCCCACGCCAGCCATCCACCCAGAGACTCCGCAAACATCTTACCCCCTTTCTGAAAAGACATAAAGGAAGGACGTCACTTGGTTGCCGACGAAGTAGAATTTGGACGACTTGTTCCGACAAACAGTACCGTGTCAGCGCCCGAGTGCAGAGGATCATAACCAGCACCGGTCAAGTTGGAGTCAATCTTGGGTCTGGCGGGTTTTTCTTATTCTGGTCATCCCAGCTAGCGTAGCCTAGAGCAAACAAAGAGAGACGTGCGTCGACAGTAAATTCATGAAACACTGAAGTTGCTTTTTTTTTTCATTAAAACATGAAATGTGCTAATGCTGATTAGAAAACATTGCAGCTCTGCTTAGCTTAGACATGAATTCAAAATGGCCGACACGTCCGACAGACTTTTTTGTATCCAAAACATTTTTTTTTTTTTTTTAAATCCCGCCAAAAAGCACCCTCGGAGGCGTCCATGTGAAACGGAGCCCGCGTTGCCGCCAAAAGCTGCAAGCGGCGCCTCCAAAGGTGCACATGAGGCCTCCACGGGACGCCTTGAGGCGAGCATCTGGCACTGGACCAGCCCAGCCCAGCCCGTATGTGTGCCATCGAGTTACATTTGGAAAGAGTTGACTCGAGGCTTGCATGCATGAGGCTTTTTTGAAACCCAATGAAAAAGCAGAACACACCCGAGCACAAACTTTGCCTTTTGTCCTTTGTCCCCAACTCTGTGCCAGACATTCCCGCGGTCTAGAGTTGTGATCCGGTCTGATCCGGGCTAGTGAGAGACACGGGCTGGCAGGTGTGTGGCATCTCAACAACTGCCAATCACTGATTGGTGTCAAACCCCCCCCCCTCAAACTCGCTATGCTGCCGGCGGGGGTCACAACCCGCCATTTTGTCAAATCCCGCCGGCCGCTTCACGACTTCCTCCGCTGTCGTCGCCGACCTGCCGTGCGATGAAGCCTTTTCTGGAAACAGGTGCATCGCAAACGTAGCCGTTCGTCCTTCTAGGCCCCGGAAAACGCCGACCCAACCAACACGGTTCTGTTGTGTGACACTCGTGATATATTTAGCTGACGGCGGTGAGAACAACAAGAGCCTCAAATCCCCAATTAAAGGAGACTCGCATGTACATTTTGGCGTGCCTCTTTTTATGAGCTTGTGGCACCTGCCGCAGTGTGGCGGACCCCGGAGGCCTGCAGCATGCAAGTAGCAAAAATTGTTGCCTGCAGAACACTGCAGAAATGAGCAGCTGCTTTATGAGCGTCACAAAAAGTCCCTTCCCTGGGGATGGACCTTTACCAGCCTGCCGCTTGATGTTACAAAACAGACACAAAGACTAAAAACGCCAAGAACCAAAAACCCAAACAGTCGCGTGAGAGCGACGTGAACGCAACCGAGACGAGTCCCGTTTGAATCAGCAATATTAATAATAGCCGGCATAAATGAGGCGAGGGATTTAGTCTCAGCGCAGCACCGCCTCGCAAATTAGGTCGTCGTGGCAAATTGACCCTGCCCCTTGCGTGAGGAAGTTTCGCAGGCGAGCCCTGGCTCTTAATTTG
The DNA here is from genome assembly GCF_024217435.2 of Syngnathus scovelli. Lineage (NCBI taxonomy): Eukaryota > Metazoa > Chordata > Actinopteri > Syngnathiformes > Syngnathidae > Syngnathus > Syngnathus scovelli. Next base: position 1,480,970 of record NC_090855.1, on the reverse strand, counting down.
TTTAGTCGATCTTCTCTAAGGAAGGTTCTTACTTTTAATTGACACTTTAAGATTTCTCTTTTTAAATCTGATTTGACAAAGCTGTCAACGCCAGTGGAAGCGTCTTGGCGTTACCGCGGCAACGCTCCAATCCTTTTTAAAAAACAGATTAGGCCAACGTGCTTTTGCCAGCTTCTTTTATAATCTATTGTTTAATCATTTCAGCGTATTGCTTTTTGGAGAGCCCTTCATAATCCTCTTAGCTGGTCGTTATTTGTGCGCCTCCTGTGCGAAAAGGCCCAAATCGTGCCACCTCCTCGCCGCTATACGTCCATGACGTCATCGCCGAACGCATGAACAAACAAAAACTGAGATCTCGGTTCATCCATGTATTGGGGTTACCAGAAGATGCTATGCTAATCTTCGTTAGCCTGTCTATACTTTAAGCTTGGAGACTTCTGTTCGATAAAATGACATGATTTAGATAAGCATATTAGCTTTGATGTATTCTACGGTGTCCCAAAAGAAAAGTGCTAACAGTTGTGAGCACTTGGTCATCCTCCCGAGCACCAAGGCTATGCGGTGATGCTTGGTCGCCAGCCAAACGCTCAATTTAATCAGGAGCTTTTTATGAGCACAAAGTGTTTTCATGATTCATTTGGAGCATTAAGGTGTACATGGGGTGGAGGGGCGCTAATAGCTGCCAGGTTGCTAACGGCTTCCTTCCATCTGCGAATGACGAACGGCGACAACTTTGACTCCTTTCCTCGCTCCTATGCGTCACTGCTTGCTCCGAAAAAAGGTGACGTTAACTCGACAAGAAGCTCTCGAAATTTTAACTTCCTCAATGAAAGAACCAGCGTAACTTTTTGTACACCCTCGGTTTCGTACGATTCATCGAACGTTCGTACAAAAAAAGGCGTAACTCGTTTCCCAAAACTGATTCATGTTCATGCAACATCCTGTGCGTTAAATGTCCATTCATCACTTAATTAGTCATTTATATTTATTTCTTATTATTTTCTGTACGCAAAATATAGTTCCTCTCTATAAAAGGTATTTTCAATCTTTTTTTATTGACTGTGCTTTTCAATTCAATTAAGAGATCGATGCCCAAAAAAAAAAAAAAAAAATTCTATATAACACCTGAAAATGAGATCTTTATTCCAGTTGCATGCTAAATAAGTGATTTCATTGTTCAGCCAACCTTGAGAAGAACTATTTGGATTAAACCCAAAGTACATCAAGCGCTGTCCCAGTTCTGACTCAATCAAGCGTAACATGACCGGCACGTCCATAAAGCTGATTTAGTAGAAACGCAAAATAACACAACTACACAAAGCTGTCTGCTGCATCAGCTGCGTGAAAACAATAACAATCGATTGTCCGCCATTAAAAAAAAAAAAAAAAAAGTAAGTCTACATACCAGTTTGGACGAGCTTCCATGGCAGCTTCTTTCACCTCCACTTTCTTGTCTCTATGATGTCCACACGCGCTCCTCGTCCTGATTTACTTGACGGAACCTCCGAGAGTCGTCATGATTGGACCACGGCGAGAATCCAGGTCGACTTTGCGTGCGCGCGTGTGTGTATGTGTGTGAGGGAGAGAAAGTTGCTGCCGCATCTTCATCCCTCTCCCCCTCCTCCTCCTCCTCCCTCCCGTTTGAGGCGGCGAGCACGTGATCCTTTCCGTTCCGCCAATGGAGGCACGTCATGCCCTCGTAACACAACGGCGCTGTTTGGAATCCGCTTCCAAACTTCTGGCGAGGGAAATTCTTACATTTAAATTTCAAAATAGTCAAGGTCCCTTGATAGCGAGGTGAAGCATCTCGTCATTGACACCTACGTGACGGGACACGCATAATCAGAATATGGTTGGGAAAATTTCCAATCTGTCAGCTTTAAGAGGATTTTATTTTTTTTGTGGATGTGGCGAGGTGCTTCATTTACTTCTCGGCCTGCAATGAGAGTTACGATCGTCAATTGTAGAGATTGTTGCTTCCAAAATGATCTTCGAGCATTTTTGTTGATTGTTGTAGCTAGTAGAAAATTTGGGGAATTTGCAAAAAATATATATTTATTTTTACTTTCATTTTGATTTTACTGATTACATGTATTTTCCCCAAAAAGCCAATTCATTAGTCATAAGAATAAAATAAAAAAAAGAGCGATTCTATGAGGGCCTTCGTTAAAACAGCAAATACTAAATCCAAACAGAATTATTGAAGCTTATTCATGTTATTTCTTATTCCACCACTGCTAAAAAGAAAAAAATGATGCCAACCATAAGTCATAATTAATAAGTGTTTTGATGCATTCGGGGCCAGTCGGGTCCAAACGCACTCTTGTGATTCTCCATTTTCAAATCCAGAGGGGCTCAATTAGATTCGGCAGAATTAAAAGTGAGCAACCGAGCGGTGATCTTTCACCTTTTCTGTCCGGATCTTCAAACAAACAGCAGTCAGCTCAAGACACCAGGGCTCAATAGGGAGCCAATTAGTTTCAAAGTCAACACATACTACACACATTGTGCACGCATCAGCATTGAGCTTCATGAAAGAAAATGTAGAATCTGTAAAACTGATGTTTGAGCCTCAGGATCCCTTTTCTGCTTCGTAGACACAAAAGCAAGAATGGGCAACTGCGACCTTTAATCCAAGCTGCTGTCGACCGCGGCTCACGCTCACACACTGAAGCCTTACCGGAATGCCTGCCTCCGTAACGGTTTTTAAAATGTCTTCTGGCCTGTGCCGAGACATTTGCATTATGCCAGCTCGCTGAGAGAGAGTCCCGCACGCTGGTGGGCGGCGGTGGGGGTTGTGCACAAGGAGGTAATAGCCGCCCGTAACATCTGGCCATCCTGCTGCCATCTGTAGGCTCCGCCTCCCTAAAGAAAGATGAATTATATGTAGGGATTAGATCCTGCCTCGTCCTTCAGCGTTTTATTCAAACCTATTCGGCGACACGGCCTTGAAATCTCTGATATACGATTGAAAGTTATTTTCTCTCGGCAAACGCGATCTTTAATCAGTTTAAAAGTTCAATCATTTCATATCGTAAAGTGAGAATGGCTCAGCTGGTCTTTGTGCGAAGAGTAACGGCGGACTCCCGCCGGCTCTGACACACTCGTTCGTCATGTGGAGGCGCACAGGTGAGGCTGGGCGACCTCGGTAAAATATTTACGGCTTGGAAGCGCATACCTCGGGGTCAAAAGTTTGCCACGTGGGGATAAATCACTGCTTTTGCAAGGTAATCTGTAAATGGGCACCATGGTTTACACCGAGCTCCCGTCTTGACATTCGTTCCGCTCATATTGTTTGGTTCTTTCAAGGACTAGTTTCTTGTTGTTTAAAAAAAAAAAACGTTAGCGGGTCAGGCAAGTCATTAAATGAAAAATGAACGGTTAGCCAAATGGCTACGTTAGCAACACTGGCGTGCTTTTGTAAACAAGCTCCGCTCAGTTGGCAGCCATGTTGTAAGTGTAAGCAAAGCACATCAGCGAACTTTCAAACCCCAAAAAACTACTTTTGAAAAATAAACAATCCAAGATGGCCGCCGGCACATTTGGGAAGTCACAGCACAACTCCAAATGTGCTGCATCCCTGTTTGGCGGTGAAGCATGTGACCTTCAGAGCGTCACGTAAATCCCGTCATCATGAACGAAAGCCGGGGCGACGTTGAAAGTCGCAGCGCTAATACGCCAAGAAATGGACCTTTTAAATCCACGCTCGGGCCACAGCTGCCGCCGTCTCTAATGAGGCTACATGTCGTGCGCGCCGCCGCAGACACACGTGTTTAATTCGTGCACGTCAGCGCTTTCACAGCTCTAAAAATATGAATTAAAGGCCAGGAGTGTAGCGTAGCCAAGCCGTGACGACTGCTAATCCGAGTCGGAGGCGGGATCAGCATGTGGCGGATCGAGAGTCAGAAAAATTCTGAATGTGTGTCGCCAGCTTGTTTTGTGACTTGGCCGGGGCGTGATTAGCGGGCCTTTCTGTCTCTCTCTCTCTCTCTCTCCGGCCTCCGAATCCAAAGTAATCTCAGCAAACACGACGTCACATGCGCTCGCCCACATGAAGCGATTAGACGCCAGGGAGCCCGAACGACTTTGTTTTGTTCTTCCGCCGCCGCGGTACTCTGGTTCCGTCGGGAATCCCGAGTCGCGCTCATTGTTGTGAAGCCAGAAGATAAGATTGCAGCCTAAAAATATGCAGAGGTCAAAAGGTCACGGCAGGTGAAACTGGAGCCTGAGGGGTCCGCCGACTGGTTGGAATAGCGGCGCGTGGCGAGAAAGACAAACGACGGCCGAGTTGAAGTTGAAATGAGTTTTGTGACCTACTTTACCTTCGTGGAACATTGTGTGCCTACCATCTTCCCTCCCAAAAAGTCTGTATTTAAAAGCTTCTATTTTTGATGAGACCTGCCCTGAATCATTTCCGAGTGATGCACCAAGATATAAAGCGAGGGAATTTCCCATGATGCATCTTTCTCCTCCTTTCCGTCTCACTCTTAATATTTTTTTTAGTTTGTTAGTTAGACCTGACTTCAAAACTGCTTACCGTTATTTTTTGTCATCGTATTTTACTTGGTTTTGCATTCCTACGACCTAACTTAACGCAACTAGCTTAACTGCACTGTTGTTAGCGTTTAACCCGGATTGTCTGGATCGAAATTGACTCGACTTTTCCCATCGATGGTATTACAGTCAAAAAGTCATTTGGATGTTTTTCCATTCGTATTTTTTTGGGCGTAATTTCCCGTCATACACAATCAAGAGGTCAGGAGGTAAAAAAGACCAGCGGCTGTAATCCGCCGAGGTCAAAAACAAGCCTTAAACCCTCTTTGGTGTCTGCGGTTGTCGTTAATCTGGCGAGCGGGCAGCCGCTGAAAAGTGCTGTCGAAAAAAAGCTTCTCGGCAATAACGTCGCTCGTCTTACGTAAGGTCCCTGGCGACTCCCCTATAGATCACTATAGCATATCCGGCTGATGTAAAAGAACTGATCCTCGGGGAGAACGAGTCCAACAGGAAGCTGATGATAAATTTCACCTAATCTTATGTAATACAAGAATAAAGTTTTTTGTTTTGTTTCTTTTAATAATGAGACCGCAAGATTTCGATCCCGCCGCCTCTGCGGGCCGATCAGTCCGTCATCTCATCATCTTAAGTGGCGTCGCCGTCGTGGAGGAGCTTTGGGACGCGGAAAAGTAAATGAAAATGAAGCGTCATCAATCAAGAGCCAAAGCGAGCGCGGCGGTCCCGCGGGCGCCACTTAGCATCGTTACGCCGCCGAGCTCCTACGTGACCTTGAAAGGCGGGAAAGCTTCGTCATCACTTTTTAGCTCTAAATCATGAGCTCTAAATCTATATTTTTTAAAAAAGATCATTTGAAGAGAGCAGAAATACATTTTCAATGAGGCATGAGAACGAAGTCGTATTGTTTTATGAGATTTATAAAAGCCGGCATGAACGAACAAGTGTACCTAATAAAATGGCCTGCTCCGGTTTTGCTTTGCTCGCTGTGTCAGCTCTCACATGACCGAGACGACGGTCCCTTTTTCTATATATTTAGACATGTCGATGTTCATGTACAAATCAGGCATGTGACTAGCGCCATGAGGAAGCGCTAGCGTGCGGCCTCCATTTTGTCTCCATTCTATAAATGTACTTGTTTCCATTTTGTGATGACCACCTGAGGAAATGTGTCACTTGATGTTTTTTTCATCATTGGCACGCAAACGTTCACGGGACACTTCATTAGGTACATTGAGATCCAACGCAAAAATTCAGCCTTCGTTTGACGACGGCATCAAATTTGTCTTTTCTCGGAAAAATATTCCCCCCACACCATTTTTACAGATTGTCAGACATTTTGTTTTTGAAGCGGACATTTTAAGAGATCAAGATCTCAGTGCTGTCCATGTGCTACAAAACTCGAGGTACTATGAATTTAAATTTGTCCGGAGACTGTCAAAAAAACGATTCATGTGATTATTACTTATTGATAGTTCATGGAGCTCCATGAACCCGTGATATAGCGAGGCAACAATTGATGATGTCATACATCCCAAACATCCTCAAAGTAGGATGTTCTCTTATTTCAACCCTTCCTGCGTTTTTTTCCAGCTGCGTCAGCAAACGTTGTTTATAATGAAGCACGCTGGCCCGCCGAGTGAAACCAGATGTCCTCTTCTCACAACTCCTCCCCGGACCCCAAACTCCTTTTGTACTTCCTCAAAAATTCCTCTACATATAAACCAGACACTGCTGACCTACTTGCACATTGGACCCGCCCGGCGTCAAAACAGAACCACTTGAACGGACTCTGACCGACTTCTGGACTTTAGGTACGTCAACTTTTATGTTTGACTTTAAAGTTTACTTTCTGCTCTGCAAATGTTGTTTTCCTTTTAATTAGCACCAAAGTTCTTAAGTCGAAGAACCAAAGTGAAAACAAAATACAGACTAGGTTAAAAAAAAAAGTGCTGATTCAGCTTCTGTATTCAAACTAAAGTAAAAAAAAATAGACAAAACTTCCAAATATACTTAAGTAGAAAAGAAAAAATACATTTTTATTTTAGAGTGGCTCGAGCGTCGCAAACAAAAGCTGAAAATGTATCCTCCTTGTTGGTTGCCATGGATACAGCAAGCCCTGTTTATACAAGCAATAAGACCCGCGGGCAAAATCCTACAACAAAATATGAGCTAGTAAAGAATGAGAATTTTTAACCAACTTGAGGTCGAAAAAAAAAAACAAAGAACCGAACTGACTTCAAGTACGCTAGCAAGAAAATGACAGATGGAATGCAAATGGTGCTAACAAGCAATTCTGATGTGGCGATTTTGCATTTGTGCTTGTGCAGGATGTGGCAACGTTGCCTGAGCGTGTTTTTGCTGGCCGCCTCGGCTCTGGCCCGCCTGGATCAGGTGACCCTGGACAACCAATGGGAGCAGTGGAAGCTAACGCACCGGCGGGAATACAACGCCATAGTCAGTGTGTTTGTATTATGGTTTCCTCTTGGAACAATTGTTCCCAAAGTTTCAAAATTCCAGGGCCGTGCTTAAGGGGTGGCCAACGGGCCAATGTTGCGTCATTAGCGAGCCAATTTTTTTTTTTAAGCGTCAATCATGTATTTCAGGTTATGATTAGGGTTTTAAACTGGGCTTGAACTTTCAAAATAAGTGCGTAGTTTACCTTTCTAAAATGGCTGCTGATATCTCGTGTGTAGTTTAGCGAGAGTGCCAATGTCACACAGGCTTGGTCTTTATTTGCCGTGTTTTGCGCTACTAAAGAGGGAGGATGTCCCGAGACTGCAATGTGATCTGCTTTTAATCGTCCTGATTAAAAAAATCCAGGCTGCGGCATCAAGCAGTCATTTGGGGCTAATTAAAATGTCAATTTGACCCATTTGCCCAGATGGATGACTTTCAATTTGTCTGCTCCTCTCTTAGTCTGCTTTTCCCTAAGTTGCCCAAGAAGCAATGAGCAAGTCCCTTTTTTTTATATATATACTCTGTCTTCTTCCTCTCGACCAGGATGAGGAGGGCATCCGGCGGGCCATCTGGGAGAAGAACGCGCTGATGATCGAGGCTCACAACCAGGAGGCGGCGCTGGGCCTGCACTCGTACGAGCTGGGAATGAACCACCTGGGAGATATGGTGAGAAATAAAATATTCATATATAAATATAGATCAGAGCCGCAAGACGCCAGAATGTGCTGCGCTTGCAGACGTCGGAGGAAGTGGTGGAGAAGATGATGGGCTTGGAGATGCCCATGACTCGGGAACGGGGATTCACTATGAGCCCCGAGGAGAAGACCGTCCCGCTGCCCAAGTCGGTGGACTACCGCAAGATGGGCATGGTGACGTCGGTCAAAGACCAGGTGTGTCATCTTCACAAGTCACGGTCGTCATTCAACACACATCATAATGACAACAAGAACTTTAGGTTTTTTTTAGAGATGAAGGTTTTTTGTCATAATGTAAAAACGTCTCTGAATAAGCAACATTCAAAAAGCTTCACATAATCCAAGGCCAATATTAAAAGGGATGAAATACTGACACCTACTGGACAAGTAGAAGAATGCACCTAACAAATCAACACTTGTTTTTTTTTTTGTTTTGTTTTTGTTTTGTTTTTTTTTTTTTTGCTGCTCAGGGTACATGCGGCTCGTGCTGGGCCTTCAGCTCGGCGGGGGCCTTGGAGGGTCAGCTGGCCAAGACCACGGGAGAACTGAGAGACCTTAGTCCTCAAAACCTGGTGGACTGCGTGACAGAGAACAGCGGCTGTGGAGGAGGTTACATGACCAACGCCTTCAAGTACGTCAGGGACAATGGCGGCATCGACTCGGACGAGGCCTACCCTTACGTGGCACAGGTGACTTTCCGGAATGGCAACAACTATCTTCTCAATGCTGGACAATTTGAGATATTTTTCCTCTGCGGCGCCCCCTGCAGGCGCAGATGTGCCGCTACAACTCATCGGCCGAAGCGGCCGAGTGCCGCAGCTACAAGGAAATTCCCGAAGGCGACGAGCACGCCCTGGCCGTGGCGCTCTTCAAGGTCGGCCCTATCGCTGTTGGCATTGACGCCTCCCTGGGGACCTTCCAGTTCTACCAGAGAGGTCAGTGAACGCCACATCAAAACTTCATCGCATCCCAACCTGGTCACTTCAAGCCGTCCGTCCCCTTGTCACATGACCAGGCATTTACTACGACTCCAACTGCAACAAAGACGACATCAACCACGCCGTGCTGGCGGTGGGCTACGGCGTGACGGCCCGGGGCAAGAAGTTCTGGCTCATCAAGAACAGGTGTGATGTCATCATCACGTGACATCATCTCAAGGACGCTGTCGCTATGGTAACATTTTTTGAATGGTTCACATTTGTCTTTCTGGCAGCTGGAGCGACAGCTGGGGCAACAAAGGCTACATCAAGATGGCGCGTAACCGCGGCAACCTGTGCGGCATCGCCAATTTGGCCAGCTACCCCGTCGTGTGAGCGCTCGACGCTTCTCCTTTCTCGTTCGTCTATATCTCGTCCTTCGCCCATCTCCGTGGCAACCAGTTTTCATGTCTCTGTGGCTGTTAGCTGCTGTTAGCTGAAAGGTTTTGTTTGAATGGAAAGCGCGCACATACGTGGCGTCGCTGGCCGACGCAGTTCGACGGGACCCCAGACGTGACGTAATGATGGCCGCAATACAAATTTGTATTTGTGTCATTTTGTCATGTGTGAGCTTTCGTACACTTCAGCACTTTTGTTGTGATCATTATTGTTATTCATGTGTAAAAAGTAATGTTTTGTATGAAATGAAATTAAAGATCTAAAGGCAGTGACGTCATACCTGTCTACTTGCAGTACACGCAGAGGCCACTAGAGGGTGATGTTGATTATCTTTTTTGACTCACCCAAACGGGGAAATGACCTGAAAGGAAGTCTTGACTGTTTTGGCTGTCTTCTACTTTTTGCTGGATTTAGGCGGTGTGTTAAAATTACTTTCAAATATTTGTTGCTGAATATATTCACTTGGTCGAGGAAGAACTTGAGCAGCACTTATCTCTGTCTTCATCACTCTGGGGAAAAATAAAACCCTCAGCCTCTTAAGATGCTTCATGCAGGCAAGTTTGACCAACTTTAACAAACCATTCATCATTATTTGTGTTATTTGATGAATTAAATAAATAAGTAATCGCAGATGTTAGGGTGCTCATGATAAATTTGTTCATATGATTCAAACAATGAACTTAAAATATATTGTAATGTAACGGGGTTTTTTCCACGTTGTTGCTCAAGTGCCGCCAGCAGGAAATGAAGCAAGTCTACTTTCATTTTGACAGTCAACTGCCACTTGACTGCTTCCGATACACAGTTGATGCTTTCAAAATTTGGCGTTACATTTTCATTTAGTTTGTGCTCAAAATGTTAAAAAAAAATGTAGGAGGATTGATGTTAACGGGCCTGCTGCTGGTCTCGCTGCACACGGTGTTGGCGGCAGCCATGTTGGACATGGACCTGGATGAGCACTGGATGCTGTGGAAGAAGACGCACGGCAAGTGGTACCGCAGCCAGGTAAGTCATTTTTTTTTTCAAGTTAACCTCTTGACAAGTGTCTGCGGCCTTTCAGCCGGAGGACCTTCATCGCCGAGGATTGTGGGAAAAGAACCTGATGCTCATCACACTGCACAACCTGGAAGCATCCATGGGTCTCCACAGCTACCAGCTCAGCATGAACATCCTTGGAGACCTAGTGAGACTTGTTGAATTTTCCTCACTGCTGTGATTCATCTTTATTTCTTTTGCACGTATCCCTTTGTTAGACACCTGATGAGATCCGTCAATCTTTCGCCAACTTGACTCCTCCCACCGACTTCCACAACCGGTCTTCTGATTGGCCGCTTCGCCAAATGGTTGACATACCCGACTCTGTAGACTGGAGGGACCAAAAGTACGTCACAAGCGTCAAGATGCAGGTGAAGTGGTGAGAACCTGTCCAAAATTGGAGAAATGATCTTCACGAGGGGATCGTTGTGGCTTGGCAGGGTTCGTGCGGTTCTTGCTGGGCCTTCAGCGCGGCGGGAGCTCTGGAGGGCCAGCTGGCCAGGACTACCGGCCGCCTGGTGGACCTGAGCCCCCAGAACATCATGGACTGCTCGGGCAAGTACGGCAACCGAGGCTGCTATGGCGGTTTCATCAGCGCGGCCTTCCAATACGTCATCGACAACGGCGGCATCGACTCGGAAAAGTCGTACCCGTATACGGGCAAGGTGAGGAATCGGATCACCTGAATACATTAAGACAAAAAACATGTTTTTATTTGATTATATAAAGAATAAATTTGAATCAATATCAAACAAAAATGAGCACCAATTATTATGCGATTTTTAATTTATTTTTGTCTGGTTCAGTTCGGGCAGTGTCGCTACAGCGCCGCCCAGCGCGCCGCCAACTGCTCGGGCTACAACGTCTTGCCCGAGAACGACGAGGACGCTCTCAAGCAAGCGCTGGCCGTTATCGGACCCATCTCGGTCGCCATCGACGCCTCCCGGCCCACCTTTGCCTTCTACAGCAGCGGTGCGTTCAATGTCCACCCACGAGCATTGTCACTCTTCATACAAAATTGAGAAGTCGAGATTATGACGTCATCAGTTATGAATATGTCTAGGCGTGTACGACGACGCGTCATGCTCGAAGAGCGTGAATCACGCCGTGTTAGCGGTCGGCTACGGAACGCAAGATGGAAAACAATTCTGGCTGGTCAAGAACAGGTACATTTTGTATACAATATGGCCACTTCATTAGGAACAACATCTCCACAAATCCAATTTTAATTACTTTTAAAAGCCAGTTGTTATTTGTGCTGCTGTTCCTAGTACCACAGCCACACCGCGCCACCGTGTGGTCAAATGTGGTAACTGCATCTCTCTCTCTCTCCAGCTGGGGAGCTTCGTTCGGGGACGGCGGCTACATCCGGATGGCTCGCGGCAAAAGCAACCAGTGCGGCATCGCCATGTTCGCCTGCTACCCCGTCATGTAATCCTCAACACAATATTCAAAATGGATGGCTTCATCTTGACATTACAAATGCGAAATGTAAGCAAAAGAGCTTGAGAGCATTTTGTGGTCTCTGTTTGGATGTTTTGCTGCTTCATGAGGCAAGAATTATAATAACTTGACATTGATTCAAATTTCTGTTAGCCTTCTGTGTTAGCATAATGTTAGTAATGCTTTTTTCTTTGATGTATTTAACTGCAATTATGAAACTGTTAAAGACGTTCAGAGAGAGAGCACGTGTTGGGTTACAAATGAGTGTTTTTATTTTTTCTACTTTTTAGTGCAACATCACAACAAACAAGTTTCACATGAGGTATTCAAAGGGATTCTCTTGAGTTGCTGTTAGAAAAAAAAAAAGAAAAGGAAAAGCAAAATTCCCGCCACGTTCGCCCAGGAAACGCACTCAGTCAAATATTCGCATTCCCCGCGGCGCCCTTCCCCGTTTTTCCCTTTGGAGCGAGAACGAGAGAGCGAGGCTGGCTTCTTCTTACAAACGTGGAAAAATAGCTTCTGTCTCCTACTTTGATTACGGGATGACTTTCTGGGGAAAAGTCCCGTGATTCCGGCTTTTTTTTTTTTTTTTTTTGGTTTTGGGGAAAACAAGGAACAGGCAACGTTGATTACAGCAAGAACCTCCTTGCTTGGATTGTCACCTCCTTCTTTCGTTATTTTTGGTCTTGACAAGGAATTTATTTACACACAGAACACGGATGGACGGGACGGAAGCTTTGGCTGGACGCGGGCCCACTAGGGCGCCGCAACAGATTGATTCCAGCTTTTTTTTTTTGTCGGTTTTTAGATTTTTTGCACATAAAGGCATGAAGTAAAAGATGACGAGACGGATGACAGACAGACAGACAGACACCCTGACAGCATGGAATTCTTTGGTTACGGAATATCTTCTCACACAGTTGAGGTAGATGGTCGAGTCTTCGTGTACAGAAAAGTGTGGGGGGGTGAGGTGCTGTTTGGGGGGGGCACAGTCGAGAGAATCATTGTCTCAGTTCCGCTTCAACACAACAATGCTGTTCATTATATGACTTCCATCTTTGGTTATTTGATTAATTTTTTGCTCTTTTCCCCATTTTGACCCTGAAAGAGTTTTTCATTTGCATCCTCCAGCCACTAGGTGGAGCCAGTGGGATGGAAGGGGGGGGGCTAGAATGTGCAGTCAGCCGGCAGCACACCCATTGAAGGCCTTCCCGTATTTATTCTTCAAAAGACCGACAACCCGGGCTGACCTTCGATCATGCTCTCAATTGTTACGCATTAAACATTTAAACAAGCCCCTCCCACCCTCATCCTCGCCAAAGCCCGCCGGTGTGTCCGACAGCGTACATCCCAGCAAATACCCGCAGAGAAAGACTCCTTTGAAGTCTACTAGAAAAGTCAATGACCTCCTCCGAGGCCTCCCCCCCCAAATCACCCCTTGCCCCCCCCCCTCATCTGTCAAGTGCACACAGTGAAGGCCTGCTTGTCCGCAGAGACGCGCAAGCGGACTGGGAAACGGATGCGATCTTTGGTATTTTCGTAAAGCTCAGACAACCATGCGAGGGGTTGGGGAAAACATTTGGGGGGGGGTTATTCCATATCCTTGATATCCACCTTGAGGTCCATGTACTAGTGTCCTCCTTGTCCTCACTAGTAACCCAATTAGTAGAGCAACTCGGAAGATCTTACTAGCCACTTTTGGCTTCCTCGTTTATAATTCAACCCGAAAAGTAAATGAATGTGCTGCTAAGCCCAACGAGTAAGAAACAATTGTGCACTGAATTGTCTCACGAGTGAGGACAAAGACTCAAATCAATGCTCAAAATGGCTTCCCATTGAGGAGCTCCTGATTCCTGGACCCCTCAACCCCTTTTGAAAATAAGATAGAGAAGAAATCCGAGAGGGAGAGAAAGGTCGGATTTTCCGAGCTGCTTAGACCTTTTGAGGGCTCTTTCAAGAGGGACTTGGAACTGAGACTGTGGATGAGGACAAGGGTGAGGTGATGGTGGGTTGGAAGGGGTGGGGGGGATCACAAGCATGCAGGACCCCCGAGGAACACGAGCATGTGACCTTGAAGACGCATGTGGAAGGTGGACGGAAGGGTCCCGAGCCAGAGACGGACGGACGGACGGACGGACGGGCTCCCCCACCTCATCACCGCTATTATTGTCATCATCAATATTATCAATATTCATATCACAACATTCAAATAAGCTTTGGCCTCGAAGAGCTGAGCACGCACACACAAAGAAACGGGGGCCAAGCCGTCAAGACATTGTACGGAACACCACGGGAGGGGGCGGGGTCGGGAGCAGACCACTTGCAGAGCTCCGGTTCGCACGGTGCATTGTGGGGAACAAAAACTTTTGAATGGACGCCGTGATTTGGACGAAGTTCGCTTTTTTTTTTTTTAATTGTCATTTTATCTACTTTAAAATGTGTCCGTACGCTGTCCGCCCCGTGCTGGGTCACGACAGTTAAGATCAGAAGATGGACGGTTCAGATAATGGATGGACGCATGGATGACATTTTGCTCAAGTGTGCAACGCGGAGACACGAAGATGACACAGGTAGGACATTTGTCATCATTTCACGTCCAATTATGAAATGTGCTTGTAGCGCACCGATCGCTGTTTTATGTGCATATTGACGAGAACGTGAATGTTTGTCACAACACTGGCAGCAAAACGCAAATAACGCGATGTTTTGCTCACGTGACCTAAGGGAAGCGATTTGAAGGCAGCGAGTTTATGATATTGACATGTGGAAATGTTTCTTAATTTAAATACTGACCATGACTTTAAAAATGTGTTGATATTTTGTCTCTCATTAGTTTCGACATATTAATGAAATAAATATGTTGAAGAAATTTACAAATTAAGTCCATACTCTTAGTTCTCCAGGTCCTTTTTTCCTGTCCGGAAATTGTGAAAGATGAACGGTAATGTTTTATTTTTATTTTTTTTAACATCAACGTTCAAGCCTCTAAAATTCTAATTACGCCTCGATTCTCGCGCATGCGCAGAGGAGTTCTGCAAGTGTCTTAATTGTAGAGAGGGACGTAGGAATCAAGGGGTCGGGTCGGGTCAGGTCAGGTCAGGGGGTTCGAGCCGTACATTCAGGGAAGCAAAGTTCATCTTTGGTATTACGATGGGATTCTACAGCTAAAAGTGCCCATCGGATTAAAAACACAGACATCATAAATAAACACGTACATCGTATAGTTGGCGTCAGTCAATAAATAGGCAAATAAATAAAAGGAACTAAACAATAAATAGACAAAGATAAATAGAGAGGATGGGGTTCAGTTGGCCAAAAAGGGCAGCGAGTCAAAACCCGTTTCCTTTGCGGACCAAAACCACCGGCGTGTGCTTGACATCTGTACAAAAAAAATTCTGAAAGAACCACATTCCTTCATTGTAAAAAAAAAAAAAAAAAAAAAAAAAGGAAGAAAAGTGTGTGGCAAACAGTAAGTGTCAACCCCCTCCTTCAAAGACCTTGAATGGTTTTCAAAATTGTTGGATTCTGTCTTGACCTTTGTGATTCTGTCAAGGCCAAGGAATTAGGGGGGGGGGGGATTCTGCATGTGGTGGCAAAGGAGGGGGCGCTCCTGTTCCTGGGAATGATTGACAGCTGCGAGTCGAAGACGCTACTGAGGCCTACGGATGATTCCAGGCTCGCAAGTCCTGGGAGCCATCGCCATGGAAACGCATGCTAAAAAGAAAAAAAAGACAAACTCCCCATCTTCCTCCACCGTGATTTCCGAGGAAAGGCGGGGGATAAACAAAATGGGAGGAAGGGGGGGGTGGCGTCTGATTGGAGGAAAAGTCACCCACGAGAGAAAGAGAGAGCTCTCGGCGCATGTGAGCAAACAGCAGCTCCTGATTGGTCACGAGCGGGCGAAGGCGTGGAGGTGCACCAAAATTATGCTTGCTCCTGATTGGTGGAACCTCCCGCCGCCACTCTCCCATCTAAGATGGCGTCTTGAAAAGGATAGTACAGTGGTAGCTCCACTCCATCACCAAGCTTCAATTAAATAAAACCCGACACCATTTTTTGTTGGGTATTTTTGAGAGGAAAATTGTGTTTAAAAAAAAAAAAATTAAACAAGGGGTGAGTTTAGTTGACTGGAAAGTTAAGGTACCACTGTACGAGCCAGACGACCCGCTCCACGGCGCCCTCTATCTCCACTCCAGGGCACCCGCCCCACGCTTTGGTTTGAAATGGTGGCTCACGGCTGCTTCCGCGCCTCCACGAGGACATTTCACGCCGGCCGATCACTGCTCAGACTCGGCCTCGTGTCCCCTCGCCGCCGCCGCCGCCGCCATCAGGCCGTACTGCAGGACACGGCCGAGGACGAGGCGCTGGATCCCGAGGACCCGGTGGAGGACGGGCGGCCCTCGTCGCTCCACTTGTTGAGGTTGCGGCGGCGTGCGTTCATGAAGAAGTTGCTGACGGTGGAGAGCTCCAAGCCCAGCTGCTGCGAAATGGTCACCTGCAAGTCCTTGGTGGGCCGGTGGTTCTCCCGGAAGATGGCCAGCAGCGTGCGGCGTTGGAGGTCGGTGAACACCAGCCGAGTACGCTTGGGCCCCTGGTTCCGCTCCAGCTTACTCTGCTCTTGCTCCTTCCTCTTGCAAGCTACGAAGAGGAAAAGGCAACGGAGAGACAAATTCAAACAAAAAGTGCAGGCGGATAACGAGGACAAATGGATTAAGTGCGGGAAAGTGGATTTGTCCGAAGGAAAAACGCTGAGGTCGGCAAAGCGGACGCTCCGCAAAGAGACGAATCAGCAACTTGTGTCAGTGAAGGCATCGGCGCGCCTGTCTGGCAGATTCCAGAAGATTCTGACGGGCTCGCGGATGCCTTCAGTGACACGCTAACTGCATTAACATGTTCACTGCGATAATATATTCTTGTAGCGCACCGATTAATCGAACGACAAATGAATCAACAAATTAATTGAGAATTATTTTCTGACATTAATACTAAATCCTAATTTGTATATATTTGTGTGTTTTTCAATGCCCTACTTTTGAGTCAAATAATTCAAATTTGTTTTCAATTTGATGCATTGATTAATCGGCAAAATCATTGAAAGATTGATCGAATAAGGTCATCTGTAGTCACCTTTACCAAAATACTACACTGGCTCGTGTGAAGAATGAACACTACCGTTGACGAGTAACGGTGCTCCCTTGTTTGAATTCATGGATTGTTCATGTCGATAATAAATATTGTAACTGCATTGTTGAAAAATGGCAGTCGAGCATCTGAAGATGAGCGAGTGAAAAGATTTCATTCCGCTCTTTGAGGAATGTCTGCAGACGCCTCAGCTGATTGGCTGGAGATAGCAGCTCAGTGTGACCTTCAAATACGCACACACACACACAAGCCACACACAAGCGCTACATTAAATAAATGAAACACCCGCAATTGATCCGCTTCCATTTCGTCATCCCCAAACATCTCATTCCAGGTTTCTCGGTCATTAGTCGGGAAACGAGCGTGACCTCAGCGCCGCCTCGTTCTCCATCTTTCTCCCCGGCGACACCGCAACAACCTTCGGACATTTAAAAGCTTGTCTCGACGACGAGACTCTCCGACGGCGCTAGCGATGATGAAACAATATGCTGCTCGTTTAGCGTCATTATGAACAAGAGTGCTCATGCAGAACCTGTATGTTATTTTTTACACAAAATTCGAACTTCACACAGGCTAACGAATAGCATCTATTTAAGCAACGCCTATTTGAACACAAATAGTGCAGCAACACACACAGACAGACAATATAACAGTACTCGCGAGCGTATATTCTTTATCTTCTGCAAAAAAAAATGACTGCGTCACTTCATTTTCCTTGCATGAGCTAGCTTAGTTAGCTAAGCGTATTCTGTACAGTAGTGATATGTCGTAATAAAAACTGCAACACAATAGCAATGGCTAGTTAGCGTGCAGGGAGAATTTAGGGCCTGTTGTAACTAGGATGTGGGATGAGGGGGGGGCTTCGGGGGGTGCGCCCTGGCCCACTTCCTCCCTGGCTGGCCATGGCGGTGACCATTAAGTAAATGCTTGCTAGCACTGTAATGGCGCGTAAGAGGCTCACAATGGACGCGCTATAAATCGGCGGTGGCGGGCCGACATAAATATCTCCCCCCCTCGGGTGTCTTATGATGGTGGGAACAGCCGCTAATCGTGATGTACGCTGCGTCTCGTGTTGCGCAAACGTGATGGAGAGCCCTTTAGCGCCCCCCCCCAACCCAATCCCTTCCCCCCACCTCAGGGTGGCTCCGGCCTTCCCCCCGCAGCCCACGCAGTTGCCCCCCCCCCCAACTCCCGCCCCCGCCTCCCTCCCTCCCTCCCTCCATTGCTTTGTGGGCCAGCGGCTGATAGAAATTATTGATTAAATGTGAGCCGCTCAGACTCGGCCAGGCTGTTTAACTCTTGCGAGCCCGCACGGCTGAATAAAAACAACATTGATGTGTATTTGCGCTCTGAAATCACAACATGCAAATGGAGCCGCAATTAGTACAGTTCGGTTGTATTTAACTTTTAAAATCCATTTGCATGTCATTTTTTATTCTGAGCATTTATCTATTGAGGTACAATTTTTGCATTTTAAATGAGAGAGTGCATGTTTACAAAACAATCTTGAATCATAACAATAAAAAAAATGAGCAGTAGGCCGCAAGTGGCCCGCAAGCCGGACTTTGCGCAGCCCTCATTTTGCATTTTCATCCTTTTCCGATCGCCACGTCCTTCACTCGGAGCATTCGTCCCGATGGCCTCTTCCAAACACTCGAGGGTGTCGTGGCGTATATAATTGAACCGTGGCTTAATCCCGAGCTCACCGGCGGCTCGTCGTGTTTGGA
This sequence comes from Syngnathus scovelli, assembly GCF_024217435.2. Lineage (NCBI taxonomy): Eukaryota > Metazoa > Chordata > Actinopteri > Syngnathiformes > Syngnathidae > Syngnathus > Syngnathus scovelli. The sequence continues at coordinate 1,462,583 of NC_090855.1, read as the reverse complement.
CAAACGACTCAGCAGATAAACGCTTATTTGACAAAACAGCACGGGCGAGAGAGGAGACGCCTTCCTCGGAATGCTAATTCCCGTCTGGAAATGGCGGCCGAGGCGAGGCGAGCTGCTCTTTCCCATGGTAATCAATACACACTTGTAATTAAACAAAAGCGGGATCGGCCACGAGGAAGGAAAAACAACAAACTGCCACCTCGGCAACATTCTGTGAAGAACAGCGTTCTACTGGGGATACTTTTCCATTTGGAACCATGAGGAAGAACATTCCATCTTTTTTTTCTGAACATGGAACATCATTCATTCTTTCTACTATTTGGGACATCGTTTCATATGAGAAACGTGTGTGTGTGTGTGTGTGTGTGTGTGTGTGTGTGTTCTCACCCTCCAGCCGAAGCGAGGCCATTCTCTGGAACTCGGGCTCCTGCAGCCACCGGGACATCCTCTTGAAGGTCTCGCGTCCGGACTTGAGCTTGGCCCAGGGTTTGGGGTTCCTCAAGAGGTCCGAGAGCGTCCCCTGCGAGCGGCACAGGACCCGCTCGGCAAAGATGGCCTGCGGGATACTGTAGCGCTTCAGCTCCGTGATGATCCTCTGCGCCACGTCTCGGGTGTTGATCTCCTCGCCGCCGCCCCCGCCCCCTGGGGAGCTGCCACCCAGGCCGCCGTCCCCCTGGGAAGATGAGAGGGAATGCAGGTGGTCCACGATCTTGGCGGCCTGCTGGCCGGGGTGGTGGTGATGGTGGTGGGCCTGGTAGTGCTGGCTGTAGATGTGAGGGTGGTGGGCCGCCCCGTCCATTTTGTTCAGCTGGTGCCCCATGGTCATGTCGCCGGCGCCCAATCCCGGGGGCGACATCTCTCGCCCAAAGTCCGAGGTCCTGCAAAAGAGGCTCCCGCCGTGGACGTCGTAACCGCCGTGGAGCATCTGTCCGCCGCCTCCGCCCCCATTATTGGGACTCCCGTAGCCGTGCATGGAGCCCAAACCCGAGGAGGGCGGCGTCATGGCAAGATCTTTGGCGTAAGGGTTGTAGAAGTTGGCGGGGAGGCCACCGCCGCGATCCTCGCGCATCAGCGTGAAACTCCCGATGACGTTGCTGACGGGAAGACAGGGGTGGTGATGATGATGGTGGTGGAACTTGTCGTCGAAGGGCTGCAAGGGGGTCAGGGTGGTGTAGGTGCTCCCCGACGCCGACGGGGAGTCGCCGCTGTAGCCCAGCGCCGACATGGAGTGCTCGAAGGTCGGCGGAGGCGCCCGCGGCTCGGCTTCCAGAGGAGGCCCGGCGGCGCCCAAGGGGGGCCGGGGGAAGGCGGCCGAGAGGTCCCGCGAGTGAAGCTCGGTGTGGCCGTGGAGCGACATCTCTCCCAGACTCCCGTCCATCCCGGATGGATTTATCGATGAGTGGGAATGTATTGATTTGCGGCGGCTAATTAATGATGTGAGCGCCGTTAAATACTTCCTCGTACTCCCGCGTCACCCACAGGAAGACCCTCTTCAAGCGTCCTTTTGTGCCTGGATGAAACAACAGGACAGTTACACAGTGCAAAAACCCACATTCCAGTCATTTTTTGTCCATCATGTAATTGTTTTGGAAAAACTGCTAAGCCCAGTAGTTCCGAATGGTTTTTGTTGCTACCCTTTTACTTGTCTTCCCTTTATGACACCCTTGGCACACATATTTGTTGAATTCAGTTAAGACGTCGTCACATGGGCTCGGCAGCGGTGTCTCATAACTCAAACAAGCGTTCACAACTGCAGGTGAGCTGGAGTCAAGCCATGGTCCACCAGGGACTGCTCACCGGCCAATCACGTCGCTTAAAAGACCCAAAAGCATTCGCATTGTGGATAATTAGCATCAAGCTCCCACTTGCATTTCGTGTGTGAAATTAAGGTTGCAGGTGAGCTGGATGGAGCCTGTCCTTGACTTTTGTTTGGCAAGAGAAGTGGGACACACTCTGGATTGATTGATTAATTGATTGATTGCCACTCAATCACAAGGCACAAATGGACAAACAAGCACTAACATGGACGCAAAGCAGTCAAGAGAAGCTGCCTGTTTTTGGAATTGGGATGAGATGCGGGATTCAAACGGTGAAAGTCAGAAACGTGAGGCAAACGTGTTAAGCACTACTCCAGCATTCCAACAACAAAACGAGCACGTTTCACACCACCGCGTCCGAATCCCTTGTCTCGCGCACGCGCTTTCCCCCCTCAAATATTGAACCACATTTATTGGTACTTAGAGGTAAAAATACGGACAAATGATCATAATAATGAATAAAAACCAAAGCGATTCTAATTAAACAATGACTCAAAATGGTGCGTTCGCGGTCTTACCTTCAGCGCGCGTCCGCGACTTCTGCTGAGCATCTCCTGCATTGAGCGACGTGCACACGCACGGTCCGAAAACCTCCGTCAAGCTTTTTGTGTTCTCCACCCCAAAAAAAAAAGATGCATATGCCTTTAATCCTTCGTTTTCTTCTTCCCCCACTGGTAATTTTGCTCCGCGTTCGCCCGCGTCGGTCTTAGCAGCTCCGCGGTGCTTTTTCTTTCATTATCTGCCGAGATCTTCCTCCTCCTCTTCCTCCTCTTCTTCGCTCTGCCAGCCACTTCATCGATCTCAGCACCAACTCTTTCTCCTCCTCCTCCTCCTCCTCTTCTTCCACTCCCCCCCACCCCTTCCTCCCCACTGTTCCCCCTCCCCTCGGTGCGTCACCACGGCCTTAAAATCTGACAGATGTGCGATGAAATTCCTCCTCCAATTAACCCTTTCTCTCCAGGGTGTGTGTGTGTGTGTGTGTGTTGCATCTCCACCTCCATGATGAGCCCCCTCCCCTTACCCCCCCCCCCCCCACGCACACACTTATCTTAAGTTAAGTTAAGTCCGTCCTTCTCATCCTTCTCACTCCAAAATCTCGGATCCAAGCGTTTAAAACCTCTTGAAATGCACTCTCGTCGAGACACTTGATTAGGGACACCGTCCGATGCTAGTGGAGGGAGAAAATTGTCTTTTCTTTCTTTGAAAAATAAATACATTTATTCAACGGTATAATATTTTTGGTCACCCAAATAATTCATAGTCGGCGTTGATTAATTTAGTGCTGCATGTGTCACTTACATCGAAAATATATTTTTTATTTTTTTTCCCCCTCGTATTAGCTAGCATAGATCTGTGTACCTAATTTAGTGACCAGTGTGAAGCGCCTCCATCTATAATTGCATTATCATTTCTAAGACAAAGGGCGACCGACGGATTGGAGCTCTCACTTGTTCACACTATGCATCTAATTTAATACAATATGTGCAGATAAATAAAAATAATATATAATATAGTGTATATTATACATAATAATAACTCTACTTAATTTATTATAGACATTGTGTTCTATTTGTAATATTTTGGACACACACAATGACATGTACAATATGGAGTATATACTTATATATGATGTACATTTATATACATTTGATTTTAATATGACTAATATTAAAAACAGTATAAAGCATTATTTTTATTAGCCATTTGTAATTTTTTAAAGGCATATTTTAGGGATGATTCCGCCAATGAGCTTTTTGCTGACTTGCTGCTTTATTCTGTTGTGTATTAGAATTTTCCTCGTCGTAATAATCAAGTCTTTTTTTTTTTTTCACACGTGATCATTCAATCGACGCTGCGCGTGCACAGCAGATGCCGTGCGATCGATCCGCGTGCATGTGCACCAAGGGGCGTGCACGCGCGTCCGGGCCTACAGGGAGAAATAGATGGTTCTGGAAAGCTTCATGATGGGGATTGGGGTTCAAAGTTCAACCACAGTAACTTCGAACATGTAAGTTATGGGTCATATTTAAATAATTTTCAATTGAATTGTATGATCGATGAGTGTCAGGTTCCCCCTATTGGCCAGGAAAACGTCTGCGTGACGTTACACGACAACAAACACAATTTTTTTGCGGGGATTGATTTTGTCCTCCGTTTTATTACAATTCAAAATTTATAGTGAAACAACGGAACAATAATCGTTTATCATTCATACTAAATGATCATTTATTATGCACATGCAAGTGCTGCAATTAAATGCAGAGATTGCTAAAAAAAAAAGGTGTTTTTACACGTTATATTCAAATCTGCAAAGTTGCTATTTTTAACCATACTGTGTATTGATTTTATATTTAGCCTATAGATGTTATTTTGACATTTATCAATTAAGGCAGCCTTTTTACCGATTCCTATTAATCTTAATATTCAGATTAACACGTGTTTTTCCACACACGCACACAGAAAAACACAAGTTATTACAAGCACTGACTTTATTGTCATAATAACCAATTGAATGACATATATTAATTTTTTATGGCCTTAAATGCAACAAAAGAACTTTGTAAAACTAAAATAAAATGTGTGCAATTCATCAATAACATTTCCAGTCGGCAATCATGTTCTCATTCGCTCCACTTTATTTATGCACAAATGAAACGTATTTTTATTGTATTTCATTCTTTTTAGATTTTACAAGCACAGCAGTGGAATTTGAAGTTGACTTGCTTCGTGATAAAACAACATACACACATCTCTTTAAAAAAAAGTGAACACCTTCAATACGTTTATTATTCCCATGCATTCAAATGTTACATTTGAATGTAAAATTATCCGTCAAAAAACGATGAAATGACATTTCAAAAGTGAGCAGAAAACAAATTTAATTTGCTGTAAAATAAAATGCATCGTGCAAGAATGAACGACAATAGAATTGAAACAAATAAATACACTCAATTACTTTATTAATCCAGATTCTAGAAGTACATTCAATATTATTACGTCAAAAGAGACATTTGCATTTCTTTCGTTAAATCAAACATTCAAGAATATCCTTCATTTCCCTTCCAGCCCTTATTTTTGTTTTTTTTTAAATGTCTTCTGCTTCACTGAGCAATCAATAAAACGGCACGTGCACGCGCGCACACGCACGCGCCAGTCAATATGTGAATTAATTGCACTGGATTTCATGGGAGAAAAGGAACAAACGGAATCGCCGAATATTTTTGGGGGGGAGTAAATTCTCGTGACTTCACACTTCTATTGATCAGCTGAGAAGGGAACTTAACTGTGATTTACATTTTTAAAATCAATAAACTCCAAAAAGACGGCCCAAAAACAAGCTTCAAACAAAATATCACGACTCGTTTTTACATTTCAACACACACACACACACACGCACACACACGCGCGCGCGCGCGCAGACACAACTACAATGTCTAAAAAAACCCGCAACTTTATTTGAATGCATTCAGATCCGTGTTTTTTTTTTTATCCCTCGTAAATCTCGCGCACGCGCTCACGTGCTTCGATCGATCGATCAACTGCTGCTGCAAAAAACAACAACCAAAAATTCATATTCAAAAATATTTAGGTGATTTTGGTTTTTCCTCGTCACGTTTCGTTTTTTTTTCTTTTTCAATTCATTGTAATACTACAGCTTTTTTTTTTTTTTAACTCATGTATAATCCAAAATATTGATTTATGGGCTGCCATTATTTCAATTTCATGTTTCAACTAACATGCAGCTAAATAAATTGGTCCAAATATTAGAAAATTATAGATAAAGCAAATCGTAGTGTTCTTTTATTGTGCAGTACAGATTTAAATAAGCACAACAATAAATGAATATCTGTCTAATCGTGTCACAAAAGTGAAAAAGGCACTCTTTTTTTTTTCATTTTATTTGTGTACCTAATGAAGTGGCTAGACTAGCATGTGTGTGAGTGTGTGTTGAGAGCGCAAGTATTAATATTCAGCATATTGATCCATGCATGTTAAACAGCTTCTATTTGTCCTACTACTATTTTCATAGAAGATGCAAGATCCATTTGCAAATGACGTCAAATTGTTTGTGTGTTTCCAGCTTATTAAATATGTAAATTCAATTAAAAGTTAATAAGATTAAGCAACGGCAACATTAATCAGCAACAATTTGAATAGTTCACGTTCTGATTTGCATTCCACCCCTCCCCAGTGTATAAAAATAATCAATATTTAGTGAGATTGACACACATGCATAATTTTATTTTATAAAGGTGAGATTTACCTCACCTTTATAAAATAAAATAAAAAATCTTGCTTCTAGGTAAAATAAAGTAAAACAAAAATCCAGTCAAACTGAATGAAAAGGCTAAAACAAAAAAATACACATAGTAGAACAAATAAAACAAAAGCAAAAATAATCCAAATGAATGAAACACAAAAGTCAATTAGAGCATGCTAAAAAAAAACACATATTGGACATATTTCGCTTGCATCACCATCCAACAAACACATAAATGTAAATGTTGAATGAATGTAACCAAAATATTAGACTACGTAACAAAAGCTGGTCAAGACCAACATGAACAGACACTGTAGCATGCTAACAACTGATTAGCTGTAACGAATAGATTTCACCCGCGTCACCAGCTAACAAGTTAGCACACACGTCAAAGTAAAATGAATAAAGTATATACCTGTCCTACATTATTACAAAAAGAGAAATGAACAGGTTAAGGCCTATACATGTCTACAAATACAGAATTATGCTAACAACACGCAAGCTATCTGGTTAGCTGGAATTAGCATGTTGGAAGTTTTTCACTCTTTTCATCACCACTGCAGTGCAAGAAGACAATTAAAATTAACATATGAAATATTACATTAAAAACAAATCCATTTGTGTACAGAAACTGCAGCATGCTCACAACCGATTACCTGGAAGTTACATATTGGATGTATTTTACCCAACAAGTAAACACATCAATCAATGCTAAATGAACATATTTCTCAAATATTAGATTAAAACCAGATTAGTCTTCAGAAAAATCAACATGTAAGGGTCAATGTGAGCAGACCCAACAGCATGCTAACACACAAGCTAATTGGTTACATGCTAGTAGCATATTGGGCATATTTCACCTGTGTGCCCTGCCACCAAGTAAACAAATAGATCAGTGTTAAACAAATATATTTCAAAAACATAACATTAAGGAAAACAAAATCTGATTTCATTGAACATGGCAAGGGCAATATGAGTACAGACAATGTAGCATGCTAACAACACACATGCTAACTGGTTAACCTGTAGCATATTGGATATATTTCACCTGTGTCCAACATGAAAGTCAATGTTAATGAAACGAACATATCTTTACAACATTAAATTTGAAAACATGTCAAGGGTTTGCCGCATGCTAACTGGATCATCACGTATTGGACATTTTTCACCTGCGCCCAAAAAGTAGTGAACACCCCCCACCCGCCCGTGGAGCAATGGCGAATATTTCAAGCGCTCCTTTGGGTCATATAAAAAGTCATTCCTCAAAGTGTTTGGCCTCCTAAGGCCTTCCCACCCTTCCTCTCCCACCTTTTCACGCATCCTCTTCTTGGTCATGGCCGCATGCATGCGATTATTCCCGTTTTGCTCCGCATCTAAAATCCGCTCTCCGTGTGCGTCCGAGGCGAAGTGTGTGTGCGTGCAGCCTGGTGCACAACTCCTTCCTTGCTTCCTTTCCTTCCCCTCCCTCTCCATCGCTCCCTCCCTCTCTTTAATCAGCATGTTAATAAGAAAGGTAACTAATCAATAGATTCAATGGCCTGGATTGATACCATCTCCATCCGCGCACCCCCGCTCGTGCTGCAACACACACACACACACAAATACGCAGAGCCGTCCCCGCGGGGGAAATCCGTTGTAAAAACAAGAAAAGTTGACAGAATTAGATATTTAGAAATAAGATTCTGCCTTCAAATCTGGGTTTAGCGTGTAGAACCTGCAAAGAAATAATGATGCAGCATAGTGGGAGAGTGGTTAGCATATCCGCCATGCAGTTTGAAGGTTCTGGGTTAGAATCTTTGGCATGTTCTTCTAGATGGAAAGGAGAACCTCCTGATTTTTACTTTGAATCGTGTTGGGCAATTTAATGTTTGCGGCTGAAATGAAACAACATTTTCTCGGGATGATTGCTTCTTTTAAGGAGGTCCTCCAGTTTGTCCATCTTGATAATTTGACCAGATGAGAATCATTTTGGATTTGCGGAAGGCTTGAGAATTTGGAGACGAACAATATTTGTTTTGGGATTCTTGTCAAGACACACTCGGGTCCTCTTCCGCTTCATTCATCTCCGGAATCTCACTTCCTGGTTGATGCGCAAGGTCTTTCCCGTTCAGGCCCCGAGGCCCCGGCCATGCTTCCGAGTCGCAGGGGAGGAGAATATTTAAGAGCGGCAGCGGCGGCGGCCTCGCTTAGGGCCAAAAAAAAAAAAAGACAGAAACATCAGTGGCGCTACCAAAGCTATCATCCTCCTTCACCCCTCAACATTTTATTAATAGACTGAAAAGTTCTCCCTCTCCTCAGGATATGAAGCTCCCTCACATGAGAAGCATGGCACGGGATGAAGGCGGATGGAGCAGTGAGGTGGCCCAACTGGAGCTGCCGGTGACCCTTCGCAAGCCCCCCCCCCCCCCCCCCCCCACACACACACACTCCCCCCTCCCTCGCTGTGCCTTCTGGTAAGTTGGCTGGCAGTGTACAGTGGGATGTGTAGATCTTTTTACATTCATCTCCCTCTTTACACCCCCCCCCCCCCCTCCTCTTCTTCTGGATCATTTTTCAGCGGCGGCCGAGCGATCAATATGTAGAAGAGCGAGCGTCGTGCTGGCTGGCTAGCGCTATCATGTATCACTTTGGAATACGGCCTATAGATTATGGACACTTCATGTTTACAGAATTATTCTTTTGTTCTGGGGTCTTGACAGTACTCTGGAGGGGAGAAAATAAAAAGTTTGCATTTTTTATGTTAGCAACTAACAATAGCGGCGACGGTAAAAATTACTCAGTAAAAAGAAAAAAAATACAGACTTTGAATTAGTATTTTTTGTACTTTTTTACGCAAACTCAATTTGAATAGCTAGCTGAAAACATGCTAAATTAAATTAGCTAGGAACTTTTAATGAAGCAATCAATCAAAACCGTAACTGCTGTGTCATCCACCACCGAGGAAAATAAAAGAAAATATTTTTGAAAGTACCGTTTTGAAACGGAGGGATTAAAATGATGTCATGTGAAAAAAAAAATACTTAAGTACGTGGAAAAATGAAGTATTTTTACTTTTGTTACCTCTGGCCAGCGCCGATCAATAGTTCATATAAGCTGGCTCTGGATAACCACCGTAAACATTTGCAGTTTCTTTCAAGGAGCACTCAGCACACTCTGTCCATAAAAGCTTCACACTTTTATTTGGCCGTAATGGCGGGAGAGCAGGTAAAAAAGATGGCGGCGCTCTCCTCTGCATGTCGGCAGGCGGGCGGAATCCCAAAGGGGTCCGGATGGAGAATGACCAGTGCCCCCTCCTGACCCCGAGCGCCGCTGTCACCCTCCATCACCCCGCTCTCCATCTCGGACGGTGCGGTCACCTAGCAACCGGGGCCAGGGTTCGCCGCTCGCGGACCAGAGGCTATTGGGAAATCAATCGATACGCCTCGGCCCGAGTGAGCGAGCTGGCCGGCGCCGCCCCTCCTTCAATCCTCCGCACCCTCCCCCCACCTCAGCAAGCCTTGTTACTCCCAAATGAAGACGATGCAGTTTTCCACACGTATGCGCATTCGTCCTCTCTCCCTCCACCTGATGCTGTCGGCGCTAGCTCTTAATGCGCTAGCACGACTAGCGTTGCTAGCGTGAAAATAGTTTTGCTCTGAGGATGATGGGGATAAAAATCGGGTTTTTGGCCTTGTGAGGATGGATCGGAAATTTGATAGTTATAGTTGATGACTGATTCTGGAGGCCTTGCGTGGATTAGATGGATCTGGCGACACATGACGTCAAAGGTGAAATCTGATTGGACGAAAAAAAACGCGAGAGAAAAGGTCCTGACCGCTCACTCCTGATATAAATAAAGCAAAGGTCCGCTGTTCCCGGACAAGAACAGGCTGATGTATCTTTCCCGACAGCGGTCCAGCTGATTTTGGATCAGGAGGTAGCGGTCCGGCAATTAATCAAATTTCACGCCAGCTTTTTCTTTCATGAGGACCGAATGGAATCGCTGACTAGCCGCTTTCTCGTTTCTGGAATTCTCAGCACATTCGAGTACTTTGGTGCAATAACTCTGAGCAGCAGATCATCCGGGTCGGATGGTTCCGCTTGTGTTTCTGAAACTCGGGAGTTGGTGAGCCATGACTTGGGGGTCCGCAAAATCATTTGCAAAGCTCTGTTATGATCATGACGTATCGTGACGGAAATTCCGGGGCCTTCCAGAAAGTAGCGGCGAGGGCTAGAGATACAAAATGGACCTCAGGCCATATCAAGAATATCGAAACGAAGATACCCCTACTCTTAAAATACTCTTAAAAATACTTTAAAAATATATATAATGAAAATAATAAAATAAACAATCATTACAATAATAAAATAATTAATCAAAATATATTAAAAGTAATAATAAAATATATAAATACTTAAAAATACTCAGCACCCTCAACTAGAGGAGGATGGGTCAGTGCCATCACTTTAAAACAGAAGGCAGGTGGAGAAGGGGGTGATGATGAAAGGACGGGGGAAGGACAGAGGAAGACGAAGAGGAGGAGGAGGAGGAGCAGAGCAGAGCAGAGGCAACAAACCAGTGCTAATCTCTTCTTCGATCAGAGCCCATCAGAGTGGACAGCAGCTAAGAGCTCAAAGAGGGCCTGCTGCTCCATCTGGACATTAACAAACAACCTTTAAGGGGCTCGCTTGGAACATCTGACTGCTCCCAGATCCCAATCTCTGCTACTGTGTCTCTTTCCCCAAATCTCAACCACAGCGGCCCAGTTTGAAAAATCTACTTTGCTGTCAGCACAAGAGCAAAAACAGCATCTGGAATGGCTTCAACGGACAATCGTTCATTTCATTACAGGCAACCAAATGAAATTCCACAGCTTATCTTCACATTAATGTCATCATGTCAAAGATAATGTCATTCGGAAGAAATCTTCGATAGTCTCTTGACATTTGAGGAGAAAATTCAACATGGGGGGTCATTTTGATGGCAGACAGCTGCAGTGGCCCCACCTTGAGATGGGCCCACTAAGAAGATGACGCTGGCTGGCTCGCTCTCTCTTTTGGAGGGCCCCCAGATGGTCATCCAGCACGTGGCTGAAGCTGGATTTGCCAAGTGACCTCCTCCCAACTCCCAGCTGGAAACTGTGGCCAGGTCACTGATCTCTGAGCCTCTCGTGACCCCCGCTGACCCCCCTCCTCCAAGGCATCACTAAACTTCTCCTTTTTAGGACCAGCTGCCATCGTAGTGGTAGACCCACCAAGGGAGTGTCCAGCTGCCCTCTCGGAGTCCGCTGGCCTTTCACTGGACACCAGAGACCCCGAGGGGGTGGGGCATAGAGTAAAAAGGATGGGCTGGACCACTACAAAAAATAAGAACGTTTGAGGGAGGCAGGGGGGGGGGGGCACAGAGGCGTGACATTGACACGCACGACAGAAAAGAAGCTTTTAACCGTAAAAGTGGAACAGCCGCCTCTGGAAATCGGAGGCGACAGTAAATGCGCGTGTCCCACATTGTCCTCTTTACATGACCAGAGCAAGGAGGCGGGACCAAACTGAAACCAGAGACCAGAGGGAGGGGAACCAGTTGTACAGTCGGATGACTTGGCATGAGGGTAAAATGGAGAGGGGGGGGGTTGTTTGTACCCTTGTGCCTGGCTGGAACTGGGCTGCTCACCGAGAGAAGAAGCTTCTGGGTTGGCTTGCCTGGAGTCAAGTCGATAAATCAATAGGACACACGTCACTGCAGGCCCAGAGAAGCCACATGAAACTGTCATTGATCGGCATAAGGGGGGGAGGGAGGGGGGGAGAGAAGAGGGGGTGTCGGTGGGGGTGGGGGAGGCAAGCCAGGAGCCCAGGGGTCATCTATCTAATCTCTTACTATTGCATCTCCTGCTCTTCTTCCTCCCCCCTGACCAATGTGGTGGACCAGGAGTCAAAGGCCGGGGTTCTGGCCGGGGTTCTGTTCTCTTCAGAACACCCACAGCTGATTGGGTTCCGTTGCTATGCATCGTGACTCCGCCCAGTGATCAATACGATGCGTGTCGGACCGGGTGCAGCGCTTTTGGGCTCGCTGATTTGTTTGACTGTTCAACCTTGACCTGGTCGGTGTCTTTGGACCTGACTGTTCCACTTCTTGAGACACACTAGCGGACACGCGCTCAGCGGGCTAATTGCCGCCGCATTGATCACGCTTACTCGACCTCAAAATTGGGGTCAAGCACAAAAGAGTCAGGAAGCAACTGCTGATTTCACACCGTCATCTCTGCAACGGCCAACCAATGGTCCGTCCGACGTTCCCCGTTTGGGCTCCGGCGCCATCTTTTCAATGACTCGGCTATTAGCGTTGTGTAATTTGTGTCATTGTGGAAGTGGACTTTTTTTGCCTGACACGTTCATTAGCGCAATAGGTGCTCCGAGCGGACAGGTGCAGGATACATGGCAACCCTCTGTCTTTCCCCGGTGGGGTTGCCATGGAAACGGCTGATAGAGTAGGCTTATCGATCGCCGCGTCCACCCCGACCCCCAATCC